>NC_080596.1:50660889-50972947 GCF_027887145.1 Ammospiza caudacuta | reverse complement strand
AAAACTTCAGTACTGCATAAAAACTTAATACAGGGGTGCAAGAGAAGCAATAGGGTCAGTGATCTAGCAGACAACCAGAGCAGTGTGTGTCTAGTACATACTGCACAGCCTAATACCATGAATAACAAAAATTATTAAAAATTGATCTAATTTTAAAATCCATGCCAGGCTACTGTCTTGCCAGCACTTCTCTTCAGTAAGATTGTGGAATTTATATTTAATACTTATAAACAAGCATCAAAGGTACATAAAATACATGTTATTATACCTAATACATTATAGGTATTATATATTTACACACACATATACATATATCAAAATAGCATATTAGTGAGGTTTAAAAATACAACTAAAACCAAAGTCAGTCAAACCTGTACTCTGCAGCTGAATTGTTCAGCTATCATGGGTGAAGTGCAAACAGAAATTTGGCCTTCTGACAGAGCAGCTTTTGCAATGGGAACTGCCTCATTAAGCATGGCCATCTACATATGCCAGTGGAAAAGCAGCATAAAAATAATGGCACAACAGAGCTGATTGCTGCCTCCCTGCTTTGGAGACTCCTGAGGGCAGTCTGTAATTCCCAGAAGTTATTCAAAGTAGCCCTAAATCAAAGAGCTCAGGGCTACTTTAAACTACAGTAATACATTTTTTCATACAATAAATTATATTTCTAAAAAGTGGTCCCAAGGGCATGTGAGCCAGATAGCACTGGCCACTTTCACACACTCCCTCCACACCACAGCCTGGCACAGAGACTGCTAACACAGATTTCTGTGGCCAGAAGAAACCCCCACACTTTCCCTCTGGAGGCTGAGCCTAAGCTTTAGGGCTGTGCCCTGTGGTTTACGTGTTCAGCCCAGCCAGCACGGCTTTGAAGCCACACACAGGAAACCTCTGCAGAGCAGTGATGGCAGTGAGGGGCTGCAGGGAGCGCAGGCACATCACATCCCTCCTCCTGGAAGGAGCTCTGTGGTATGGCCAAGATGGGGTTCACACCATCCCCCAGGCCTCCCCCTGCTTCACCAGCCGTGCTGGATCTGGGACTCCCAATTGAAATGCAATATCTCACAACTTGACTTCTCTAGACACTTTAAAACCTGACACCCAGGTGGACATAAAGCTGGATCTTCACCATGCAGGCTACTCTCCAAAGGCAGATTCCTTACAGGGAAACCACTCCACTGGTCTGCTGTGCATGACCCAAAGGCCCAAGCTCTCATCAGCACCACAAATACAGCTAATAAACTACTAACACCTCAGGCAACTAAATCACAGCTCTGCTGGGCTCCATCTATTTAAAACACAGTCAGGGCCAGGACTAAAATTGTGAACTTACCCTGCTAAAAATTTGGGTGACCCTCACTTGCCTTCTAACAAAACAAACCAGAGTGTGTAGGGGTGTCTGTGTTAGCATAAGCCTGACTGTAAAAGCCTGACTCCCTTGCTTGATGCCTTAACCAGGACCAGAAGATGAGATTGCTGACTTGGAGCGGAGTTTCTTAGGAGAAAAATGAACCAAAGAAATGTTTTACTCTGCCGAAGCACGGATTGTCTTTGGAGTCCAAAACACTGCTATTTAAAAATGTCTTTTGCAAACCAAGGGTCACGAGTTTCCAAGCTGTCAAAAGAATCCCTCTCATTATAACCATACGTGGGTCAGGATTCAGCACTGTCCAGCACGGAGATTCATGAGCTGGGCCTCCCACAAGCATCCCTGGGGAGATGAGCGCAAGGTAAGCTGCCTTCCACTGCTGTCAACAGAAGCTCAGCTGTGTTCTCCCAAGCCTCATGCCACAGTCTGCACATGTAGTTTTTCAATACAATATTCATTTCAATTTTAATTTGTAAGTTTATTTACATACCTACTTCAAGTTCTTTCTATGCACCTTCAGCATAATCTTCTGTATTTAAACTCAAGTTACAGGCCTGAACCCCTCTTCAGCAACATTTTATAAGTAGCAACAGTAAGATAAAGGTATAAAATTTTGAATTTTGCCTTTTTGCACTTTCTTAGGGAATATTTGTTTTGAAGGGTATAGTTTATAAAATAAGGTTCAAAACTATGTATTTAAACCATGTTTCATGTAATTAAGAACACTTTAGAAGTCAAGTTGTTATAAATAAAACCACATAGCTGGTTTGCCCAATACATAGATTTGAAGCTATTCCGACAGCCTGGGACAATATTAGCTTTATTGCCACCTACATTAGATTGAAATAAAGTTTCAGGATGTACCTGTGAGCTGGACAGAAGATACCCATGAAGTCTTAAGAAGCAGAGATAAGCACATATTAGTGCTTTTTCTGACAGGGACTGACATTTATGTGTGCATTTCTGGAGTTGCCAATGAGCCTTTTGGTAAAAATGAACCTAGAAGATACACACATGGTGCGCACACAAAAGTCCTAAACTCCTGTGTGAAGTGAGACCCTCTGTGTCTCACCATACCTATCAGTGCAGGCTTGCCACTGCCCCTCCTATCATGCCCACTCCCCTGCACCCTGCCACAGCCTGGAGAGATGCACCAGCAGCGTCTGCAGCTGAGGGAGGCTGGGTTTGCTGCCCTTCAGCTCTCCTCCTTCCTTATCCTTATTGCTGGGCCTGGCCACAAGTGGCTGCTTCCCTTTTACCTCTTCTCTTTCCTGAAGAAAATGCAACAGCTCAGCATGGAAAAACAGGCAGCAGGACCTACTGGTGATCCTAAGCTGCTGCCAGCAGCCTGATGCCCTCCACACCCTGGCTGAGCTTTCATGGTGCCTGAACCGGTCCCAGCATACTTGGCTTTCCTCTCCAAGCTCCCAAATAGAGTTTACAGCCCTGAAGTAGCCCGAAAGTTAAGGGGCTGTTTCAGATGATGTGGCCATCCATGGTCACCGGGAAGGCTTCACAGTTCCCTTCCAGTCCAGGGAAGAGAAATTGCTTGTAAACAAATGAGTAGTGTTTAGCATTAACTAAGAATGCCTCAGCCTGATGTGTATTCTACAGTGCATCAGAAAAAATCTTTCTTCTAAACAAAAGGGAAACTAAGTATAACCAACAAATTTCAATACCTTTAAAATGTAACACTGTTTTGCATTTGGAGTACTCGGCATTAAAGATTAACATTACCTTTTGAGAAGGACTTCTTATGTGATATGCAAGGAAATATGTATTTCTCAAAATTATAGTTTACTTCCAATCCACATTCTACATAATGTGGGAAAATGCTGCATTTAAAGCATAGGGGTACGGGGAAACCCCATGTGGAAGTACACAGGACTGAAACCTAAGTCTGCAAAATTTCAGAGACACAAAAGCAGCACATGTTGAGATAATTTTTTTTTTCTGATGCTTGCAAGTGTAATAGATCTTTTGCTTTACTGATGAGCAAAACTGTGCACAGAAACTTGAAACCATTTCAGAATTATTGTTAATCACAAAGACCTTGAAACTGCTTGTGAGCAAACTGGGTCCTTTTATTTATTTTTCTTTTGTCATACAATGAGGGTTATCAGGAACAGGAATTGTTCCCCCAAAACAGAATTTCTGCTAGTTGAAATACACAGCCTTTTTTTCCAACCTACAATTTGTATTAAAGAACAGACATATTTAAAATTAATCAGGCCACTTTTTGCATCTATTTCTGTAAGTGCTGCTGGCTATTGCATTGCTGTAGCACATCATCAAGGAAATGGCCAGTAGGAACAAGAGTTCTGCAGATTGACAAGACAAGCAACTTTCATTAAACGCAAACTGTCAACTTTTGTACTTTAGATAAATGCTTTGATTTAGGAGGGTCAGAGACAGGCAGAAGGTGTCAGCAGACAGATTGGAAGGTCTCTGGGACTTTTCAAGAGATTTATAAGTTGACTTTTGTTTAACTGCTTGGTTTTTAAGAATTTTGGTTTCTTTGAGGTATTCAAACCCAAGCTGACATACCTTCTAATTTTGCTGTGTGCTGACTATGAAAGTTTAATAAAAACACTGCAAATTTTCACTGTTCTCAGTGATTTAGCAGGAAATCTCAATAATCCTATTGGTAAAATGACCTAGAAATAGCCTTTGATCTGCAGTCTATGAATGCATCATAAAAACACAGAAAACAGCACAAAATGCTGCAACAAAGCATTTTGTGGGGTTTTTGAGTCAGCAGGCTGCAGTACATTTTGTGTGTAATGAAATGGCCATTGCTCTTTCTCAGTAATAAAGCAGTTGGATCAAACTTCTCCTCACCTGTGGGTAGGGGGAGAGGCTGCTGTTCTCTACTCAAACACATTTACACTGTTGGCCCCAGATCTGGTTTTAGCTCTAGGGAGAGCCTGTGACAACAAAGCAGTTCTTACTCTGTCACCTGTGTGGGAGATGTGGTCAGCCAAGAGCTGCTGAGGGAAAGGAGATGCCTGGGGAGCAGAAACATCATCTCTGCCTATCCACACTCAGCTTTCCTTGTCCTTCCTCCTGCAGTGTCTCCTGTGCAAGGGAAAGGGTGCCAGGGCTCATCCTGAGGCAGGGAAAGTCATCTCTCCTGGTGTTGCTCAGAAAGCTTAGGGCAGTGTGGGAGCTCTGCTGCCAAACAGCCTCCTTACAAATGGAACTGGAGCCCCCAGGCTACAGCCTTTCATGTACTTCATGGAGGATCTGCTGGTAGGGAAGGAGCCCAGCTCCCAGGGGCACCATCAGCATTTCTGATCTGGGCTCTGTGCATGTCCCCAGCACTGCCATTAGACCACTTGTGATGGAAAATTCATGGTGGCGTTTCCTCTTGAAAGCTCACTTTTAAAAACAGCAGCAGGGAGAACACTTCTTTGCTTTGACTTATTATGGAAAATGCACACGAGTAGAAGGTAGTGGGACCCACCTCCTAGAATATCATGCCCAGTGCAATATCCTATTCTTTGCTGTTGGACATCACTTAAAAGAACGTTTCAACTTTTCCTAACTGCTAGCCAGCTTAAAAAGGAGATTGCTAGTGGTGTTATAAAGCTGCTTGCTTTTATTCATTATATCTGCTTTGCTGTATGTGTTTTCCTGCTGTTTTTGTAGAAGAGGTTATTTCCTTGACCTTCACATGGTTTGGGAAAAAGGTTTTCATTTAGATTTTCATTTTAATTTCATCTAGTGTTTAAAGAACAAAAATGAGACTGTAAGCTCCCTGGAGGATGTTTAAGGTACGAGCTGTGAGCCAGATGCAAGCTATAAACCTCCTCAGCTGAGACTCCTGTAGGCAGCTGTAGTCACCAATCCTTGGAGAATTCAGGTCCCAGTGTGCATTGAAGCCAAGCCTCTGGGATCAAGGAAGAATATTTAATGCTCTGACCCAGGGCCTTGGTGGCCATGCTTATCTTAAAAGCACAGATTGTTATCCATTTATTTTTATGCAAATTAATTTTTCCCTCCAGAACTCCTGACCAGAGAAGACTTTCATGAGATACCATAAGCTTCTACACATAAAATAATTATGATTAAGTCTTTCTTCAAATAAATGCAGCACAGAGATGAATATGCAGATTTACTAATATTGCTGCTTTCCATCTTGCATGGACTGAAATTACGGGGTTTTTACTGCATTAATCCCATGATCCATGGAAGAGATAAAGCTGCTGCAATATTGCTGGAAAATTCCCAGCCAACCCAGTCTATCCAAACCACAGACAAATCCAACAAACTCCCCATTTCAAAGCTAACATTGCAAATGCTTTAAGTACCCAACTCTGTGTCAGGAGCAATAAACAAAGGCCTTGGCCCAAAATGTAAATCTTAACTGGGCTCACACATATCATCAACTGTGCAACACACACTAAAAGAATTATAATCTGGGTATGCTCACTGCTGTAAACCAGTTTGACAGAGAGCCTCCCTGGGTTACAAACAGCCACATCCAGAGCCCTCAAGCTGCAGGAATTCATCACCACCACAATCAGTGGTGAGTTACACATCTCACATCTGCCCAGGAATGGAGGAGAGGCATGATGGGGCCCTGATATGCTTTGTGTGAGGGTAGGTGTTTAAGAAAACAAGAAAAAGAAGTAGCAGGAAATATAAAGAGGAACACAAAGAGAGACTGAAGACTCTCAGATACAGAAAAGCATTGATAGGACAGCTCTTGGGTTTTGGGTCAGGTGCTGGGTCAATAAAGTTTGGGCTGTTTCATCCCATGTGTCTGCAGGACTTCTGTGGATTCTTCAGAAATCAAAAAGACTGTGGTTAAGAATCCATATCCATCATCACCATCATGACCCACAACCTGGAATACCCTGCAGTTTTGGTTACTAACTGAGACTGAAAGCAACTCCATGTCAAGAGACAAAGTTAATTTATGATGGGTCCTTGTCATAGTTCCAGAAGTCTGCAAAAACTACTGAATACATTTAAAAATTATTTCTTCATTCAGGATACTGTTGTACATGTTATAGATGTGTAACTGAAGTGTCACAAGGAGTCATGACTTGCATTTTAAATTGAGGCACTTGAGCCATCTCAGCTCACAATTGTTTTCAGAGATAATTGACATAAAATAACATCTTAAGTTAGTTCATAGGTCATTTCAAAACACTGTGCTATATAGAAATAGAAATGAGTGGGCTTTGGATGCCTAATTCATTTAAGTGCTTTTCTTACAAGTCTGTTGGTGTCAGTCCTATTGCTGAGGAAAAATTATCTGTGCTCATTTAAATGTTAAGAGAGGCTCAGTGCTGAAAACTTTTTAATTACATTAGACAGATGATACCAATTAGAATTTATACATAAACCAGAGACAGAGTTAAATTCAAAAATTCACAGATTTTGTTTAGATGGCTGTGACCATGTTTTTGCTTATTACAAGAGGAGGGTTTTTTCCCTTAAATAATTTTATTTGTTTGTACTGGCACAATGTGTTCAGCACAGGATCTATCACTATATCCAAGTCATCTGTTAACTTCATCCACTTTCTCAAATGTTTATAGTTCCCTATCCTATACTGAGTGAAAAATGGACACCAAAGCCACAGGGTGACCTGAGCAGACCTAATGTTTGATTGCCTCCATCCCAATTCGTGGGTGAGAGATGGTGTTGACTTCCAAAGTCTTATGCACAGCTCGTAATTGATTTCCATTTGACCCGCAGTGTTTAATTTTGTTCATCAATGAGTTCCTGGATGATCTTTGTTGTTTGTTTGTTAGTGGGTGAGGTCAGTGCATCATATGTAGGCCTGGGACCAAAGGAGGTCACTGGCCACTGTCACCTACTGGGGGACCACCAAGGTCCATTTTAGATGCAGAAACAACCCTTTCATCCATGGGCACTGGGAAACACCATAAAATTCAAAAGATGCCAAAATTTTAAAAAAAATAATCCTAATAAAAACTAACAAATTTGTCTTCACTGTTTTATTTGACAAGTACTTTTGAACATGCAGAGACTTTGGTTTTCAGAGGGAAATCTGGGAAGAGTTCATGCTGGTGATATAGCAGCTCTGGTGTCCATATGAGTCTTTAAATAATGGCACAAACGTAGTATTAACAACAGATATGATTATGCCTTTAGTAAGTACCCTAGGAATAAAAGATTTCTGAGAAAGCACAGCAGTGTGCTGGCAGGAGCCTGTCCTATCACCTACATTGTCCTCCCCTGTGCAGTGTGGAAGGTTCATTCATATGGTCAAGACAAATAATATCAAGGTAAAATTATTTCAGTTCATCAGGCAAAGCAGTGATCAACTCTCCTAAAGGCATGACAGTGTCAGTAACCCAAAGAAATTTCCTATGCTCCCCTTCAGAACTCACCTTTTTGTGTGTGTGGGCAAACATGGCTATCTCATATGTGGCTTAATCCTGTTAATAGAAGAAATACTTCTATTTCCAAACAAGCATCTCAAAACTGGTTGCATCCTGCAGGAAGATGTAGTTACTGGATGCTGCAGAGCATCACCATTATTTACATGAAGGTGCTTCCTGTTAGCATGGTATCCTCCATTCCCTGGCCTCATATTTTGTCTGGTGCATGTGGCTAATCACTCTCAAAACAGGAAGGACACTTGAAAGATCATCTAAATAAACCCTGGTGTGTATAATTCTCTGGTAGGTTAATGAGGAATAAGTTGGGCAAAAAAAGAAAATTGTTACATGCAAGACAGCAGTTCTTAACGAAAGTAAAAATGTCTTTGCATACGAGACCTCCATACTGCCTAAAACCACTCTATGAGTAAAAGTCTAAACAAAAGGAAAACCTAAACTTGGCTGTTATGCATGTTTTCTGACAAGTAAAAGCACAGACATATGTCCAGTCCCCGTGTGGCCCCGGGTGAAGCCAGAGGAGTCACACAGAAGGGATTATCTAGCCACCTCTGCTCCCTTGTCAGCTGGCTTTGTGACTCCTCCTGTGGACTTTTCACCTCAAAGCTGACAGACAGTGTGGTCTGGCACTGGGCACATCATAAGCAAATGCTAAAAAACTATCTAGCTTAAGATGGACAGTAAAGCAGCTGAAAACTCTGCATCATTTGTCAACTTTTTGTCCCTCTTCCAAAAACTCCGAGACTCTACTTCTTCATATTCACTTTTATTTTCTAACACTGAAATTGTTCAAAAAAGCAACTCTATTTTACTTTAGGTCTCAGATTGGTCTTTATTCCATCCAGATGTTACTACTCATACTCCTGTCTTCATTTAGAGCAACACTTTGTGGAATACCTAATCTTTAAGTCACTTTTACTTTAATTCACCGCTATATTTTTTAAATGACTGTGTTTGACATAAACCACTGGCGGGTTTCACAACTGTGGTGTCTCCACCTTTGGCAAACTGTTCACTTAGTTGTTCCATCTATGTTTAATGGAATTGCTGGAACCCCTTAAAATCCATTAATATGCTACAAATTACAAGCACAAATCGTATCTGGTGAATTAGTACAGTTGAGAAGAATGAATAATAACTTCTACTCATAAGAAATCAAGTCCATTGCAAATGTGTAACTATAGTTTTCAAAAATGTTAAAGATTTTCCACAAATATTCAGAATCAAACCTATACTTTGAAATATTTATCCACTTTTGAGTCTCTTTTTTTCTTTTTATTTTTTATTTGCTAACACATTCTACGGGCTTTATGCAGCAAATTTGTTGTCACTTTCAGCTACAAATGCATCTTTACACACTATATCAAGCAATCATAATGCTTTTTTTGTGTATACTTGCCTGTGTATTATTTCCATCCATTCCACATAATAAAACATTTCTCAGGGCCTAGGTCGTCTGCTTGCTGATGCCCCTTATTGAATTCCATGTTGATGTGCCAGACAAGAACCTTTCTTTGGCTTTAGCCAGCCAAAGAAAAACTAACATCACCTCACAGCCAGTGCCAAAAGTTCAGCTGCTCAAAATGAAACTCAATTGAAACAACCTCAAAGCTTTCAGTTAGTTTCTTCAAATGCATTTTTTTTTTTTGAGAACTTAAAAGATTTAAGAATGTAGATTCTTGAATTAGACTAAGTCAACAAATTTAAGTAGTGAGGAAGGTTTGGACTAAAATGCTTTGGAAGCCAATTTTAAATTTATAGAACTTGTAATCTTATCATGAAAACACATCATAATTTTCAAAAACAACACAAGCACTTGAAGGAAGCAAATATTTGGTAGCCCTGCTTATAGAGCCAAGTCACAGTAGGTTTATACCCATGCTAAGCAAGGGGGAGTGCCTTGGTGTGGCATTAAATGAACTGATCCACTGCCTGTCAGGACTCTTGCAGCAGTCTCCTAATGCATTCCACAGCTCTGGCCAAAATCAGACCCTGATTTACTAGAAGGGCTGTTCTGGAGTTTCTCCCAAGTAGCCAAGACAGAAATTTATTCTGCTGTATTCAGTTCTCTCAGTCTTATTGCTGGTTTGGGGGGAGGTGAAGGGAAAAGCAATACGGTCTGCCTCAACCATAAAACCACCCTGCATCACTGAGACTTTCCATCCCCTCCTAACACCCTTAACATATTTTCACATCTTCCACTCACCCCTTTTTCCCCAAGATAACAAGCAATGCTGAAACCAAACATGACAGCTGTAGCGACCTCAAAAATACACCCTGCCTTGAATGTTCCAATTCTTTCCTCCTCCCAAAACATAGCCTGCAGAGCATTTTGCTGTTGAAACATTTTGTGGTTGCATTATCTTTTCTCGTTTTCTTCTCCATTTTCCCTTTTCTTGTGCCTCTTTCCTAGGAGAAAGTTACTTGCTGGAAAGCTGAATGCCTTTGGACTTGTGCTGGAAAGAAGTCAATTGCTGCAGGTGTCCAAACTTGCCAGAACCTGATACTTCCTTTCAAGCCAGGGTGGGGAAGCAGTTTCATATTTCACCTTTTCTTCTATTGCAATGGACTCGTGCAAAGAGTGTCTGCAGCACAAAAAGGATCCAGAGAACTCTCAGTACCTCTTGGTGCTGTTTGGTTTGTGCTAAGGAGCACTGATGCCTCAAACCCCTTGAATCAGCTGCAGCTGCAGCATAAAGAGAGAGTAACACTCCTTTTTGTTTCCTCCCTCCAGAAGCAGCACAAACTCCTTCTAGGAGCTTACTCCCTGCTCCTCTCAGCCACCAATGCAGAGCCACACCATGCAGCTCTCACATCCCAAGTCATAAAAGTCCATGCAGATCTTACCCTGTTCCAATTAACTGTACTGCTCAGTCTCTCGATTGGTCTTTGAGACTTTTTCTCTCTTTGGAGACTTATGGGACCAGAAAGAAGCCAAATATTCAGACCTCAGGACTCCCCTAAGAGGGATCTGGTTTCCAGAGAGGAATATTGATTACAAGCAGCATTTAGGCAACAATGTGCTTTAGGTGTCTGCTCTCAGGCCAGCACGGAACAGAAACAGCCCCAGCGTTGTCCCAGCAGCTTTATACTGTCTTGGCTTTTCCAGTGAGCTTTCCTGATTGATGCTGATGTGAAAGAGAGAGAGGAGAAAAAAAGAGATGTGAAAGGGATCCGGAGTTTTGTAGTAGAAATAGCCAAGAAGCAAGAAGGAAGAAATCCTTCAAAAATCTTCAAAATGCAGTGTAAGACTGAGTAAGGGATTTGATGGCACTGATTTATTGTCAGGGAAAGAGACAAGCATGCACCAGTAGAAACATCTATTTTCACCGCTGTTCTGATAGACAAGATTCAGTTTTAATGACTGGCCCAGACCTTCAACAGTTCTGGTTTGTCCCATGTCGTGTTCAGCTCATCTATCAGAGAGTGGCAGGCAGTGTTGTCTTCATCAAAAGAAAGAAAAATCACGTCAAGAATTCAAACTGAAAGATGTGATCTGCCATAATAAGAAAACAATTAATTTTTTTCCTCTGACTTTTCCCAAAAATGTGAAAGCTCTGCTGTCTCCAAATAAAAAGATAAATGAGACTCAAATCTGCATTATGTTAGCAGAAACCACCTGGAGTTAATTACAACTAGATAAAGGGATGACTTGTCTTTTGGTCCAAATCTTCTGTCTTTGAGGCCCATGTCTGTTCCAAACCACATAAAGAAAGATTTCAGCTCTGATTTATTCTGTGATAGGTGATGGAGGGCACTCATGCCCCTTCCACTCCTCACTCCTCCTGTGTGCTCCCATAGCTGCACCTCTTGGTACTACATGATTCTCCTTACCTACATGAATTAATGAATTTTGGCAGGGGTGAACTGCATGACTTAATTAAAATGTTTCCCCAACAACGAAAGTGTGTATACCCATTTGTACTGGTTTTCATTCTTCAAGGGCTTCTTGCCTGCAGGAATTTTTTTTTTTAATCAAAGTAAAGAACAGACTTTTTTCCTTGGCCACTAGTAGCAGTATTCGTTGCATATTAAATTATTATAGAAGTCCAGAAATTATATTTTTTTAGTATCAAACTCAACCTTGGAGATCTTCCCTTTCAGACAAATCTACTGTTCTGATTCACATTAGAGATGGGATGGCACAAAGAATGGTCTGACAGCACATTTTGAAAGGAAACTCTTTTTTTAAGATGGCAGAAATCTTTGGGGTTTTATATCTGATATACTCTACTTGTTGGCAATTTTTGTGTGTGCACACCAGACCTGATGGCTGCATTACTTGCCAGAAATGTGTAACTCAGCTAAAGCAAAGTACATCACATCCACTGTAGCTATCTCCTAATGGTTCCTAAGCAGTGACTTCATCGGGGCTCTGACACACACTCAGTGGTTCATGTAGACTAAATAACATTATGCAGAACTTCCTTTGTTCTAAAGCCTGCTTTTCATGTAGAGAAGGGATCCAAGGCTTATCCCAGACTAGGACTCTTTGATTAAACACAATGTAATTCTATTTTTCTGCTGTGTGCCAGCAACAATCACCATATCTATCAGTTCAGCCGCATAGCTGTCAAATTTAGATGCTGCACTTACTTTTCTAAAGCCATTATCAACCAGATTTGTTCACCTAATTTCAGGGTAGTTACAAGACAGGGCCGTACTATGGACTTCTTGAGCTACTGTCACATCTAATTTAATCATTTTCTGCTAAGTTAAAGTCTAACCTGCCAGACTTTTCACAAATCAGAAAACCATTTCACTCTTTCTTTAACATCTCATCTCACACAAGGGTTTGTGAACAGACAGGTTCTCCGAGTGATCCATTCCATTACTGCTGTAACAGAGAGGGAACAAAGATATGAGCCTGTGTCCTCCAGACAGCAGTGTGAGAGCTGTGACCACATGCAAAGAGCCAAAAAACTGCATCCAAATGCTACCAAATCACCTAAATATTTGAACATGCTGGTTTTATTCATAATCAATTCCTTTCCTTGTCACTGGGTGAGTCTCCACAGCCTGAGGCAGGGAACTGCCAGCTTGGGGGGCACAGCACCCCACAGAAGAGCTTTGCTGAAACAACAGTTTCTTTATTTTACTGTTTAAGTGTTGTTTAACAGTTTTCTGCTAATGTGCCTGAGAGTCTGAAACTGGCTTTTACCCAGCCATATAGCCATAGAGTTTGTTCATTTAAACTCCAAAGCTCTGTTCTCTCTGTTTTCCTTCATCTGTCCCTTGCCCCTATACCCCCTTTGCTGCAGTTTCCTGGCCAGCACAGCAGTGAACAGCAGCAAGGTCACGGTGTGGCTCCAGGGTCCCTGCAGCCACAATGAAAAGAGCCAGAGCAGCATCCCTGTAGCATATTTTGGTAATCCACTGCTGCCCCTAAGGACATGGGAGCCAGGTGAGTTCCAGCCACTTCTCAGGGCACCCTAGGAGAGGATAGGAAGAGGTGTCAGCAATAGGTTTGACAGGATGGTTTGAGTGGATTGAATATCAGCATGAGAACTGTGCTTGGCTGTGGAGGAAGAATTCAAAATGCAGAGATGTGCAAGTTGTGCAGAGACATGCTGGGAAAATACTCTGAGCATCAGCCCTGAGTGGATGTGAAACCCAGCAATCTTCACAGCATGATGAATATCTGCCACTTTGACAGGAAATGCCAAATGCCTTGACTTAATTATGTCTCTAACCTTTTCCTGCTGGAGAGAGTGCATTGGCCCATTTGAAATAATGAAGCCTGGACAAACAAACAAGAACTGAAAAGGGTAAAGTCATTGCTGTTAATCAATCTTCAGTGAAATTAATGGATATTTCCACTCTTTCTGCACCTTTACCCCTGCTCCAGTTTACTTCCACAGAGCAGAGCCCATATTTCAAGTGCTTTTGCTGTAGCCTCACCACATAAAAGCCCCAGAAAATGAAAGGATTGGAAATCAACAGCAATAGCTAATATTGCTGAATATTGTGAAGTGGCAGGTGTAAGGTGCCTTAGAAAACCACACCAGATAAGGAAGCAAGGCTGCTGCTGGGGAAGTGCCGTCACAGTGGTACCACACAGGGACGAGCAAATCTTGGTGGTAATCCCAAACTGGCCTCTAAGGAGCAGTAATGTTGGAACAAATCACAGCAGCCAAAAGGAAAATTAATAAATAAATTTTTAGGCAGGGAGAGAGGCTTACATGGGAGGGCCATGAAAGGCCAGAAAGAGCACAGAAGGAAACTAGTAGCAAACATCCAAATAGTTCCTTGCCATTCAGAAACACTGGAAAACATTCAGCAGAAATTACTATCCTCAGGTTCCCTGAAGAGAAAGAATATCTAGATTAGACATGCTTCATGAAGGAATTATCACATGGACCTTCAAATAAAGTGCTGATATGTTCTTTACAGGCAAAACTTCCAGTTCAAAGACTGTGTTGGGTTTGTCTCTTCTATAGACAGCAGGGAGAAAATAGCATTGATGAAATCCTCAACTGTTATTTTATAAAACTGAGCTTAGCTGTGCAGAATGATCAAGTAAAGCTTGAAAAGATTTAGAAATTTGGTGAGAGAATGAACTAATGCCAAGACCACTAAGACTAAGACATACTACTCCCTCCCAAATTGCAGCTGATTTATAGAAGTTTGTTATAAGAAGTAGTTTTGTCTGAGACAAAGTACCTACCCTACGCTACCGGGCAGACTAGAAGAGTTTTAAAGGATTACCCTTTGAGAATGATCTCTATCCAGATATAAATCAAATTCTAGTCTGAATATATCAAGTCTTCCATTGAAATGATTATGTGAAGCACAATTTTGGCTGTGTGCTTGATATCTGTATTTTCACTTTTTAATTATTTTTTTTTCCAGAATCTTTTTCAAAGTTTGGCTTGGAGTAAGTTTTGCATTTAAAAGAGCCTGTTTACATGACTGCATGTAAATATGCAGAATGTCTTACGTTTAACAGTTATTTGCACTGAACCACAAATTCCAGGGCAATGCAGCTCTTCATTTAAGTAGGATATATATTCCCAGATTCAAATTTCTTTGCAAGCTTCCAGTCAATATTCGCTTTTCCAGAAAAGGGGAAAAGTAACATAGAATAAAGGATCAACTGGTAAATCCCCTTTCTTTTATCTGTCCCCAGCTTCATAGCAGAATCTGAGGAAATTGTATTCACACTGGGACCTGTTGGGGCAGTGAAGAAAAGTAGAGTGATGTCTGGCTGTGCTGAAAATTACGTTGTGATATAGGAAAGATTCCTGTGATGTTTCCCAGAAAATCTAACCCAAATTGCTTTTCTGAAAGATGTTTGCAGCACACAAACTGGCATTTGGGCAAAGCCCAGCTTTGCCCAGGAGACTCTCTGTCCTTGTTCTGTCAAAATAGCAGGTAGGATTTCAGAATGTATATTGTATAAGCACAGACATATGTTTAAACATGCTTAGTTTGTTTATTCATCTGTATCCACAGATGCCACCAGACAGGCTTATGGCTAGTCTTGCTCCCTGATTTAAAAAAGCTGATCAGCAACTTGCACAGGACACAGGCACACTGAGACAGGGCCACAGCATGGACTTCATTTTGATATCTGACAAGTATGCTAATGTTCATTAATTAATGCCAGAGTTCAGAGGAAAAGTTATTCAGTGAAGATATTTACTTTAAGGTTGTTTCTTAGAACTAAATATCAGAGTAGAAGAAGGGAAATGAAAAGTCCAAAGTCCAAAAGAAGTCCAAAGTTCATACAGTAACTTTTCCCCAGGAATAAAACTGACCACATCTTTGGGATATTGAACAGTTGTTTGTACAATCAGTGAAAAAATAGTTATCAATATTCACCCATAGGAATATCCTTACAGTTCAGGTCTGACACTCCTAAACTAGTTGATTTCTAGAGTTTGGAGAATCCTTTATGGGTGACATCCATTCATTGACTCAAGATTTATTTTGCAATTAGATTTATACTTCTACTTTGGAGAAAGAAAGCTGGGATCTTTCAGAAACAGAGGGCTGACTAACTGTATTAATTATAGTAGTGAGTTGCTCAGATCAAGCCCTGCCAAAGGCCAGCAAAGTGGGTAAAATACTCCAGAAGCATAAAATAACATTTTCTGCAACAAGTCACTGCCCTTTCATCATAAATCTCAAAGATCTTTTAACCTTTGGGATATATTACTTTCACAAAAAATAGAAATAGAGTTGCTTACTTAACTTCTCAGTGAATGAAGGGTGAGTATGGAGACAATTTTTTTCAAGAACTTCACACAAAATATTTTACGGATTATTTTCCTAATTCCTATTCCTGAATTATTGCAAATGCAGCAGCCTGTCAATTGCAATTACTGAGAGTGAGAGATGACCAGTAGGTCACTGTTGCCAGATATCCTAAACATGTCAGCTTTTATTATTGTATCTTAATATCATCCCTTCTCCAATTGCTGTCTGCATTCTTCCACAAACTGGTGCCTGTTGCATTTTTGGGTGAAATTCCCAGTTATTGAGCAGGACTAATTTATAGCTAGGCATGAAAACACATTCTTGAAAGCAGTGGGGTGATTGGTAAAAGCTATTGTTTGGGTCAAAGCATCATTGAATGTCTAAGCTACGTTAGATTTGTCTCTGATTTCTCAAAGCCTTGATCTGCCCAGTCCCTCCCAGTACTTCTGTGATTTGGGATCCAGTGCCAAAGCCTGATTTTACATTGCTGCACTCTTACAAACTGGTGCAGAAAGCAGAAGCCCTCTGGCCCTCAATTTTGGTGCAGTTTTCACAAAGAGATTATTCTTTCAGGAGGTGTGAATCCATGTGCCCAGTGGTGACCTCTCGCTGCAGCTGCCGTGTGTCTCAGGACAAGGGGAGGCACAGGAGGCAACTCCTGTCCTTCCTCCTGTCCCTGCAGAGCTCCCTGCCTGGGCACACTGCCAGCATGCACAGCTGGGGTCACACAGGGAGAGCAGCTGAGGTCCAGGGTCACACTGCAGGGCTGGTGGGAGACGCTTGCTGGGGCCTGCAGGGGAGAGGAGATGGGGAATGTAATGAGCTCGGAGAATGGGGATCTTGACAGAAAAATGCACTGAGGGCAATGAGATGAATGAACATGGGGTCTCAAAGAACAGGGGAGGGTTTTTTTCTGCAGAAGCCAGACCCCATTTCACTATCAAACTATACAAACATAAGCTAGAAGTAGAGGGAAAATACATTTACCTAGTGCAAACAATTGAATTAGAGAATACAATGGAAATTAATTCACCGGCAGCTGTCCTAAAATCACCAGAAGTCAGTTTATCTTTGCCACAGGCCATCACATGGGAAAAACTTCCTGCCTGGTTTTTAAAATATTGTACTATGGAAAAAAAAAAATGCAACCACTGGGTTTTTGGAGTTTCTGATGTTTTATACCAGACCAAGCTGTGACTACATCCAGTGTCCGCATTTCCCATTAGTCAGCTTTGAGGGAATGCAGATAAGTTGTTCTTTTTCTATCTCAGGATGGCCAAAGAAGGCTCTGAACTGGAGAGAAAACTTCAGATATCTTCTGTGGCAGGAAAAGTATCAAGCAAGCATGGGTAAGAGGTATTTCTAATAAAAAATGTACCAGGAAGCGTAAACAGAAAGGTTCTTTGGATTACTGCAAGACCTTAATTGATAACACAGTTAACAAAGAGACAACTCCACAGGGATGCTCAGATGCAGTCAAGATGGGCTTCTTACAAAGTTAAGTCAACATGGCACAGAAAAAAGCAGTCCCCAAGCCCTGGGGCTGAGGCCATTCCAGGCCACCGCACTCTCCACAGGGAATCCTTTTGCAGTGGCATTTTGCCATGTGTCAGCCCTTTGTTTCACCATCTTCCAGCAGCCCCTGTGCTCCTCAGTTCTCTGCCTGGACATCTACCTACAGCAGTGCTTGCTAAGCAAAGACAGTGCTGAGAATGGCAGCCAGGATGTGGACAAGGGGAAGGAAAAAGCGTGGATACAGGGAAAGAGGTTGGGAGCTAAGGGAGGTGCTGTGATCAAAAAACAGATAAACCAAAGGAAGGGCAGGCTCACTGCAAGAAAAAACTTGTAATACAAGGTGGCATCCCTACCCCTTGCTGGGAGAGGCCCAAGGACCTGACCAAGAGAAGAGAGAAGACTGAAAGACAGAAGGCAGGAAAAGGGACATGTGAGCACAAGACTCAGCAGCACACACTGGGCAAGGCATCACCTCTGGCACGTGTACCTAATAAATGGAAGTAGCTGCCCACCCTTGGCCAGAGCAGGGTGCTGTGGTGTGGAGGGCACGACTGCTTGCAGTCTCTCAGCACACAGCATGGAGGCTGCCTGCACCCTGATTGCCTGAGGGAGCCAGGAGGGGACAACTGCACCTTAGACACCTTCCTGGGAAGTGCATTTGCTGTTATGGAATACAGCAGCTCTTCTTGAAAAGCAGTATAATCCCTTATTTGCTACAGGGCATGAGAAGAACTGGGCTTAGCACCACTCCCTGCTTAGCTTTGAGCTAACAGTGAAAAAGAAAGAATTCTCAAAAAGCAGCTTTGAAACCTGGTTTTTTCCCACCTCTGGCCCCATATGGAGCAGTTCTGCATGTGCTGGGCAGTTGCAAGCGTGCCCTCGGTTTGCACAGCTGTGAGCCCTGCAGTTTAGTGCTCCCACAGAAAGATTGGCCTCACACAAACAAACAACATACCTTTGGTGTGTTATTAAGGAAGAGAGGCACTTTTGTTTGGTGTAAAGAAGTGAGTAAGGTTTCTTTACTACTTTCTTCTTATGTGATTAGATAGAGAGGCTGACAAAAGTAATTTTCAAGCAAAAGAATCCCAGTTTCTCCAATTATTTTGCAATTATTTTCTTTCAGGCAATCTCCCATATTAACAGTTCTCCTTTTGTGTCTACAGCTGCTGCCCCCAGCCCACACCTCCTTCTTTGAGTTTTGTAATGACTCAGCCCCAGGAGGTGGCTCGGGCATGACCATAAGCTCAGTTGATATCTGAGCCGTGTTACTGAAAGCTGCTCCAGAAAGAGGAGGCTCAGAAGAGCAGATCCTCTGAGCCCTTACATCACAAAATTACACATTCTGCACTCCTGAAAGCACAGGGGAGATGAGACTTTCAGATGTGTCAAAACAACCAACCTAGCCATCAATCTTTTCCTGCGAGGCTTGTACAACAGCCCGTTTGCCACGCATCCCTGAAGTGTGACTCTCCTGACATCGTAAAACCATCTGAGCTAAAATATGGGCAAGTCAGACAAAATGTTGCAGAAAATAACATTCCTTATTTTTGCAAAATAAACATGTTTTGTGAATATGGATGTTTTACAGTGCAAGGGAAGCTGCAACTCACTGTCTGCACTAGGCACTTGGAGCTTCTGGAATGCTTTTCCAGCAAAAGCAAGCTAATAGCACACTATGAAAGAAAAAACAGTGGTTGCGTAAGAAAATGCTTTGAATTTGGAATTAAATGAAACCTGAGGCAAAACCAGCATTCAAGACACATCCTGAATCATTCACTCTGCTGTCTTTATGACTGAGGAGATCAGCACAGAGTCAGGCCCATGAGTGGCTTCACCAAGTCCTTTGTACAGCCCACATGCACGAGGGGAGCCCACATGCTCTGTTGCTCAGTGTGGGGAGAGAAGGTCACAGCCCCCCTGCCTGTCCCTGCAGAGGTCTTGGTGTTGCTCTTAGCTGAGGCCTTCCAGGAGGCTGTTAGTCTGTTCAGCCTTTATGTCTGAGCCTAGAGACTCCTTGTGTCCTCTTTTCCCTGTATAATGCTGCCTTACTCCATCTGAACTGGGCTGGCTCCTTGGCAACCCTCTTCTACCAGTACACACCATGGGCGTTCAGTAAACGTCTGTGCACTGACAGCTCCTTTCCTTTGATAGACTGAGCTTTACAATGTCAAAAAGCTCAGCACAGATCTTCCTGCACTGTGCAACCAGTCACATGGACAAACTTGGGCAGAGGATGGAAAATGCAAAAAGCAAAGACCTGTCCCTCTTGAATGCCGAGAGCACCACAATTCTATTTCCTATTGATAGGTAAGACCTGCAAATGGCAGCACAGCTCCTTGTCTGCAGCTCTGCATCCCTCCTAGTGCAAAATCACCTGGAAAACTCCAGGAGCCCAAGAACTGACAAAGCCTGAAGAAATGGGAAGGGGAATACTTCCCATCAGGTGTTCTGGCTGGTGTTTGCTCAGTGGAAAACTCAGAGGTAGAAAATATCCATTTACACCACATGGGACTGACCTAGTGAATCCCAGCCCAAGCACTGCCTGCTCTCCCTCCTGCTGGGTGCTTTGGGGCCTGGTTCACAAGTGCACCCCTGAGCAGGTCTTGTACCCATGGATGAAGGCAGCAGGAGAGCCCAGTGCAGTGAGGCCCCTGCACAAGCAGGTCCTGCACATGCCCTGGAGCAGCAGCAGGGAAAGGCACTGGGATGCACCTATTCCCCACTGCACCCTCCATGTCCTATGGGACCACCACACCACACCCGACTCTCTTCCTTTGGAAAAGGGATGTCATTGGCAATGTTAAGTCTTACAAGTTCTATTTCTTTGCTGGCACCCCAGGATGTCAGACACACGACCTTGGTGCATCATCCTGCAGGTGAGAACACCCCAAGATAACAGATGTCTCTACTGTGGGATTTGCTGGCCTGTGTGAGGGCTAGCACCAGGCTTTCACAGGGAATGCATGCAGGAAGCAGAGCAGCCCTCAGACTGGGGTGGGAAATAGGGCCTGTATTTAACAGGATGCAGGGAAGCATGACAAATCACTAAGTGTGGTTTTATGGGCTTGTGTGCTTTACTGTGCTATTTTTCCCTAAGCTCCTGTCTTCAGATGTTGGCAGCAGGTGACAAGCTCTCTAGCCAGTTATAAAGAGACAACTGTGTGAGCTCCACCATGCAGGGTGGAACTGACCTCTTGCTCCTCTTTAAACTGAAATGACAAGGAAGATGAGACATGGGGCAGAAAGCTCCAAGGTGGAAGGGCCAACATAAGAAATAAGAAATGGCAGTGGTTCAGTGGAGGATGCTAACAATTTGGAGTGTTTTCCTTTGGAAGCAGTGAAATGAAGAAGTGATGACAAACAGAGATAAGGGTAACCTATCAACATTCCTTGTAAAGCATATGGCCCCGTAAATGAGAGTTCACTGCCTGATAGCATCCATTATTGTACACTCTGTATGCTGTGGGACTTTTCAGCAGATGCTGCTGAATAGGCCTCTCCTACTCTGGGTTTTATTATATGGATTACAGCCTTCAAAGTTGTGAGCTGGCTTTCTTTAGATTTAAAAAAAAAAGGAAAAAAAGCAATTGTCTGAGCTGTTTTCAAGTTGACTTACAACTAGCGTGACCCTGAGATTTTCAGACAAAGCATCCTGCCATTTATTTACTTCTGAACTTCTCCCCAAGTTATTTAAGACCAAACAAGTTTGGAAAAACTGAAAAAGCACCACACTGGAAATCAACATTATGATAGTTTGAAATCTGTGTAACACTTTCAGAAAATTCCTGTGCCATTAGCCATGGTTAGCTGGAAAACACACAGCAAAGTCTGGCAGGGGCTGGGGGTCTCCACCTCACAGAGCCCTTTCCCCAACCTTTCTGCCTGCTGACATTGAGTTGAAAGGCAGGGCTCTGGAGACCTGCTCTGTCAGATGGGCTGGGTGTCTGCTGGGTGTGTGTCAGCCCCATGCACAGCATCATGGAATGCTCTGGAAAGGGACAGCACAGACTTCTACTCCTTATTTATTTACACAGTAGCGCGTGGAGATTTAAATGAAAAAAGAAAGCTTCAGTGCCACGAGCACAATGCCATCAAAAGTGTTCTGGTGCCAAAAAAGGCTGAGTCGTTAAACCTGTCAGATTCTGGATCTCTGTGCGCAGGTCAGCTAAAAATGTTTCTTCTTTTTTTCCAGTTTGTAAAGTAGGCATCTGTTCAGTTTTTTTATTACTTTTTACTTGATTTACCAGCAAGCTACTGAAGTGTCAAAGCCTATACAACGCAGTAGCCAGCAGTCTGCCAAGGCCACCTTCAGCATGCTAGGTGTCACTTTCAAAATAAATACCATACTTTTGAAGTAAAACTGAGTTCCCTGGTAGTAAGCCACATTTCCCAGCCATATCTTGCTGCTCTCAGGAGGCAGTAATTGAGGTTTGGAGCAGCCATGCCCTGCTGGGGCCGAGATGCAGCCAAAGAGTCACAGAGGGGAAGATGGGGTAGAGAGGACAGGCAGAAGGGGTCCAGGAAGGATCCATCTCCCCTTATCATCACTGAGGGGAGGGAAATGCATCCCATTTCAGCTGAAGATTTGCTTCCTCCTTGGGGGACCCAGCTCATTAAATTAACTAGGCTGTTTTCTGTAATTTATTCCTAGTCTGCTACAGAAAATATCTCCATTATGTTGCATACCACTTAAGATATACAACAAAATTTTGAGGCCTTAAGTAGAAAAAAATCAAATCAACTTGCTTTTAAGAACTTTTGAAAACAAGCATTTCAAGAGGTTCCCACTATTTTCTTTGCAAGGCTAAAGTGTTTTCCTTTCTAAGAAAGACTTGCTTTTGCTACCTCTGCATACTCTGTGTTTGCTAAAGTAAGAATTTTTCACTAGGCATACATACAGTTTCCCAAGTTGTACTTCTCTCTCTCCAATTAGTAGATGAGTCTGCAGAACACTTAAAATCAAGGTAACAATACTCACCAAATTATTTGAAAACACTGTGAAAGTGCCATCAAAAAAAAGTGAAAAAGTGTGATTATATGATTAAAAGACTGAATGAAATATATAATATGCAGGAAAAAAATCCTATTGAAATAACAAGAAATCTGAAAATGCTAAGGTAACTTTTTCAAATAAGGCAATGAAATTAGTTTTCTGTTGAATCATGAGATTTTGTTGAAGTGAAATGTTTCTTTAAGAAGAGCGAGAAACCAAGCTGGGTGGAAGATCTGTTTTGCCTCTTTAATTAATCCCTGTCTCAAACTTTGAAGACCTTTCTGCCCACTGTTTTAAAGCAACATAATTTATCTTGAGTACTAGGGATCCATTTAGTGGTGTCCACAGTCATTCAGCTCTTTCAGCAGAGTCAGTATCCCCCCAGCCTTGATAAGACTGGCAGATTTCAGGGCAAACTATCACTGTTAAATGTCTTCACAAACATCAGCCTGGCCTTGAGCGAAGGGAAATCTGTAGGAGCTTTTGGGTAGGACAGCATGGAGCTTAAGAAAATATTGGAAGCAGATTTACATGCTGCTTGGTTTCTATCTTCTTGCAGGGCAGAATTTGCAAAGCTGTTGCAATGCTGCAATTGCTTCGTCATCTCATATGAATTATAAAAAGCACTTGGCTATTCCTAAGGCATAAGAGTGATTTTCTGCAAAGTGCTCAGATATAAGCTTGTAAGAAAGTTATCTATTTATTTCAGGAGAAAAAAATATTGACTGGAATCATAAAACTGGTAATGCAGTTAATCATGACATTAAATCTCAAGTGAGAATGTGTTTCATAAAAGAAAACATATTCCAAATACAGCAAAATTTACAGTTTAGAAGAAGAACTGTATCATTAAGAAGCCTTCTTAGTATAGCTATTTTTCCCATTAAATGAAAAATTTTGATTAGAAAAGTAAGCAAACAAATGCAGTAACTTGACTTCACAAGGTATGGCACAAATTAAATGGAGCATTTAACTCTGAACATGCAATTTTTATTATAGTGGTGCCCAGAAAGTCACATTTCATATATACAGGATTGTTAGAACTATCTTGGAAAACTGACACTTCACAAGTTATTTGCTTCTAGCTTTTCACAATAAGTAACAAACAACAGCTCAATAGCTGCTGTTAAAACATCTTTTCCTTGGACTTACTCTACTACTGGATTAAGCCCAGCTGACCTGACTCTGAGAGTGAGGGTTAAAGAGATTTTTATTTTTACCCAGTAGAATGAAGTTTTACTGGGAATTAAAACTGATGAGAAAAATATAATCAAAACCAAGTTTTGTTGAATATTTTATAGATAGCATGAGAGACGCATCTCCCACTGTGTTTTTAAGGACTTATTTCAGGGGTAGCGTTTCAGGGCTTTATCAAAAATAGTTAGATGTTTCACTGGTTTTGGTTTCATTTTTTTCATCTGGGTGTTGAATGCCAGCACTTGCTACTCAGCTTTTTCCAAACGTTTGAATTCAATTTATATAAAGTAGAAAACTGAAGTTAAACCCTCAGTTCAATGTAATTTAACAGGGGTTTCTCTCTGATTTTAGCCTGATACTTTTACGTTGCAGCAAACTGGCCAAAACCAGCAATGGACAAGAGAGGGAGCTCTTTTGCTGCGTCTTCCCTGAAGAAGTGTGCTTGCTTTCCTTAAAATTCAAAACTGTTTCCAGGATTTCATAACACAGGAAGCAGAAGTTATTTGTTCTGCAGAAGATTAAATGTTGAGCAATGCTGTTACAAAAAAAAAAAAAAAAAAAAAAAAAAAAAAAGTCTAATAAAAAATCCTCACAACAACCCAAACCTAAACAAAAGCAAACAAACGAGTTCCATTTGCCTTTGATTCCAAACTGTTGCTCTTTTTAAAAGTCACCTTTTCGTATTGAGCTGGAGGTTCTTCCCTCCGCCTTTCTAAAGTGTGGAGACTGGGGGAAAACAAATCTTTTTTAAGGCTTCATTACAAAAAATGAAGAAACCTGAAGGCTCTTTTCCCTGAACATCCCTGGACTGCCCAGCCGAAAGGTTATCATGTTCCTGCTGCTCCGCATTGCTGCCAAGCTTTACCTTCCCTGCTCTCAGAGCAGCCGGTCTGCTGCCGATAAAGATCACAATGTGAGCAGGGCAGCTTGGTGTGCCAGAGCCGAGGCGCTTCAGCAGCGCCGTCACCGGCACTGGGATGCTCCATGTGCTCCCAAACGAGCCACGTCAGCACATCCCTTCCCCAGACAGACAGCACATCCCTTCCCGGACAGACAGCCGGGACCGCGGCTCAGGCATCCGAGCATCCCACGGGGGTAGGGCGAGTTCAGGCACTGATCAGCATCGCTGGTGTGCCAGACCTTGGTTAAAACACTCCTGGCAAGTTAAAACACTTCTGGTTAAACCACTTCTGCTGCTGCCTGCCCTTGGGAAAGCACAGCACCGCTGCCGCTACCCAAGAGAGGGCAGAGCGGGAGCAGCCCTGCCCCACACCTCCCCGCGGCGCCTCCTCGGTTCTGGGAAAGATGGCAATAAATATAAAGAACACAACAAACAAACAAAGGATAGGCAGGGTTGGTGAGCAAGCAGAGGGCTGGGGAGGGCCTGAGGGATCACACACTAGGCTTTGCCAAAGCCAGCCACATCTCCCAACTGCAAACACAGAGCCCCCTCACTCCCAGCAACAGACTTGAGGATGGATTGTGGTGAGGAAAGGACCAGGCTCTTGAAGGGACAGATGCAAGGTCCAAAGCAGCATTTTGCTGATGTTCAGTACAGCCAGCAGGCCATCTGAACATGAACTTCGTGCTAGGTTTTAAGTTGAGACATTCTTGCCTAACAGAGACAGACAGCAAATCCCAAGTTCTGAGGGTGGATAGGAATTTTAAAAACATCATTCCACTTTCAGGAAAACTGCAGCAGTTTCCTCACTTGTGTCCATGTCTACTTGAGCTCCCTCCTCCAAAACAACCCCACCCAGAGATGGCTGCTGTCCCGGGAAGTGTTTTACCTCAGCACAGCTTGAATTGGAAGAGGCAGACTGCAAGCAGTGCTCACATTTTCTGTTTTTCAGTTTTTTCTCTTCTTTCCTAAGTTTGACTCAAAAGCAAGAGACACCTATTCCCCAGGAATGAAAAACATCCAGCTATGCTGTAAACAAACTAGGTCTTTGCTGGACTCAAACTCTAATGATGCTTCTTGTGTGTCTGTGCAACACAAATGGACCGGTGACCATAATCTACCCTATTCTTCTTCCTGTGACATAAATAATGCTCAGATCCCATAAATACTGCTCTCTCTCTGCTCTCTGACTAGAACTTGGCAGCTCCATTCCTGTGGAGCAAAGCCAGAGCCAGGAGAACCCTGAGCACCTCATGCTTGCAGGGTTACTTTGTTCACCTGGGGACTGCTTGGTGGCCCAGACCCAGGCTCACCCTTCTGGGGCATCTCTGCAGCACCAAGAGATAGAGCAAGAGAGTGGCACTGAGTTTAGCATTTAACCACCCTTTCGCATCAGTATTCTTGCCGGGTGGCAAGGGGCAAGAAGGTAGGGGTTTCCTCAGCTGTAAGGAGACCACGGGGTGAAGAATTAGAAAGGAGGAACTACAATGAAAGCAAGTTTTTAAGGTGTTGGAATAATGAAGCTGCTGCTTTGACTTAACCCAGATGCAATGCATACATTCACCATGGCCCTGATCTGCCCAGTACTAAAGCCCCAGTCCCAGCAATTTTAAGTGAACAATTCATGTACCAGTACATGTGTAATGCTATTTGGACAGAGAGAGGACATGGGAGCATCCAAAATTCACTGCTCAAGAAAGAAAGCCTCTCCTTAAGAGTTGCTTTGGGCAAAATGGAAGAAAATTCCAGAGGCCTGGCAAAACCAAATATGTGTACGGAGAGGCGAGCCCAAACCAAGCAGGGATCATGAGCACCGATACAAAGGATATGTACCTCATCACGGCTATTCCCAAAGAGAGATTTCCCTGTTCCTATTTGAGGTCAGTGTGTGCACAAAAACAAACTGACAGATGTAACCGATTACAACAAACACAAGGGAAGGGTGTGGGCAGCTACCAAAAGCCAAGAAGTGTAGAATGTCACAAGCAAATGTACAGCCTGGTGGACCCACAGCGCTCTTCCAAGCAGAGGTAAAAACGTTCCTGTGCAGAGACAATGGTAATCTTGGACCATTTCTTAATGTGAGTCAAAGAATTTGGCATTGCATGAAACACAAGGGAAGTTCCCGCTCCCACAGGCTGAACTTCTAAGTCTTGTGACATGCTTAGGAGGTCAATACAATACAGCACAGATTGGTTATTTATCCAGAATTCCATGACTAGCTCGGAGCAAAGCTAAATGCAGAGCTGAATCCAATAAAATTCTTGACTGACTGCAAACTTGGCCCAACCGACTTTGTTATGCAGATTTTAATCATTGTAGTGCAAAATGGTTCCATTCAGACACAAATGCTCAACGGCACCGTCCAGGGGACGCCAGGAAGTAGGAGGTGAGGGATCCTGGGCACTTCAGGCTGAGGACATACCTGGATTCTGCACCCCTGGGCAAACTCTGATCATTAGATCTGTATATAACAACTGCCACCTCCTCCTCAGGCTTAGTTCTCAAAGACAAATGGCTAGGTGGACAGGATTCGTACACTGAATACAGAAAAGGAATTTTGAATTCTTGCCTCTTCTGGCAAGTTCCTCCCATCACCATTCTTTACCACTTCTTATTCTCCAGCTGTTTTATTTTCAGCTAAGTCGTTCTTATTCTCCACAAGGACGAGCCCTAAGAAACGCCAAAGAGCATTTGAACCCCAAGAAGTGCATAGGCTGGTAACGAACACATTATCCTTCCTTTGTCCCATCAGTTGGTACAAGCCAAAGCAAGTCAAAGGGCAAAGTTTTTTCCACCTCCTTCTTGGACTGCTGCTCTGTAGAAGGGACCATCTTCCACAGCCACGGAGGGAGGGAGAAAGATGAAGAGACCCAGTCCTATACGTTGCTGTCTGCAAAGCTCCTGTCCAGTACAGGACACAGCACATGATGTTCTTCAAGATGTTTGGAGACTGTAGGTGCTTTATTTTCAATTCTTCTCATCAATGTTGAAACTGAAAGCCTGGCGTATTTACTTGTGTTCTGTGACTAGTTGAAGCTTATTTAATTCTCATATTCTTTGCAAATTCTTTCTGCATAGATTTTCTGATGCCTAGCAACGTAGTGCTGCAGTCAGAGCACTTGGAGAAAAGGGTCCTTTTCCTCTTCCACTAACACACTTTAGTGGAACTTCAAGAACACTGTTATCTTCAAGACCCCTGTGTCTGTCAGGCACAGGAGGAGTTGGTACAGGGTCAAAAACACAGAGAGGTAGACTCAGGCAGAGGCTACTCTGCATCTCCCTGAAAGGACTACAAGAGCACATGGCATGTCCCTGTAAAGCAAAACTTTTCATAAAAACCGCTTCTCCCATCTCTGCTTCTCTCTCTCTCTCTGTCTTCAAAATCAGTTGCAACAAAGGCACTCACTATTGCCCATGAGGTTTCTCATAATCAGGTTTCTGTCTCTGGAAGGCATCAGTTTTCCACAGAGCACTGGAAGAAATCCAAAGCACAAATTATGAGATCCATATGAGGGAAACAGATGTTTCCAGGCAATGTTTATGGGGAACAGCAAATCTTTGGGGAGACATTGAATTACATTTTCTTTAAAGCAAATACTTAAACTCTACAATAAATATCCAAAATGTAAAGTGTAAGAATAGGGAGATAGACACAAAGGTGTAGGTATCTTTGTCCAAAAAAAAAAAAGAAAGATTAAAAAGTGCTTGCATAGATGATGTACATTTTAGTGACTCAATACATTGGGCACATGGAGATCAGGAAGGCCCTTAGGTCAGTGAGACTGCAGGGGGAAACACAGAGCCTTCAGCCATCCTGAGCTGCACAAGGCTGCCCCAAGTCCTCAGCTGATCATACAGCCCTCACTACTCATCCCTTCAGCCTCTCATTCCCAGGCCAGAAGGGAAGAAACCTCTTACAAGCAGAGCAGCTTATTACCATTTCCGGGAAAGATTTCTTTCTTTGCAGCACTGGTTTGGTGCAATCACAGATAGCCTTTGGTACATCTCAGACACTCTTTGAAAAACCCCCAGGCAGGGTATCTCCTGAACTCTATCAGAATGGTTTTTTTCTTGCAGTGCAATGCCTGAGGACAGGAACTGAGCCAAGTGAAAAAAACAGAGTTCCTTGGACCGTTTTGTAGTTCCCATTATTCTCCTCGTTGTTTAAAATCAAACTCCACATCAGCATTTTCTGCCAGGGAAGAAATTAACTGCATGGGAAGAACATTCAGCTTCTGAAACACAGTCAGCCTTTGCCAGCTGAGTAGCAGATGGATGGCACCCATTTGCACAGTAGCCCTGCAGTCTCATTTGAGAGGTCATGTTGGCTTATGAAGCCATTTCTGCCTTGGAGAACTTACTCCTATATGCAGATACACTTCAAATCATATATTCATCATTCTCCACTCAAAAAGATCATGTGAAACACTGGCACAGATTAATGGAAGCAAAGTCTTTGATGTGTTGCACTTGAGTCTTCATTTTCTACTCTATTAACTGAATGCTACTTGTACTGGCCTCAGTCTCTTCCTAAGCCTTCTCAAAATAAATAGATGTCATTGCAGAAGTGGTTAACTTCACAAATTATAGAGAAGAAATCACTCAGAAATTATCAACTTTTCTGCTCCACATACTAGAAAATACCTGTGTAATATGGGTATTAGAAAGGGACTCGACTGCCAGCTGACAGCACAGGGCACTCTCTAGTCCACCCAGCCTTAGAAGCCCAAAAGCAGGGTTGGTCATGCTGGACATGTGTTGCTCTCTTGCACAACTACTTCAGTGTCTCACTATCATTTTTGTCTGTGCAAAGAGATGTGATAGTGCCTGAGGCCAGCTCTGAGGCAACTGTGTCTAAATCAGCCCAACAGAGCGAACCCACAACCAGGATAAAATGCTGACAGTCACATCTTAAATAAAGTGAGGGGATGACAGACCTTCAAAGTGGTTTGCTTGTTTTCCAGAGTCAAAATGCTTCTTTTAGTAATTAGTGTGTTCCAAAATAATTCATAGCTGTTGCAAAATGAAAGTGCAGAGGTGTTTATGGCATCTCAGATAGAAGAATAGTTAATAGGTCAGTGTGTCAGGTTATGTATTACAGGTTGATGAGTCAAGACTGACAAAATCAGGAAAATTGTTAATCAGAAATGATTCAGAACTCAAACAACCTAAATACTCCCAGAGACTATGGTAAAAATCTTTCACAGAATAAGTGAAAGATTTTCACTCTCTTCTATAAGCCCAGGTCAGAAGTCTTATTTCATCTGTAATGAAACAGGATCCTTCTTGACCAGTGTTTCCAGCATTATTTGATTTCTTAAAACTATTCCTTATACCTGATCTAATATATGGTCTTTCTACTCTAGTTAAGGAGAGCTTCACCTTTGCCTGTTGAGGCCTCGCTGGTGAAATATTCTGACACTGTCCAGGGTCAGCACATTCTTCACAAGCAGCTTTTATACTGATGTTGCTTGAGACTCAGCCGACACAGGTAGGTAGTTCCTCTTTTGTACAGAGAGTTGTAAATGCAAGGGCAATATAAGGCATGAGGGAAACTGAAATTATTTTGTAATGTACTATTTCACTGTACCAAGTAGCTATCTTTATTGTATTTAAGGCTAGAAATATCTTCAAAGGAGTGTACAAATTCTGCTGATTTATTTGATAAACAGCTTCTGAAAAAGGAAGATGTAGCCCACTGCCTTTTCCCTTGCCTTCTTCACCCACCACTGCTCCATCTGCCTTTACACACAGCATTAGGAAGCAATCAATTTGTTCCTAGCATTACAAAAGCAAATAATCTTTTTCCTACCATCACAAAAGTCGCCCGTTAATTCAGAGTGCTATGTCTTTCCATTCCTTATTGCTATGCCTTCCTTAACCCTCTGATTCAGCCCTGCTTGGACAGCAGCACCCCTACACCCCCTTCCTCCCCTGCTTCACTTCACTATTCTCTAGAGTGCCACCAATCTGCTTTTAAAATTATTCAGAGGGATTTAACTTCAGATCTCCAGGCTTAGATTCTTACTCTGGGCACCATCTCAAGGGAGTGCTGTGAAATTTAATTTATCCATCACACCTGCAAAGCTGCAGCACATGGACAAAGTCCACTAAAACTCCTGGGCTAGGATTGCATTTTGTACTCCGGTAGAAATCAGCCACCAAGGAAGCTGCTGTAAACCCATGCTATCCCAGTAAATACTGCATTTCCTAGTAAGCATAGTTCCTCCAACTGGTAAAGAATTATTATAAAAACTAAAGCTTTATATGGGTTTTTGGGAAATTTTTTTTTGAGAGCATGATTATTTTTTAGTTCGTGCATGTTAGGGATTCTCTTTAATCTAAAAATAAAAAAATAAAATCCAAAAAATAAAATCCAATTTTCATAGGGAAGATCCAGTCTTCTTGGATGCAGAGACCACCTTAAAAGTACGAATCAGGACAGCTGATATTCAAGGAATACCATCAACAAGACATGGTGTCCTTTACATTGAGGAGTAGAAAAGGGTTAAACCAGAGTTTTTAGATAAATTCACTCCACCTGGTAGTTTTGAGAACAGTAAAAATTATGAAACATTTTTCTCCTTGTCTGCCTGTTATGTTTAGGAAGGGCTTTCAGCAAGGTCCAACAGCAAGAACAAGTGGGCCAAGGCAAAGAGAACACACAAACAAAAGTCCACTGAACAAAAATGAACTGCAGAGCCATTAACTGAGAAACAAATACAAAGGTGTGGGAAGAAATATGTTATTGCTGGAGTGGAACTGGGAGCTGCAGCAGGAGATGGAGTTACCCAGTGGGCATCACCCTTTTCTTCAGGCCCCTGGTAGCAGAGGATTATTTCCACCATCAGCAATCCTACCTTTGAACAAAGGCTGGCTTTCATGCACCAAGAGAGGTCAGGAAGCACACATGTGCATTCAGGTGTCATACACCTCATGGCCAAGACCTGCTCACCAGCACCTCAGAGTACCAGGACAAGTGGCACTGAAAGCTCTGTCAGCAATGGCTCCAGCTTATGGAGAACTGGAAGCAGCTTCAGCATCAGAGGATCACACACAGGCAGAGACACAGGCTACTGAGCTGGAGAGCAGCTCCTGTGGGCTAGCAGCAGGGAGAGGCAGTAGCGCATTGCTGACAGTCACCCTGGGGGTCTGCTCTGCTCCCGTCTCACCAGGCACTGCCTGCAAAGGTTTTGTTTTCTGTTCTCGGAGAAAATGACTCCTGCAAGACTGCTGTAAACCTATCCTGCTCAAGGACATCTTGTTTGTGTTAATCCTGTAGATTAAGCACACGGCTTTTCAGTTGTGGCTTTGTGGCTATTGTTACCAGTAAAGCCCTTACAAGGCTTGTGGGCCAACTTCAAGGCTGTCACTGAGATAGCTTGAACAAGGAGGAGTCCCCAAGAATCATGAGAACTGACTCTCACACCAAATACTCTATGTTTAAATAAAAAAGGTTTGGAAGAGAACTGCCTCCTGTGATCTCTGTGCTGAAGGGTCTCAGCTGTTACTGGCAGCAGGAGACACCAAAGCTGACGATTGCAGGCTTGTGTGAGTACAATGACCCAGCACACTCTGCAAGAGCAGCTCAGCCAGATCTGGAGCCTCCAGGGACTCTGAGCCAAGTCTGTTGCTTGGGCTCGAGCCCACAGAGGAGTCCAAATGGGGTGGACACACCAGCTGACATAGAAAAAAATCAGGATTTCCAATATCATGCAGAGGCACTCTTGCACAACCTCCCCTCCTGCGTTTGGCTCGGTCACACCAGGCCTTGGCTAAGCCTGCAAGTGTACATTAAGTCATCACTCAAGCACCAGGCATTTGTTGGTTTGCTCTTAATTATGAATGGTGTTACCTGTAAAATATTCACAGAAAATTCCAGGTGGGTAGAAAAGCATAAATAACTATGTATTAAGGGCTAATTTTATTTTTACAAATATACAGGAAATGAAGAACAGCTGGACCACAAAATACTTCTTTGTATACACTGTTTTTAATATGAGTTCCATCAGTTCCCTGGACTTCTCTGGTACTGAGGCTTTGCTGAAAAAAGAACTGACTGGTGTTTTCTTGGAATCAAAGCTAGCTAAAGCATTCCACAGGATTTTTGCAAGCTTTGCTCATTTTACTTTTCTTAGACAGGTAATTCACTTTACTAATTGCATGTTATATTTTCAAAAGAGCAATAAATTGTGCAACAGATGGATGCAGGAACTTGATTTTTATCGTTGATGTTTATCCTGTAGCTTGGGCTTTTGTTGAGGAAGATGCAGAAGGTCTCACTTTAAATGCAGTTAGTCTCGGGCCAACAGATAGAACCTGAAATACTGTTAGCTCAGAACCTCACATTTACTGATCTCAGTGGAACTGAGCATCTTTACACATCAGAGCGCCTTGCCAGCCAGATGCACCTTTAGCAAACACTGCACACAAACATGCAAAATGATCAAACATTGCTTGCAGTTATGGCACTGGGGCATTTGCAGTTTCAGCAAGATCACACTGTGCACTTGGAGAGAACTTCCTTTGTCTGTGCGTTTCAGATTAAAAAGTCTCCTGCAAATATTTCTGGACCTTAAGACAGAGAAGTCCATGTTTTCCTCACAGAAAAAGACAAACTACACCTAAAGAGGACTTAATAGTACAGCTGCCATTCCAGGATCTTCAAACCAAGATCTGGCCATACTCCAAAAATTTGGGGGGAAAGAAATGTTTGGATGCCATCAACCCAGGGATGTTTTCGATTGTGCTAATATTTCCCAGCAGAAAGTGGCCAGGTTTGGCTCCTAGTGACTAATGAAGCTGTCATACACCATTCCTTCCTGCTGTTTAATAATGCTTTCAAAAAAGCCCTTTATGGAGATGAATAGTATAGTAGTGCTGCAGCTGAGAAACTGGCGTGCTGTCAAAGAAAACAGAGGCCAGTTTACTATGCATGGCACTGTATTTTTCATTACACTTCACAAAGACTTGTTATTAAACTGAAAATGAATTCATCATTAGGGAATAGATATTATTTAGTACATAGTTCAGTGTAATTTTGAGACTTGATTCCAATAGTCAGATTTCATTGTAGCAGCAAAATTACCTGTTACTCTAAATGTTGATACAATATTCACTGTTTTTCAGATCCTGGATTTCAGGAGATAATATCAGTCCTACCAGAAAAATTAATTGCAATGGAAATGTAGTTCATTCTTTCCACTTTCTCCTCAGTAACATATACATGCACACAAGCCATATATCACATACACTTAATAAAGGTGGCAATTCAGCCAAGTCAGTGGTGTAACCAACACTGACGTGACAGTTCCTACATTCAGATCCAGATCTCAGCTTCTGCTCTGTTGGTGGAGTGATATAATCAAGTCACACACGTGATATTTATATACCTCAATTGACTTGTCAGTAACATCAGTAATCAATATTATTGCTGTGCAGAACACTCATCTGAAACATGAGTCCCAACCTGTAAAAGCCTACACAAATCTACAAGATTTCAACTTCAGTGCTGCGTCCAGGGCTGTCTCAGGCAAGTTCACCTATTTATGGCCTCTTGGGGGCCTTTGGCAGCAGAGCTGAGAGGGTGTGAAACACCTCTACACCCTTTTACTCTTGCTGTGAAGCATCAGGGAGAATCAAATCTATGCTCTCCATAGCCATGCAAGACTCTTCACCACATGTTTCTTTCAGATATAAAGCAGGGAGATAAGAGACTGACATATCTTATCAACTCTCCACACAGAGCTCCATCAACATCAGCCAGATGAGCCCAAACTGATTTGCAGAGCGTTTGTTTGAACACAGTTGACTTTCAGAAGCTGCAATCAGAGATCATAAGCCTTATCTGCGCAGGGAAGTTCAGATAAATAGTGCAGTCAGCTTGCTATAGAGCACCTTGGGTTTGCACAAAACCTACTTTTAACCATTTTGAACATTTGCAAGTATCAGATGTGGTACTGCATAGATCTAGCTTGCCCTTTATTCTATGGTGGAGGAAAACACCTCTGACCATTTCCAACCATAAAATCCATGTATTTGGAGAGTTAATTATGGAGCAAGGCAGAGAATAAATCCATCCTGCACAAAGCTTCACTCTACAGTATTTCTTATTATGCATTCCCTTGTCCTCATTGAAAAGTGCAGAGATAAAGGACTTAAATTCAGTTAGAAGGCCCATTATTCTCTTGCAACATACTCATTTTGTCACTGCCATTTTTAAACTGCTGGCTTTGAGGTCCCAGTGTCAGATACCAGACAGCTGTATGTACTTGGAGTCACACAGGCAGATAAATCAGGCTTGGCATCTTCATACTTCTTTTGATACCAAAACCAGCGAATTGCAGAGGAATAGCAGGAGAACTGAAATCAGTCAGTTACTTCTGTGAAGCATCTTTCCAGCAACTTCACTCAGCACAGTGTTATTTCTGGCTTCCATCAACTGGCAAATGGCAATTTAGATAGTGGCAATTTAAACGACCTGGTCAACCATTCTAAAAACTGTAGAGTGCTCACACTAGAACTAAGACATTAAAAAAACTTCAAAGTCTACACCTCTTCTTCCAAAACCAGAAACCTAAATCCAGGCATAAGGGATCTCTGAATCTGTTAGAAAGAGACAGGCCTGTGGTTTTTTTCCTTCTTTTAAGTGGGCTTGGATCAAAACGCAGGACAATTTTGCAACTTCCAACATGTGCTGCAGTGTTCATGACTTGCAAAAGGCCAGAAAACAGAAAAATCCAAGTGTATTGTTTACTGTGAGAAGGCAAAATGCATTGTGCATTAGGGAAAACATTGGCAGAAGTAGAATTTTTAATTGAGAGGGCATTTGAGCAGTTCTGTAACTGGGTAATCCACAGAGTGGATCATAAAAATCAGTGAGAACCAGTAACAGCAAGCACTGATGGCCAGCCAACTGACTCTAGATATTATTCACCACCATTCCTGCACTACAGTCCATTAAGCCCAGTTTATGTTATAATATGGCTATTTCCCAACATTACATACTGTTTAAACAACATCTTCATTAAAAAACTGTTTTATGGAATTCTCACATCCCATTTGCACATCTCTATTTATTCATGATCCCAGTACATCGTTTTGGCAACCAGAACCATGTCTTACACGGATAAGCAGTATTTGGAAGGCATCCGTGAATTTTCAATTGTTTCTAATACAACAAACATCTGGAAACATGCAGAGGAGCCAGTTCAAGAGAGACCACCAGCAAGGGCTGCCCACCACAATCTCAGGGCTGTTGACATAATGATCTCAGCGCCCGCAAACTGAGCAGGCTGCGGCAGGCTTTGGGCACTGCCAAACACCATATTTCCCTGGATAAGCATCCTTCCCTGGGTACCAGCACCAAGTCACCCCGTGCAATGGCTCATGGCACTGCTCTTGGAGGTGCTGCCTTTGGACTGAAAATAACCCTTTGATTGCTGGAGGCCGTGGTCCACTGGTCTTCAGGGCACTGAGCTAGGTTCTGCTCTGGCTCAGTTTCAATTTCAATAGTATGATTTAAAGGGAAAACTATGTTAGCAGCATCACAACTGTTCACAACGCTCATGCAATATTCTGATACACTACAGAAAGCTCTATTCTGTAGCAAACCTTCAAAGTAGGTGCAACCATTTATTTTTATCTCAGCTTTCTCTCATGGCGGTCACACTCAACTGATATCAAAATATTTGAATTTCATCTTGGGAAAGCACACTGAGGAATCACAGCATTCCACATGTTTTAAGGGGATAGTCTGGAAAACATAATGGATAAAAGAAAATTTCTTATAATGAAGCTTGGCTGGGATATTTGAAACAAGATCCATGAACTTCAGAGCATTTGGATTTTCAGTAATCTAACAATTCCACTAGTAGTTGTGCAAACAAAACTTTTTTTTTCATTAATTCCTAAGAGCCACACAATATGGTATCAACAAATTAACAACCACAATCTCGATGGTGAGTTGAAGAAAATAAAAAAATCCAAGGTAGATTTTGACCAGCGTCTCTGCATGAATAGCCACAAGGAATTAAGAAGCAAGGAACTCCTTATTCTGTATTTCTGTCTCAAACTCACTGCCACCACTGCTGTCAGTTACTCTCCTGAGAAAAAGACCCAAGAATTCCACCCAAACTGCTCCCTCACTTGCCTTACAAAGTATTGGAGCTGGTAATAGAAGCATCACACATTTCACTGTGAGGTTTCCAAGAAACTTGAACTGTAAATTTGAAGACCAGAGAACCCAGATTCACGCAGGAGCAAGACTGAAGCACTGGAAGGTTTCAGCCCATGTTATTAAGGAAGTTTTTTGCATGCAAGTTTGAGGTAAATAGAACCTTCTTGGCCTCATTTCATACAAAGACCAAATTTCTGAAACTTTCAGGTAAATTTTTCCCTAAGTTGTTTTTCAGTTTCTCCAAGAGCTTGATAAAACAAAATGGAAATAAGCACTCAAAAAAAGTGAATTTCAACTTCACATTTGAGCCAATTTGGTCAGAATTACAAGCAGAGCTCAAAAGTTATCTGCATAATGTGAGGAGGAATTATACATCCCTTGCTTCAGGAGCAACAAGAAGTCACTACCCCCTTTCCTGTCCAAGAATGGGTTATGTTGTCTTTCAGTCTCCCATCAAATGGGGATGCTGTTAGCAAGGGTGGTGCAGTGCTATTAGAGAGATGAAACCTGCCCCCAGCCCATGCCAGACCCACATTCCTTAGCAGGCTGTGGAGGCATAACTTGGCAGTGCAGCATGGAAGCCCAGGGAGCCCTGTTACACCCCAGGGTGACTCGCTCAGTGCACGGGCAGCGCTCAGCGGAGCAGCCGGACGCACGCTCTGCCCAGAGGAGCCTTGTTGTGCTTTCCTAGAAGATCATTGCTTTCAACTCTGGACCTTCCTAATCCCCTGACAGATGCTTTAACCACAAGTTTGCTCTCATGCCTCAAGACATGCAAGTGATCACCAAATTCAGCCTCATCCCCAGAGTTTACATTATGGGCTGTTTGCCCATGTTGGAAAGAGTGCCTGACATCAGGATTAAATCAGCTTCAAGGACTTCAGTAGCTGGGACGTCAGCTATGCTTCCCTTCTCCACCACTTTTCAGAAACTGAAAATTTCTGGCTGAAATCCCTCTCTCTTCCCTCTAGGAATCATATGCTGACCTTAGGTGTGCTTACAAGGTGTCTGTTTTTTAAAACTTGAACACCAATTCGCTTTATATCAAGATAGTTCTTAATTTCCAAAGGACAGAAGTGTGTTCCTACTGAACAGCCACAGGGCTAACACCATGGCTTTACTGATTTCAGGTAGCACACAACAAAATGTTACGGCGACACTGAACACCACCCTACCCATCTCACTTAGAGAAGAGCAGTAAATGGATAAAAGTGCAAGCATCAAAGAGCTGATAAAAGAATAAACACTGAGCAGCAGTTCATCACATGGTTTCCATCCCAGTGATCCAAGATTACTTAAAGCAACAGTTTACCCATGCACAGACCTAAGAATACAGCTGCTGTGCTGCAGCTCTGGAGATAAACTGGATTCACATATAACTTTCCAAAGGTTACCAGCCCAGGGGATAATGCAACTTCAGTGCAAAAGAACATAGTTTGATTTAGAGAGAAACATAAAAGCTAGATGTACTGGGATGTGGAAATATGTTTTGCAAATGAATCGTAATTACTTCACTTAGAAGAACTGTTCGTGTCTGCAAGTGAAAATAAAAATAGGAAGACTTTTTTTAATGAAAAGGTTTATCTGGGAAGAAATTTTGTGGTCAGGATTAGCCACTTAGCACCCATAAACTGAAGGACTGATTCCATGGAACATCAATCCCAGAATGGATAACTTCAGAGTATTGAGCCTTTCTAAAAAAATATCTCCCCATAACACATTGTCTAGACATATCAAAGCATTAAAATTAGCTCTAATTAGCTAATTATCCTTAGGCACCTCTTGCTTCCCATGGGTGCTTCAAGCCAGAATGTTCAAGCCAGGATGCTGCACGTGGAACATGTCCCAGCACAGAGTGCTCAGTGCCACTGTGGGCATGAACATTAACTCCCACTGCAGACTCAAAAAGCTGAATTCTCTCAGGGAGGGCTGAGGATGTTCAGCCTCTCAGAGGAGAGACCAAAGACTTTAGTAAGACACTAAGTCAAATGTTACCCAGAAAACTCAACGCCTCATTAGATGTGCTCTTTAGTTTAAATCCCCAGGTTGACAAGACAACTGGGGCAGAGATGAAAATCCAGAAGGGGCTGTTCATCACTGCATGGAGCCTTCTTGCAGATTAAAGTCTGTGGGAATATTCAGCTGTATTGAAATAGCCATTCCATACAAATATATCAACTCCTTACAAGTATTTTGATGTTTTGATTGGAAACTACTTCATAATGCCTTCTCTGCAGCAGATAGAAAGAAATCCATCCTTGTTCTACACAGACTACATCATCAACTAAGAGCAGTTACTTGAATCAGTTTAGGGAACTGTAAGAAATGGGTCTGGGAAAAGCAAATGCTGTCTGCCATATTATCTCCTCTTTCAGTGGAGCTGACAGGACAGCTGCCTGTTATTACAGTGCACCCCAGGAAATGTTTAGCTGCCAAAAAAGTGCAGAGCCAGCAAGGGATTAGCAGACAAACAGAATTCGTGCACCTGGAAGTCATGCAGCTAGAAATGCCATCTTTGTAAGGTATACTTCAATCTCATTTGCAAAGAAACAAGAACAAACAGAAATGACTCAATGTCATCATAATTATGATAAATCTAAGAATTACTATACAGTTTTGTGACTAGATTAAGTGGCAGTAGCTTTCATTTAACTGCAGTAATCTGTTGAAGGACTTATATAACTGCCATAAATATAATGCTCTCTCTTTTATGTTTAAGCTGTTCCTTACTAATGCAGCATTATTACCATGGTAAGCGACCAGAGCCCCAATGGCTCTAGAGATGAATAATGCAGATGGTGCATAGGACTTAACGATTTCATGCAACCTGTGTAATACAAAACTTTCATTTCTTTCACCAATATATTTTTAACAGCAAAAGTTCTGCTAGACAGCCCTTTCCTCCTCCCAGCACTGCATTTGTCCTCCACAGGCATGCTCTCCCAAGCACTGGATCTGTGTGTGCTGGTTCAGGTGATGCCTAGTGCCACCCCCAGCCTGTGTGGGAAGGGCTAGACAGCAGCTGCCACATGAAGCTGAGCTGTGTTCTGAGCAACTCCTTCACTGCATCCCCATGGACCCTCATGCTCACTGCCAGCAGTTGTAAGTGGAATAAACTTATATCCTTACCTACACTAAAACAGCAGCACCAATACCGACAGCCTAAAGTGTCTTTTCTGACATCAAGATGGATGATACATATCCAGCACAGTGTCAATGAACTTCTAACTAAGCTGCGGCACAGTCCACTGAGGAGTATTATACAAGCCTTAGAGTGCTCTGTGCTTAGACAGCCCAGGAGAGTTCAGATGGGGACTTTTCCTTACAGTTATGCACATATTTATCATACCAACAGAAACAAGTTAATATAAGAGTCACTGAAATATTTAAGAAGTCAATAAATTCATTCTGCCCTTATTTTAGAAATACTTTCTCAGCAGGCTTATGGACAGAAGTGAGAAATTATTTAAGAAGTTTCAGGAATCAAAATTCATAAGAGCAGTCACACTCTAGGATACAGTAGCAGAAAATAGCTGGAGAGCACCAGAGTTATCCCAGCTGTGTCTGGAGAGTGGCTTTCAAAGATGAGCCACCACCAACCTGACTAGGTAGTAGCTAAATCACCAGTATTGAGATTATGCATTACAGAAATTCCTGGGAACAAACCTGTAGGAGTAAGCACAGTGCATTTCAACAAAATACAAGCTTTTTCTAACACAGGCTACCAATGTCTTCAGTCACTGACTTGAACATCAGAAGCAGAAAACAGACTCTGATGGATCTACCATAATTGTTTACTGAATTGTTTTGAGAACAGTGCCTGTGCATGTGCAGTAATAGCTCAAGGTTTGGAAAACGAACTTAACAATTCTTTCCTCTGTTTTTCTCTATAAATTAGCTGTAAAAGTTTTCTTGTATTAGTATAATTTCAAGCTTACTGTTGTTATAAACTAAGAACTGTATATACTAGATCTAATTTCTCACTGCACTACTGAAAAGCTGAGGTTAGAAATAAAGGTCTGTACTGTACTTTCCTGTATTCTGCCATCTCCTCTCTCAGCCTCTTCTTAATCCCTAACCTGAAAGATGCCCCATCTGCTCCTGTCTATTTATATGATAGTTGAAAAGAGAAATCTGCCAGAGAACACTGTTCTGGGGTTGCATGGATCAGCTAGCTCAGAGGGAACCTGCTCCCTGCTACAGGGGTGGGAGACCTTCGGGTCACATGTGCAGGGGGGGTAACAGCAGTGGAGAGCTGCAACCTATTAAAAGTGCCTTCACATCTATTGACCTTCCCTGGAAACTCAATAAGTAAAATGAGTGGCAGCAATTTACAAACTCATCAGTCCCATGAGGATGTTACAGGCAGCCTCTTCTCTTCATGAATTCCTAGTGTTCAATTTGTTTCCAGTTTTCTTGCCCAGACAAAATATTGAAAAAACAGAAAACTTGAGTCTAAAAATAACTTTCCCAGTTCCTTAATTCCACTAAGCAATCTCCCAATTGCAACTTCCTCTTCCTTATGCAGCAGCATGACTAATGCAAATGCACTCCAATCTTCACAGATAAAACAAAAAGACCCCCAGTTTTATTCCTAAATCAAACTTTGCTTCAATGTAACGCAGTTGCAATAAACAACTTTCTCAAGGTACCTATTGCTCCACTCTTTAAAACCAGAAACTACCACAAATCAGTGAAAATAAGAAATCAGTGAATGTTCTATATAAGCAAATTTTTTTTTCCTATCAAAATAATAGTAAAAAGTCAAAGTAGATGACTATTCTGGATGTAGACCATGTAACACAATCACTGTATCAGTTTCTCTTGTCACCATTTTCAAAGTGCAATCACAAGCCATGCCATTAATCAGTAGATAAAAGCCCTCACACATGGAGAGTTTTGGTGGTGACTTCTGCCCTGCCCCCCTCCCCTGGCTTCACATTGTAAAGTCTCTGGAAACCTTGTGGAAGCAGTAGATTGAAATTCATCATAATTCATCATAAATTAGCTCAAACAGTGATTATAGGGTGCTAATCTGCCCACTATTTTTCTACTCATTATTCCAGCAACCAGCCTCCTGCACGATGCCTTCAGGAAAGAGCTCCAGACTGCATCAGTCACTCTGTTTGCATACAGAGTGCTGATGAAGCAAAGATTTACCTCTTCTGAACCCATCACTCCTCTGCAGTGTTCTGACACAGAAATAATGTGGAGTAAAAACTCCCTCTGTGACAAAAAAAAAACAACCTACATAGGCTTCTTTGTTAAGTAGTAAATCTAATGGTAAATCAAAGATAAATAAAAGATCACCTTTCTCAAATTATTCATGTAACAAAATACAGAAATAGTCATAACAGTAGGCATGGAACACAAGCCTTTTGACATTCCAGGACAAATGTGTGGCTCCATGTCTTGTTGCCTCATGAACTTTACCCGTATAGCCTGGGGAAACCTGAAAGTCTAAAATGTGAATACATAGGGGTGGCATATAGACAGGCATCTGTAGCACTCTGTGCAAGTGGGATACCCTGATTTCAACCCATACTATGCATACAAGGTTTGAACCTCGGTTTCCAGACACTTATTCTAGCTTGTAAAATGAAATTGGAAAAGTTAGATGTTAACAGCAGTCCACAAGAAGCAAAAGTGGCCCTGGGGGAAAAAAAAGTAATCTACAAAGGGGAGCCATTATCCACAAGAAAAACATGTAGCCACAGAAGAAGCCACAGCTGCCTTGCATTTTGGAGAAACAGGAGGCCTTTGCATTATTTACACACACACTCTCCCCCTCCACCCCACACCCTTATCTTCTTTTGTTGTTCTGTGGCCATAAAATGCCTTGGTCTGGATTTTGGAGGACTCTCAGCATGCCTCCAATCAGGGAGAGGCATGCAAGGCACCCACAGTAACTTCCCTTGGGTACTGGCAGCTGATGAACCACCACAAGGGGTAGTTTAATCCTGAGCCACTGTTGAAGCTTTGGTGTCACCTAAGAGCCTGCCCCAGTGTGTGGTGAGGTGGGCACCCAGGCACTGACACAGAGACCAAAACCTCCCTGTACCCAGTCACTCACTGCTCATTCCTCACCCAGTAATTCTTGTCTCCCCTCCCGCATTCTGCTCTGGCAATTGCATCCACAGTGGATGCTGGCCCCCTCCTAAAGCTGCTAAAAATCAAAATCTTTAGTGCTGAAGCTGCTTGGAGAGAATATCATAGCAACTGCAATCCTGGATGTCCGTCCAACACACTAACACACTTCATGCTACTAGGCAGGAAACATCTGTTTCTCTTTGCTCAACCAAGTTTTCCTTACAAAGTGGTCCTGAATGTGCAATTCTGGGTCAGTTTGGACATATACTAGCAGATGAGATATTTTTACTCTATTATATAAGTTGGAAGTGAATTATACTGGAATAGCTTCAGGAGGTCTACCTAGAAATGGTAGAACACACATGGAAGCGATTTATTTCAAAAATAGGAGAGGCTGAGTAAATTTACACAGTTCATAGGGGGGTTTTTTGAAAGGCCTTTTTCTACACTATTCCCAAGCAGGCATTTACCTAAAAATTACTCTGTAGACAGATGTACATTGTGCTTGAGAGTACATCTACTGAGGTTTTGGTATTGGAGTTTAATTCCCTCTTCTCCCCAGTGGTGAATTTGCATATGTCTAGAGAAAGAAAGCCTTTGACTTCAAGCAGAGTGGTTCACACAGATGCACGGACACTAGGTGACAAGTTGCACTAAATAACCCTATGAATTTACTTTAGCCTGTGCTTATAAGTAAGAGTAATACATGATCACTAGTTTTTTCTCATATTGACACTCATTAGGTAAAGTTTCAAACAGTGTAAAACTAGACTGTTGAAGCATTGTTTGAAAAGTAACTTTTAAGACCTGAAAGTAGTTGGAGTCTTTAAAAATAATCAAATAGAAGGGGAACTTGAACACTAAATTATACTGTGACATAGATTGTTTACATAACTATAAAATGAAATAACCATTTTTTGCACAAAATTTTACACATAAATTACTCAGTTTTGTTTAAATTACCTGGAATTGAAAGTAATTTTTCATAGATTTACTTCATAGAGGACACCCATTCACCTACTGTAGAATTCCTTTTCCTTTATCTGTTAAAGTATCCCAAAGCAGCAAGCTCACAGTGACTAAGACACTGCCAGATTATGTTCCCAGCTACCACAGGGAAAAAAGAAAAAAAAAAAAAAATAGAGGCATGTGAAAGTTAAAAAGATGTTATTCTATAACCAGACATTACATAAAGTCCTTTTTTTCCTCAAATAATAGAGGATAAGGCGCCAGCCCACAATGCTTGTCAGACCATTTCTGGATCAATTAAAAAAATCAGGTAGTTGCTATTATTTCCAGAAATGCTTAAGCTGACACAAGCATAGTTCCTGGAAAACTTTCCAGTACAAAAAGGTACCAATGAGTCAATGCAACAAATATCAGGAGTTCAATAACAATTTCATGTTCTATTGTGAAAAGACAACAAAATTGCACAGTCACAAACCCCTGAGAAGTAGAGGATCTGCAGAAAATATTCCTTTCTAAGGCCATAGAAGTCCATACATAGAAAAATGATAATAATAAAGTCAATAGAAGTATTTAAGAGAAATTACATTTACAAACATGCATTTTACCCTTCCATTTTTCAAAGCAGACAAACCAATACGCAGAACTATTAAGAGGGGGAAAGAGATCACAAGGCAAAAGACTTAGGTATTTTAAAAGAGGGAAAGAAAACCCAAAAACACCTTCTCTTATCTTCTTCTTTCTCATTAAACTCACTGCACTTCTCTATCAGGGTTTACTTCTCAGACTGGTAGAATCAGCAGTCTGATGATCCTGTTGTGATATTTAAACTCATGCCCGCATTCATCCTGCTAGTGCCACAAAGACTGAGTATATCAAACACCTTTCTGTTAACACACAAAAGGGGGCAAGCAGGTCTTCAATGCACCTTTCTGACTTCCTCTGAGCCTTTGCATTTGTGACTGAAAATGGCCTATCAGTTTTCCCCAAAACCATCCACGGTAACCCTTTATTTTAGTATTCAACCTCAAACCATTTTCAGCGCATGCTTCCCTTACAGTTAACACCAACAATCAAACATCCCCTGTTTGTTTTTTTTTGTTTTTTTGGTTTTTTTTAATAACAAGGACAGAAGAGTGTGAGAACTGAAATAACAAAGGTACACTGTTGATTCTCCCTGTGTCAGATGAGTGAACCACAGGAGCATTGCTCTTCATGGTTCTCCCCCTTCCCAGCCCCAAGGCAGGCAGACACCAGCCTGTACCTAAGACTGGGCACACTTGTACTTTTCTCAAGTGTGCTAAAACTTAACAAAAGTTTTTTTCTCACTGTGGCTCTTACACTATGACATCTCTGGCATCTAGACTTCAAGAATGAAAGACTAAGGGAAGGTCTTTCACATCTCTGCAGATGAAGGTTAACTCATATTTATTTTTACAAAGCTAAATAGACAGAACCAGCAGCAGCAGCAGATGTACATGCAGTTCTGAGTAAGCAAAGCTTTTTCACACAGCCTGGCCTGCGGTAGTCCTTTTCCTAGCCAAGATTTCTGCTGAGCAAGGATAGAGAGGCATACAACAGATCTGCCCATATTCTACATCAGCAGAGCATAAGCCATTTCTAACACAGAGTCATTTAGAAGCTTTAATCTTCCTGTCGTAGTAAATCCATATATTTGCAGTCTTTATTTTTAATCCACAGGACTCTGCCCTTCCTCTAGTGCATGGGATGCACTTTCTAGCAGTGCCAGAGTCCCAAGGTAAAGTAGCTCTTAGAAGCATGAAAAGTGCAAGAGCAAAGACAGTGGTACAGTTGAAGTTACTGAATATTTCTGGGAACACCATATTTTGTCTCTAAAGTTCTGACATGAAACAAGATTTTATGCTAAACAGACTGAAGTATTTTTTAGAGTATTCTGAGCAAGGATGAAAAAAAAAATGAACAATATGGACCAATAAATTACTAGAGACTACCAGAACAAGTATGCACTTAGAAGCCCTATTATGCAATTTTAAGTCAATCTTTGGATTGCTTGGCTTTGCAGCTTTGATGTAATTCTTTCCATGTATTTTGTGCAACTTAAACCACACAGTATACATTGATAATCAGGGTGCAATTTTCCCAGTGTTATTCAGGTAAAGTTTGATTGCTTTTTCTGTTTCCAGATGGTGACCAAAAGCCTGCTGAAATGCTTGCAAGTTAACCTGCTGAAGAAACATGGCATGTGTGTCTGATTACAAGTCAGCATATACACCTCACAATAAAACCTTAACCTGTACCTTTTCTTCTGCAGATGTGATGAATCCTTTCCTGCTTTGTGAAAAATCTTGCTTAGGACCAAGGCACTTTCACATCAGTGAGGTGCTCATCTCTTTGCCAGCAGATATCAGCATACAAGGTCAGAAACTAAGCACAAGGAGAAAAGAAAAACCACCCCAGCCACTTAAAACCTCAACTCATCCCTGAAGCAGCTGTGGAAATGCTAGCAATTACCTCAGAAACAAGAAGCAGCTGGGTTCAGTTCCTGATCTTTACAAAGCAAACAAGGAGAGGGAGGGTCTTACACAATGAAGTGGGTTGGGAGTGGTGGAAGAACAAGTGATACTTGGGGAAAGTGTAGGGTTAACAGCCTGTTAGTGTGCAGTTGGACAAGCTGTCTGAAGGGCCTTGTGGTTAGTTACTGGTGGTGTGGGGGAGAGAATAGCCTCAATTAAAAAGAGAAGTGTGTTATCCAAGTAGAGATACTGAATGTGGGTGTGTGGGTTAATCAGGGTTTCTTTAGGAAACATCAGTAAGAGCCTGGTGGTAGTCATGACTGAGGAAAGACAATCTGGAGGTGGATCTGTGCACTTTGTTTATTTCATCTGCTTCTTCCAGGGCACCCTGCAGATGGAGGGGGGAAAAAAAAGATCAGAGGAATTTTTTCTACCTGCCCTTTATCTTCCAAGCACACGGTTGTATATCTGTAGTTGCCATGTGTAAGGCTAAAAATGGAGCTTTGAAAAAAAGGAAGGGGTTAAGATGAAAAGAATCACTTATCAAAGTATTATCTGTGTTCTTCTTGTTTTTCTTGGTTATTTGCAGGGACTGAGCTTGCCTGTATAATGATACATTTGTAAGTTTGTCACTGGAAATACCATTTGTACAGAGAACACATATATTTACAGGTACAGGGTTCTGTAGGGAGGCTGACAAGGTGGCTGTAGAACCACTGTGAGCTCACAGCACTATGAGCTATTCAGGATTCATTTATATGATACTGCAGCCACACACATGCAGGTAAATGGGATTCCCCTTTAAAAAAGAAGTATTTTTACTTTTGTTTCCAATATGACTATTCCTTAGTGATCCTTATTCTCTGTGACTGGTAGTTTTGCATTCAGCATCTCTATACCCTACATCCTCATGAGGAGAATTGTGGCATGCTGGGGTGCATCAGGAAGAAGGTTGCCAGCAGGTCAGTTCCTTGTGGGAATTCAGATGCTCAGATAACTCTATCCTTTCTGGTAAATATTAGTTTCACAAGAGGTACGCAGGAAGCAATGTAACACTTCTCATTGCTGGATGGGCTACGTGGTACTTGAAATACAAATATTCTATCCCATTGTCCTAAATTTTTATAAAATGTTTCAAAAGTTCACTTGCAAGAGGTTAAGGAGACAAATCCATAATGAGTTTCAAACAGCTTGCAGTAATATTTCCTAAGCATATAATGCTAAAGATGATGAAAATTGTTGTGGGTAATTTTCCCATTTTATATATCTATAGAGTATTCCTCATTTCCACTAAGCAAGTTAAAAATATTAACCTGCTAATAGATACTGGAGATTCACACCATTGTTGATGCTCTTTAACTATAATCAGATGTACAGCACATTTTACAAAGAAACAGGGAATGTATAGGCAAATCTGACCAAGAGTCTTCACTTAAAACAACACTGTCAACCCCAGGTCATTTGGTCTTTTATGGAAAAAGAGGAACTTGGGAGATGCATATTCCATTCTCTGGCTTGATCCAGCTGTTAGTGCTGTGGCTGAAAGCTGGCATTGATGTCTGAAGATAAGCTGCCCACATGTGTCTCTGGGGTTAGCCAGATGGTCGGAGCATGCTGCTGGTGCACAACCGCAGTGTTAGTACAGCCTGGCTGGAACTAATGGGCAGGAGCGTGGGTGGGATGCTCAATGACTTCAACATTTGTTTCTTTTTCCTCTTTAGATGATGCTGGTGGTCCATGCAGGCTAGCAAACCTTAGCTTCAATTAAGACTGTAGGTGTAGGTTTCACACTTTTTTTGTGATGTTGACAGAGCGCTTGCCCTGTTGCACATCACCATCAGATATGCTGTACTCTCAACTACCTAAACCACATGCAAATTTACATTTTGTACTTCCCACAAACATAAAATGGGGCTAAGCTTTCTCCTACAGTTAATGTGTTTATAATGCACCCTTTAGAGGGTACGTATGCAAAACATCATTTAACAAGGATATACTGAATATTGATTAAAACAGCCCTGCATATAAAAATTAAAAAATAAAATAATATTTTATATCTTATTGGTTAGCTTGGCCATGCAGTTAGACAGGAACCCTGCACTGCACACAACAAAATCATATGTGATTTTTTTCTGCAATTGGTGCTTCACTGCTCTTTTGTCTGAACCATGTTACAGCATTTGAGGATGATACCAATATTCTAAGAGACAGGAATAAGGAAATGAACTAGAAATCTCCCAGGAGGACAAGAGTACAGAAACCCAGAACTGAAGTAAGCAAACAAGAGCCCAAACAATCCGGTGATTTTCTGTTGGAAGAAGGCTCAAGCTGACTTCTGAAGAAAACAAACCAAACCTTTCTGTTCCTCCAGCATTCTGCCTCATCTATACAGAATCTGTTCACATTATACAAAGCTTCTTGAAGAGAAAGAAAGCTTTCTTTACCACAAAACAAAGTCCATTAATTCTAGGGGAAAAAAGCTCTCCTTCTGGGTGGTGTTTAGATTTCTATAAATCACTATTTTAAGCACTTTACAACTTAGCACTTCAAAATGGCATCCTACAAACTATCAGCTTAAATACAGGAATACTTACTTAGGAGGTACTTTACAGTCATTCCAATTTCATTTATTATACTAAAAATTAACCTATAACTAAAATCATATGCCCCTCACTTTCCTAGATATTTTATATTTTTCCTCAATTTTTCTTTTCAACACTAAGGAAACATGAAAAGAGTTAGACTGATTTCTTAGGGAAATGAACTGTCTGCAGTCACAGCAGATCTACATCAGCTTATAGCCTGAACCACAAAACTTATATTCTTCATTGTCACTCATAACTTTCATCTTATGTTTTCCAGAGTTAAATTCCTAAGATAGACACTGTAGTCCCAGTAGAAAATAATGTATTACATTGTATAGGGAGAATTAGGAGTACCTGAATGGGACTTGCAACTTTGAGCAGACTGACTGGAGAGAAGCTGAACTCAACACCCTGGGAACACAGAGAGAGAAATGTGGTTGTAATTCAGCCATCTCTGAGACATTGACTCTTCCTTGCAGCTTGACTTAATTTCCTCTCTCTGAGGCCGAGTTTCACAGCCCAGAAACTCTCCCCAAGACACTGGCCCCTGGGCAACATTTCTCATTTCAAATTTGGCAAAAGAAGAACAGTGGATTGTGGTTCTTCTTTCCTTCCCAAGATACAGTCTCACAGCTTAAGCCAACTTCTGAAAAGTAATTTTCAACTTTGATTCCACTCTTTCAGCATACATGCCTGCCTCCTGCATACAAAACCTGATTTACCACATTTGAGATTGTCTCCTAGTCCTCCTTTTTGCCTTGCCACTACCCAAATACATGGGGCACAGAATGAACATATTTGCTTTGGTTACTTTTTCTTTTCTAGGGCCCCAAAAAGAAACCCCATAAGAGTATTGTCACCTTTGACTGTAGCAAAGGCAGCATTCATTTTCTGTACTATTCATAAGTAAACCTCCAGTAATGTTAGTCTTCTGTCTGTTCTCACACTCTTTTATTAAACATGAAGAATGGGGCAAAAGCCTGTCATAATTACATGAGTTGCATAACTTTTCACTCTTTTTCTATCACAGACAAAATATCTTCCAAAGCAGGAGGAGCAAAGTAACTCTTGAAATATTCAAACCCTAGTACTTTTCTGTCCATATTATATGTTTTTGTCTTAGTTTGGATAATGAAAATGACCACAGGTCATTGCAGGGAAGCACTGATTTTTCAAATTCACTGTAGGATGCCAATCTGGTAGAACACAGAAATCAAGGCGTCACTATAAGGCAGGAAGCCATCTGCCCCTGCCTCCTACTGGTAGAAAGTTTTCCAATCACCAAGAAGGATGGCAGGCCTGCTCCTGAAGGTGATGGCCTCAGAAGATATAGACCCTGTGGTCAGCAAAAAACCTGAGATACAGCTGTAGTTTTTTACATAGTTTCATACGATATCATTAGAATTTTCCAAATTTTAGGAGGAAACTTTCAGCAAACTCATCCTGCTGAGGTCATGCTGATGTCAGAGGTGTTACAGCATGGATCATCTCATATCTGAGAAGCTAAGTAGCATTGGATCTTAGTTATTCTAGGTACTGACAGTATTTATTATTTCCCTGACATTCAGCTAGGTTAGAGTCTTACTCATAATTATATCTGTAACCAACAGATATAATTATATGAGGCTTATCTGTAGTCTGTTAAGCAAAATTTGATGCCCATAAAAACCCACTGACATTAGATGATGATTCCAAGATAAATTACTTATGATAAACAGCAGCTGTGAAAGTGAAGTCCCTCCAAGTAAATGCAGAAGGCATCTTTCTTGGCAATTTGTCAGACTGGACTCTGGAGTCAGCAGAGGCTTGGATGTGAATGATGAACTGCACAGCAGCCCACTGTGTGTCTGCAGCCTCAGGAAGGGCAGGCACAGCCCTGACTTTTAAACAAGGACACATAAACAGAGCCAAAATGCTGAAAGCCATCATTATAAAGCCTGAGACAAAATGTAACAACAACAACAAACAGTTGGGTAACCTTTTTGAAGTGGATATACTCCTCTTTCTGTGCTTTCTGAATCTCCTTAAATTTTGATTGGCTTTAGATTTGAAAGCAGTTGGCAGACAGTCAAAATTTAAAATTGATGAAGTACAATTGGTCTGTTCATGGGATGCTTGGAAAAGAAAATAATGATCCTTCAGACAAAAATGTTCTGAGGAAGCTAAGCCTCCATGTCAACAGATAAGAAAGCAAACAGTGGTACTGAAATGACTGGAATAAACAGTATTTAAAGAAGGTTTTGTCCTGGAGGAATTATAGAAAATTCAGAGGGCTCTGTACTTGGTGATCATTAGGATATCCTTTTATGCTTCCAGGACATGCTGGCAGTACAACAAAGTCCAGGGGTCATACCTAATTTGCATAAATTGCATTAGTCCAGAGGAAAGACCTAAAAATCTGCAGCTCATAGCATAGAAGAATGATATGCCCTATATTGATCCAAAAAATTTTAAATGTCAGGACTAATTAGCATAGTCTTTTAGGTGTCACCAGTATGAGGTGGCTTTGACTTTTGGACAAACTCAAGAAGGCATATAAAACACATGTAAGTTAGCCTTGGCAAGATGTGGGGCAGTGCTGAATCACTCTGTGTCTATCATTTACTGTCCTCCCTGAAAGAAAAGCACTGAACTTAATGGGATGGCTGCTGTGTTCTGGATCAGCAAAGTGCTTGGCTTGCTAATCTCCCTGTGTCCTGAGGGCAACCTGTGAGATGCTAGGAGACTGAAGAAGCTCATGGCTTCTGCAGTTCTGGGGCTTGAATCTGTATATCAAATTTGATCTACTTTTGGATCTGGATGACATGTCCTTGTTGATGTTAGAGCAGAGAAAAGTGTCAGAGACAGAAAAACTAGAGGTGTGTAACAACACCACTCAAGCTCTCAGCTATCTGAGGGTTCAGAGAATTAGTTCTGCCTGCAGTAACAAGATTTGGTGATCAGTGGGACCAGTGTGAAAGAAGGTAAATATAAGGAAGAATTTGTTTTGTGAGAGTGGTGAGACTCTGGAACATGCTGCCCAAAGAAACTGTGGATGCCCCATCATTGAAAGTGCTCAATGTCATTTCACGGGGCTTTGAGCAGGCTGATCTAGTGAAACATGATCACCCTGTGCACCCTGTAGAAGGGATGGATTTTTGAAGGTCCCTTACAACTCAAAGCATTCTGTGATTTTGCTGTGTTGGAGGATGAACTCTGTGGTACCTTATGGTGAAGGGTTTGTGACACAGAGTTACACCTATTTAGCAAATCCAAGCCACTTATTGGCACATGTCTGACAATAAAGGAGTAACTCCTAGAGTAAAAGTGGCACTAACAGCTTCCTTTCCCTTTCCTGACAATGCATGCTGTTAAAAAAAGAAGATTCAATTTGTAAGCCTAGTCCAGGGGAATCAGTGTCCCTTTTGATCAGCCAAGTAACAGCTCACAGGGGCACCAGCTAGTATGCTGTGCCAAAGGCTGGCTTTCCTTCAGCAGGAATGGAGGAGCAGGGACAGGAAGGATCAAGTGAAGGATCTATTTTTATGGATTTATTGGATGTCTGCTGGAATCATTTGGACAGGTTGGGCAGTAAAGGGAAGGCAGCCGGCAGTGTGTGTAGTGTGTGAGGAGCTGGGGAGCAGATGGAAAATCTGCAACTAATAGGCATCTTCATCTTTCTCACTCTCTTTTCTTTCCAGTGGTGCCCAGATAGGGGACAAATCTTCCCATAAACAGTAATCCTTTAGAGAGTGCTCAAGTATGGCTATTACTTAACTTCCTGATTAGTAGCAATCACCACCTGCTACTTCTGCTCTACATTGTCCAGCATAATGGAAGTGTTCATTTCCCTGGCTGTGAAAAAGTAATGGGAGGGGAGTCCCTCTTCCCTGTTTAGGAAAAAAGAGCAACAGTCCCTCCTTTTCTCCTGTAACTAATCCGAGACCATTTATCCAAGAAAATAAAATTTTATTTCTGATGACAAATAGCTGGATAAGGCAGATTATGTTCACTAAAAAAAACCCAAACAAACCAAAACCAAAACAACCCAAAAAACCCAAATCACAAAAGCAATCATTCTGATTTCTTTGAACTAATTAAGGGTTCCTGCTGCAGGGCTTTTTTATTGCCTGACTATGGCTCTGAGATCCCACAAAGCACCAAGCAAAGACAATATATTCAATATTTTTGACAATTCAAACATGCAAAGACTTTGCAAATACTTATGCTTTCTTCGAACCTTACAAGCTGAAGCTGCCAAGAGAGTTGCACATGTTGCCTTGAAACACAGCTGTTGAAACAGTCTCCTTTGATCAGAATTCTTCCATGTTTATAGCTAGAGCAAGAGAAAGTATTATAGGATTTTCTTAGCACAGACTGAAAATCATAAAAAGAATGCAAAACCTGAAAAGTGCATTTGTCATGAGCGGGCATAACTTTTGAAATGTCAGTTAAAAGGAGACAACCCATGAATAGACTATGAGGATTTTCAGACTTTCTATTTCCCTAAAGTCCTCTTTTGTTTTACACTGGGAGTGGTGGTGTCCCTTCCTAGAGAAGCACAGGCAGGCAGTAGATTAGTCCTTATTTAGATGGTAAATTCCAGCCTATTTGAATTGTATTAAGCATTCTCCTTACTTCTGTGGGATTTGTCATAAATCTTGAGTAAATATACTTAGCACAATCTCAAAGACTGAAGTTTTGATTTTTCAGAGGGCTCAAATCTTTCAGCCTTAAAACTTCTCTTGTTTAAGAGAGATAAAGCAAAAGAATCTACTTGTCAAAACAAACATGGGCTAAAAAACCCTCAGTACAAGCCTAGACTTTATCTCAATGGGAAGTGGCACTCATTCCATAGCATTCTTTGCCCAGGAGAGAAATCTATTATAGGAATTAGTAGTGCCCCTTAAAATGGTAGCATCACTAAGAAGCAAATGAATCCTACTCTCTTTCCCTCTCTTTTCCTATCCATTCTCCTTCTTCTAAACAGCATTCAAAGATTTGTTCAAAGGTCTTCATCCTATCTTTGTTGCCATGGTCTCTCACAGAGTTGAAACAACATTTTCAAAACTAATGCCTGCTCTAAATGCATTGTTGTTGTGATGCTGAGTCAGTTCTCTGCTGAAAGAAAGAGAATCTTTGAAAATCAGTTTTAACATTCAACTAACCTGAATGGGAAAAAGCAGGACATCTATATGCTACTAGACAGAAGTAAAACTTTTCAGGGGTGAGATGCCTTGTATTTTGGAAAGAAACCCAAACTGTCTTTAGGTGGAGTGGGGTTTTTTTGTTGTTGTTTTTTTTCTGTCAGCTATGCTGATTTTACTCCTTCTTTTTATTCATACCAGACCTGAGAAAGACAATCGCTCTTCAGAAGGGAAGAAAAACAGAAGAATCCTGTTGATTAACACACACCTCCCCCCCAACTAAACCCTTGCAGTGGGGGTGACAGAGGATGCTTGGTATGCAGTTGTGACAGGCAGGGCATGTTTTGGCAAGGCTGAAATGAGTAGGGGGAAATGATGAAGAAGCACCATTATTTCTAAGGGAACTAACAAGATATTTTGCTTGTATTCAGCTTCTCTCTTTGCCTCTCTTGTTTAACTACTTGCACATTCTTTGAAATAAGGTCCATCTTTAGCACACATATTTGTACAGCACAAAGGGAAACAAGCTTACCTTTCTAATTCAAACTTTTGAGTTTTATTATATAAACGAGAACATCTATTTGCTATGTAAATTAAAGCACTGCGCACTCTGTACACACATTTCAAGGAAAGACAATCTTTGTCACAGACTTGCTTACATCAACTTTAAATTGTTTTTATATGCCTGGCTTCAATTTTTTTGAGATCCTTCGAACATCTGTCCTTAGCCCGTGGTCTGGCATGGCATTCTGTATATTTGTTCATTATTCCCAGGGGAGGAATTTACATGAAAATTCTGTTGGTCTAATTATATGCCTCAGCTAGAAAAACAATTCATCTGTCCACAGCAAATTTCACCTTTATGAAACAGATGATGATTTTGCCAGAAACTTTCTGGACATTGTAACAACTGAGGGTTTTACAGCCCACATTTGTAATATGGGTCATAAACTGAATTGAAGTGGGAAAAAAAAAACCCTTAGATCATTACAGTGCTTCTGAAAACAACCCTTCATCTTCAGGAAAAAAATCCCAGTTTAATGGAAGAAGATGTTTGCAGCAGCTTATTAGGGGTAAAATGTATCTTCCCCTGCTACTTGTATCTCCTGGAGTCAGGAAATTCAGGTTGTGAATGAGGAAAAGCTCAACAAAGATCTGAAAATAGCATGTTGTGGGTCTCAGTCTTGGAGATACATGTGGGACTGCACACTGGAAGTATTTCAGGGTGACGGGTTGCAGAAAGAAAAATAAATGGGGTGCGAGTTCTTCCTATAACTTAAAAATCATGAGTGGGAAAGTGCATTCACAAAATGGGCATGGTAAAGATTGTCCCAATTTTTCGTCCTATAGGATGAAGATGGATGCACCAAAGCAGAGCTGGTGATCCTGGGGTTTGCAGTTTCCAAAGGTGTCCACATTTTGGAAGGTTTAAAGGTAGTTCTAAAGAGATGAACACAGACTGTGCATTGTGTGTACACTTCTCCTGCTCTTTTCCCCCACTTTTCTCTGTTACCACGTCACTTTCCCCCCCCCCCCCCCATGATTTTAATTCACATAACTCTCCCCTTTTCACTTCTAAAATCTTTCTTTTCTGGCCTTTCAAATTTATTCTTTTTCTTTCAGTGCTCCTTGCTTATAATTTTCTAATTCTCACTAAACTTTACTTTTCCATGTCCTCCTAAATTCCACACTCCCAAAACTTTCATATTCCCCTTTTCTAGTCTGCTATTGCTTTACAGTCTATTTAAACACTGTTTATATACTGTTGCTGAGGATTCCATTGCCTTTTTAAGGCTTCCTCTATATATTTTAATTTTCCAATCAGCCACATCAACCCATCAGTCCTATTGCTTAATTTACCAAGCACTCTTCTTTGTAGTCAATATCATAACCTGAAATCCATTTCTCCAATTAATTTCCGTTTTGGATATCAGTGCTATACATCTGCATTAATCTTTTGACGTTCTGGGACTTGGATCCTTCTAGGCTCATCTATCTACTGCCCAATAAGCTCCTCTTCTAATGAGTACATTCTCTGAGCTCCTCAGTATGTATTTCATTATCATTACCTTTTTTCCTACATGGACTGCTCTTTTTTCCCCCTCCCAATTTAACTAAAATATTCCCCCCTTTTAGTACCCATCATAGTGGCATCAGAGAGCCTCACGACAAGCATGAAAGAGAGAGCTCCCTCTGCTTGCCAGCTTGGGCTTCTCCTGCCATGTTACTTCCTCACAGCTTGTGGACTTCCTATGGAAATTGTATTTTCCCTAGCGATCCACCGGTGGGATTCACAGAGCCATGGGCAGAGGAGGGCAGTGCCTCTTGCACTGCCCGCCCAATGTTCTTCAGCTGTGGGCTTCCACTCCCGATGGGTTGCCCCAGAAGAGGAAGAGTTATCCTCATCCCCATCCTCAGAGCACAGCTGGCTCTGTCCTCTCCTCCTCCTCGGGGAGATTCACCGACTGCCGCGCACAATCTTTGGCACAAAGCGAGGCAGGATTTGGCCCCACATCAAAGACCTCACCAATGTGTCCTACGAGTTAGCACGAGTGTCTGTCTGTGCTGGGGAAGGGCTAAGAGCTAGAATAGCAAGGGTATTTCAGGTCAGGCCTGAGGCGAATTAGCAGACAAGTTGTGAAGCTTACACAACATGTGGCCACATTATGTGTGCCTCCAGTCAGCGCTAATAGCCTGTCATTGAGCTCCACGTTTAAACAATTTGAGCAAACAGCAAACAGAGGATGGGAGGAGGGAAAAAGACCTTCGAGGAATAAGCAAGATCAGGCTACTTAGTACACTTGACAAGCAAATATTGCAGTGGTGAGGACAATGGAGTATCTATCAGGTAGTTAGAGACACGACTCAGTTCCTACCATGCAAAGTAACATGATACAAAACCAAAAATACACAATTTTTCCAATTTTAAAATTCACTTGGCCAGCAGTTTTTTAAGCTACATTGGAAACCAGTTATTGGTTTAGGTTGTATCTGATAATGTGCATTATAAGAGAGAAAAAAATAAAACATATATGGTTTTGGTTTAGCAGCAAGGAAACCAAAAAAGGGGGGAACAGAAGGAAAAAGAGAAAAACAGTTTTAGTAACAACAAAGAGTAAAGTTCAACCGCATCCATATAAATAACATTGATATTAGTGTTAGGAAGTAAATATAAAACATTTAATAACAGAATTTAGAAACCATACTGCACTGTTTAATATGAAAATAATAGCCTTTCGAGACAGTACTGTTAGAGTACTTATTTCATCCAGTGCAGAATTGGCTAAGAAACCATCCACTCTACCATGGGAATGCTTAGCTCAGTATCTGGTAGGTTGCCAGCCATTTAAAATGTTTTTGTGTTGGTTTAATGATTGTTCCCATGAGCACTGACGGTAAGGGTTGACATTAATTAAAATACTAAGTCATCAGAGCTTGCATTGTGGGGAGAGAAAGAATGGGCTGGATCCAATTGTCTTCAAGTTTTCCTTAGCCTTCCACATTTTTCTCTTAGCTCTATCATACACGTCAAATATCCTTTTAGCTGAAGTGTAACAATGTAAACAGACTGTCTCCATAAATATAATCTTTTTGAGTTTTTCACATAGTTCCATTTAACTGATTAGAGGACAGTCATTAAAATCAGCTAATCATGTAATGTGGCTGTGTTCTGAATGCTAAACAAAATGCCTAAATGAAAGAGGATTTTAAAACAGTGTCTGCTTCTCAATTTGTTTCTACTGTATATTCAATGGCACACAATACAGTACGAATTCTGGGCCTTATCCTCATTAACCTCAAAACTCATTATCTCATAAAAACAGGCTGTTTTCATAGCGTATGTTGCAAAAACTATGAAAAAAAAACAAACTAGAGATGCATTTTCGCACACACTCTGGAAACATGATGAAGTATTTCACTTACAACTGTGAAATTAAACCAGACTGGCATAAAATCCTGAGTAAGACTCACTGATAAAATGATTTTTGCATCATTCAGATAGAATAGTTATCTTATTTATTTCTCTCATTTTATTAAAAATTACTCAAGATCCAGATCTTCAAAGGCACACAAACAGGAAGAAGTCACTTAACACCTGGAGTCTGCAAAAGGTCCCCTCAAAAATGAGTAAAGAGGCTGAGTTCTACTCCCATCCATTCCGCAAGCCTCTGTTCTCATCCTCCTGGAAGGAGCTTAATACTGCAGAGAGCAAAAACGCAAGACAAAGTTTATTCTACATGCAATATGATCAACACACTACAAATAAAGACCTCTGGCTTGACCAATGTGAAAAAGCAAGCTGAGCCTTCACAAACACAATGGGACATTTTCACAGTAAGCAATATATATCATAAAGGAGACTGCTGGTCCTGACACAAAACACAGAGCAATCTTTTCTATATATAAATCACTTTCGCTCCTCTGAATCAGAAGCCACATGAATCTGCAACTTTGGGTCACCTCTATCTTGGCAAAGACCAAAATCTAAATGAGGTCTAACACCAGTTACCATCCCAGCTCATCCACAGTGCTCACACTGCCTCCCATTGCACCAGGGGGCTGCGTAAGAGAAATCCTCATCTCTGAATACATGCAACCACCATTGCGCTTTGCACATATAAACACTGCTCCTTTACCTTGTTTGTGGACAGACACAGACCTTCCCTGCTCTCCTGGCATCAAACAGGGAAGGAGTTTTACACCACCAGATTTCTCTGATGGCAAACCCTGGAATATGGGAATGCTCTTTGGCTTTTTGGTGTAAATGTTCTCTGAATAATCTTCCCATATAAATAAGCTATCTGCACTTTGAGTCATTCAGGAGCTTATCTATGCAATGCAGAAGAGCCAGAGCAGGCAACGGAGGTCCTTGTCCTGGTACATGAGGGCAGGAGACCTAAAGTCCTCCTGAAGCGTCAGTGGAGCCATCTATGGACACGAGGTTAAAGGGCTTTGGGTGGTTTAAAGTTAATTTTTTTTTTTAAAACTCTTGGGCCTAGTTTGGGGGATTTGTTATTTGTTTCTTTTTCTGGTGGAATTGCTTTTTCAGGGCGGCGGTGTTCTTCTGTTTGTTTCCTTTTAAAGGACAGGCAGGCTCGCAGAGATGAGGCAGTGCCCAAAAAGCGCCACCAGCCCTTCGCCAAGGGCACCACAAAGCCAGAGTGCCCGAGCGCAGGCTGCCAGCTCAGCCTGCCCGTGGCGGCGCACGGATAGAGCGGGGCCGCCGCTTCTCTGTGCCCCATCCCAGAGCCGCGGGGAGCCGGGGCACAGGGCGCGGCCGGAGGGCACGGGGAAGACGGGCGGTGCGGACACGGCTGCGGAGGCCGAGCTCGCTGTGCCGCCGGTGCCCGCCGTGCCCCGGGGAGCCGGGAGGGCCCGCCGTGCCCGCGGGGCGGTCGGAAGCAGCAGCAGCGGCAGCCGCGCATAATCCGCGGGCCGGGGCGCGGCGAGTGGGTGGTCCGGGCGGCCGGAGGCGCGGGCTGTCCCCCTGCCCCGGCGCCGGGCCCGGCCCGCTCCCGCAGCTGGGCCGGAGGCGGCCCGCAGACCGCTCTCGGCACATTTCTTCATTTCTCACTTGAGTGCCCTTCTTTAGTTCCCTTTCAACTGCCCACTTTATATCGGCTTCATTACACCACCGCTCCATTTGTGATGTAAATCGGGAAACTCAGGGAAGTTTTTCTTTTGGCCTTGTCTACGGAAGAATACCGAGAGGTATTCAAAACGTATTAACACAAATCAATGGCACCAATAAAAGCAAAATCTCCTTAGCAACATAATCTTGATTGCAAAAGGAGAACTGAGAGCATTTAGCAGAACAGTGGCCCACATGGAATACGCATTTGTCTAGAAGAATGCAGCACAAAGCCTAAAAGAGAGATGCTGAAAAAATCCAAAATTAACTCACACTGAACAGTTACTCTTTTTTTCAAAAGTACACAATTGGCTACATTAAATCTATCGTGCGCTTTTCTGCTCAGCAACATTGTATCTACCGCTTTGCAAGCCCACATTACAACACCCGGAATGCTTCACAGCGCCGGGCAGGAGCACCCCTCCCCACCCGCACGTTGGGACATGAGCATGTCTAACACACCTCTCATACATGCTAGAGACATTATACACATGCACTTTGTAAAGGGACTGCCAAGACTGCCATACTAGAGTAACCAACGAGCTTAAGACGTTTCATGCAAGGAAAAGCTGCCGGCTGATGAGAACCAAGGCCATCCTCGGCACGGCAGCGAGCACAGACTTCGTTTTTGTTCATAAGGTTCAGGTTAACCAGCATTTCATATTGAATAGTCTGAAAAACACGTGAATTGCATGGATGGGAATGATTCCTTCCTGAATAGGTGGTGTCTGCCCCAACTAGAGGACACGTGAATAAAACATAAAAGCTTCAAAAAAGAACACAGCTTCAAAATCGCCATTCAACCATAATGATAGCACATTTAATAAATCCTACTATCATTAGGGCTTGAAAAGCTTAAAGAACTCCAAATGTGGACCTAATTAAAAACCAGTTTGAAACACTTATAGCAGGCAATGCCTGTAATTTGGTAACTCCAGTCCTAGAGCCACCTAAATTACCAAAATAATTTTCTCTCCCCTCTCACCCACCCCCCCCCCCCCCCCCATTTAGAGTAAAAGTATCAACTGGAAGTAAGATGAGACCATTGCACAATACAGCAGTTTCTCAAGTTTTTCCTTTTCTTCCTCTCCCTACCACACCCTCCCCCCAACACAGATGAAAAACTGCAAGGCTTAGAAGGTATGTTAAACAATTATTTTATTAATTTATAATACATACAACTTAAGAAATGCTTTTAAAAAAGTTATATTGGAGTCCTTTCCAATTCCAGGTCAGGTCAGGAAAAACCAATGTTGATGTATTAAATATTATTCTATAAGTCAACAATAGATTAGCCTCAGTAATTTAGCAGACATGGTTAAATATTCTTAAATATGCATATATACAATTGTGCAGCCTTAAAGAAGTCCTTTAATTCCTATCTTCTCCTCCCAAAGCTGTGCACCCTGTAAACACAGTGCTGGCTTCTAAGCTTTGTGTCTCTCATCTGGACTTAGGATACTTGAAGAGGAATGTTACAATAGTGGAAATCACAGCAAATCTATCTAAACTCTGTGAGAGGAGAGATGCCCAACTGGCAAAATTAACATCAAGTCTCTCTAGAAGTAGCAGCTTCTTTAATTTCCAGTTTTAGGTTAAATTATTGCTTACATGTTTTCTGCTTGAAATGGATTTTTAACATACTACAAAATATTGGGGTTTAAGTTTCCCTCTTGATGGTAACATCTTTTCAGTGACTTATTGACCATAACTGCTTCATACATTTAACAGGTCTTTCCTAAGCACACGCAGTCCAATGCAAGTCTCTGCAAATTCTTTTCAATTCTCTGCAACATGAGTTACACATGGTCTAGTTTAGCACACAACATTTAGGCACTGTTTTGTAGTTTACTATTCTCTTTCAAATTTATGTTTGCAATGAGTTCATATTCTGATTGCCAGACTCCATCCTTTATGAAAGAAAGAGTCTGGGTTAGACTTTTCAAATCAGGAACCACTTTCACATTCCCTGTTATCTCACTGAACCAAACTGTTCACTGACAATATTAACCAGTAGGTACACTGCATATCCTAACAAGTTAGAAAGCCTATTGCTAGCATAAAGGGATCAGAGATACACACTTGGAGTGGATGAGTTAGATATTTATATCAGCACAATGAAACCAGTTTAAACATACAGCTACTAAAAATATCAGTTACATTGTATCAGGATATGACTTCTTGAAACATTTCTAAACATGACTTTAAAAATGTATTCATAAACCTAAAATACTGTAACAAAAAAAGTATTCAGCTGACTACTAAGTCTAGTTTTCAACATGAAGCAAAGTAACTTTCATTTATTAAGTTATAAATGAGGAGCAAACAACAAGAAAAAAGCATGTTTCAATAAACATAAAAATCTATTTGTTCTCTCAAAGTGAGCATTTGTCGATGGTTCCTTTCTCCATAAAAACTACAATTAACTACAAAAGTCTTACTTACCTGAACATAAATTGTTCTAACTGGATCCTACTTGCAGGCCTTAGATATACTGTCACATGACAGGAGCTGTCTGGACAGGTCAAGAATTTTCTTTGGAAACAATTAGTCATGCATTACAGGCTCCAGCTTAGGAAAAGACTGTTCTGCACTCAGCGCAGCTCTCATCAGCAATTCCATTTTGGTCTGGCTATTTTAAATGAAGAGATGCTGAGTTTAGAAGGAAGCTTACCTTCTGCATTATTATTCTACATGATAGCAGAATTGTCTATCAACTAGAGCATAACCAAAACAAATCAATCACACACCAAAACAAAAAACAGAACAGAAGTTAATACACAGTCTACATAACTACTGAAATGGACTGCTAGCTTTTGCTTAACTTGCATCATTCAATATAATTTCATTCAGTTCAAAACTATTTTCTGCCATACTCACAGAACTCTAAACCTAATCTTCAAGTCCAATCTTTTCAGGGTTGCTTCTCCTAATTCCTATGTTTCATCTTTTGCCTAAGTTGTTCCTACCGGTCTGTTGTATTTTGAAGAGCCTAGCATTTATGTACCCCTTTTCAAGAATATAAATCTTAATGAAATATTAATGAGCTAAACAAACCAGAAGACTTCTTTTAAAGGACAACTTCCATGAAACCAGTAAAATGTAGTTTCATAAAAATGTATATTACCCAGGTGTTATGTGGTAGGGACACATATATACATCAGCACAAGTGTCAACATATGACCTTTCATGCAAGGAATCAGGGGGTTTTAATCTTTCAAACACGGTTTCTAATTCAGCCTACACTGACTGACATATCAGGAAGATGAAAGTTCAAAAAGTAATAAACTGCAAAGTACTGTTACCAACAAAACAGTCCAAATGAATATCTAATTAAGAATAAACGCATGGTTTAAGCAGTGACTTTTTTTCAATTCTAGAGTACTTTGCCCCTTGAAATTATTCTACTTTCTTAAGAAGAATAAGAGTGTTTTCTTAGTACACCAGTATCCCCTGATTCACCCAGCCTACAGAGAAAACTTTACAAAGAATAAACACAGGAGTTAAGAAGGTAGCACCATTAGAAAGAATCACTCCATCCAAATCAGAAAAAAACCCCTTCATTTATCCTTATCCAACTTTGACATTTAGCAGCCTAATAATACAGGGTAAAAGAAGCTCTCATAACTTTATATTGATAACATTCATAATGGTCATGCATATTACAATCAAGTTTCTAGGGTGACATTTGCAAGTAAGCCTTCATGCAGATAGGCATTCAGCTCATTAATTCCAAGTTTGTATTTTTTATTAGTCCCTGAGAAGTTAATATTTCTACCTACAATATGGCTATTAAAGGCATTATAATGATCATACACTTAGCTGTTTGTCATGGAAATGCAACATGGCTATAGGGAGAAGCAAATTACACCAAATTAGCAGTGATGAATATAGATTTCTGCAATGCTTTCTTTTCATAAGCAAGGTTACTGAAGAGCAACATAAATTATTTTAGTCACAGGTACAAAAGTAGCCAGCGCCACTTATCCTTAATAAGTCACTACTGTGAATCCAAGACATTTGAGGCTCTCAGATCTCTCTAATTGAGTGTTTCTTTTACACAAAATCATCTGGATTTTTACCTAATGTAGGGTCATCATGATCCTTATTTTAATTACTCAACAGCAGTGCTGGGAGAACTTAAAAGAACCACGGATTTTCTTTGCTTAACAAGTCTTTCACCTCTTCAATTAAAGTGATCTCTTTAAACTGCTCAGAATTCAAATGGGGGTTTTGGTGGACAATTTGCATTATTGCCAGCTGCTCAAAACCCATAAACTAGGGCTACAAAACAAGGGGACCAATTTAAAATTAAGACTTTAGGGTAGGGGGTGGAGGGAAGGGAAAAAAGACAAGTTCTTTTTCCTTGGCTCCTGGCTTCTAAGCAGGTACAGATTGCATTTTAAAGCTCTTCCCACAATCTTTGGGGCTAAATAATGACATAAAGGAAAAAAAAAAAATCAAACTGACTTTTAAGTAAGCCTGTGTCTGAGAGACAGTGTGTTACATTTAAACATCATGGTCTTGAGAATTACAAAAACGTATAATTTAACAAATTGAATCAGAGGTTATAATTTACATCTAAGTACTGTAAAAAGTTTTTACAAACTATTTTTTTGGAGGTTTAAGTATCATGGGAAATTCTGGATTTGCATAAATAGTTTATTAAAATTATCTTACTGACCTATTACAAAAAATGTACTGACTTCCTGTATCTCCATAAACATTTTCATTTCTGGTGAAGTTTGTCAATCCCAATATAAACTTCGAGTCACAACTATTTAACAGCAGATGAGCTCTTCAGAATTTTTCACGTAGGGTCAGAGAGAAAGTCCTTCTCCCTCAGAACTTATTTCCACCTATGACTAAAAAATTTAAAAGAATTTGTTTCTATTATATGACAGTAAGTAAGAAATCTTTATTCACCAGTTAAAGGCAACTATATCTAAAACTAATAATTAGCTCTCACAGGGATTCATAGATGCCTTCACCATTAGTTCAGCAGGGTAAAGATGAAACAGGCATAATTTGCTAAATTATTATTATCAACTTGATACCTAACTTAACTGTTCAAGGAAATTTGAAATAGGTAAGTTTATTTGTAGGAACTGCTGAGTTGCAAGAAGCTAAACAAGTTAGTATAATGTAATAGTTATTTTAGCAAAGAGTAGGCTGTGTCCTGGAAGTTCTACTACAGCTTCTGGTCTGCTCAAACTGCAATTTTCTTCTTTGCCAAGTGACAAAAAAGGTAATACATTATCTTCTCACTAGCAATCAAAATAAATAGATTTAGTATTTCAGAAGCAACATCAAAAGAAAATCCTGACAACTGCCGCAGGCATTAAACAGTTGATTAAAGCTCCTGCCATCTTCAATTTCCATCACTATAATTAATGAATTGAAAAGGATTGTATGAAAATGTTTTGTAACATTCTTACTAGGTGAGTGTACTACTTCTTCAGGAGAGTACCACTTCTGAGATAAAATTCATCTCTCAATATAGGCATCTTCTCAAATTTCCTGATTATATTTTAAGTCAGAGACTTTGTATTAATAAAATATCCAAAATACTTTTTGAAGGAGTAAGTCTGGCCTCCTTACAAAGGAATTTAACTTTTTAGTTGCTCGGAGCTCTACTTTGGATCTTTATATTATTTCTTAAAGAAAAAGTCACAGGTATAATATAGAATTGTCTGCTAACCAAGCCTACGACTGCTGATGCACCTAGAAGTAGACAAGATCTTAAGCATCACTACTGTTGATGTGGAAGCTTTACTAATGGGATACTCTGTAAACCTGTAAGCCACACTGTTCACGGCTCTGGTCTCAGCACACATCACACCTGAAGCAGCTTTACTGTCCCTGGCTTTGGGTGCTGCTGGCAAGGTAGCTGTGGATGTGGACAGAACATACTATGGGAAGTTTGAGAAGTAAACTAAGGCAAATAGCTGCTATGAACATATCAGAAGCCATATCCTCCACTAGAGTGAGGGGATGGGTTTCCACTTCAGTGGAAAACTGCATCCATGACACAAATTCTAGTCAAATGAAATTTTTTATAAAATCTAGGCCTCATATGATCCAGTATTCATTTTATTGAAAACTGACACAAAATAAATCAATTATAATTCTGGTCATAAGTATTTATCACCAGTTATCACTTCTGTTCAATTCCAACCTCTCCTCTGCACCTCCAACCTCCCCTGTCCCTGCTGCCATCAATGTAAGGTTTCTGTGCTCCCACAGGCTGACTCTACTCTGAGGTTACAATTGATACTTCTGGGTGAGAGGAGGGCAGCAGACTCAGATTTGTACTGAAGAAGAGGTTGAAATTGATTTTTAGAAAATTATAAGCATTTACTTTGTAGAGAAAGCATGGGTGGCACTCAGATGCCTGAGGCCAGCACAACACTGGGATTTGTTTATGAAAAATCATATTCTGTCAAGTCAAAGAAACACCCTTGTGGGCTTATATGAAAAGCATAGCTGAGCTATTCTCAAAGTGAACAGTAGGAATCCACAGATGAAAGCTGTGCAAAAGATGAATTTTGGTAACAGATATAGAAGGCTTAGATTTAAGAAAACTTAAAACTTTCTAGACCACTCCCACTATGGACAATTTAGGAATATAATACTCACTAGGGAATATTTTACAGAGAATAAATATTTTGAAGACATAGAAAAATAGTTCACAGCATCAAGGTACCTGTAATACATTACCTTGAAATAAAACTTGTATATTTAAAAGATTAAAAAGAGAAGACTATTCTTGTAGTGGTATCAACTTTTCATTCATACAAATATTAAGCAGAGTATATCTGTTTTTTTAATATATTCACATTATTGCTTGCTAACACAACTGTACAAGGAACATGTTCTTAACTTACATCAATTTTGTGTACAGTAATTTCAGACACCTAAATAAATTTTACAGTTATGAGAGTTGCAAGTAAAAAACCCCAAAAGCTATGTGTGAAGATATGTAAAACTAAAGTATAATCAGAAGAAATGAAATACAACTGGCCTGACCCAAGCATACATCACATATCCAGTTTAAAAAAGTCTTATACTTGTGCAGAAAATAAACCTTGTAAACTAAAATGAGCAAAAGAAAGGGTGCAATAAATAACTGCCTAACACATTTAAACATAGGTTGCCCAGTGCACCCTACTCGGATTACTTTAATACATGGCATTTGCATCTGGAACTGTACTGTTCAAGAATTCAGGAAGTTTTTTCCTGCATCTGTGGCTTTAAAAGAAACAAAAAAAACAACCATGAAAGGTTTTCTTGGGCAATTAAGTTTTACTAAAACATGTCCTTCTGCACCCCTGTGTACAAGATCTGGTAAACAGCATGAATAAAGCTGGCACATGGCAATTGACTGAGTTAAAACAGCTACATTATAAAATGCAATAATAATATACTTTTGTGATCTTGAGTTCTACTAACCAGATGCATGCAATGCTCTCAGTGATTCTTCTAGTCTGAGTAAAATTATTCCACTTGGCTGCCTTATTTTTTTTTAATTTTTTAAAGCCAAATTTTTTCAGAATCAGTTGACAGGACTTCTTCATGAAAAGCATAGAGATTTCTACTAACAATATCTGGATCCCAAAAATCACAGTTTCAAAAAGAACTTTGTCTCCTTTTGCTGGAAGAGACTAGTCAATATCCCAAGAAGAAATAAAAGTATTTACAATTGACTAGTCACTGACAGAAGCTTCCAAAAATCTTAGAAGCAACTTCAGCAACTTCAAAATGACTAAAGGAATTTACACAAGGTACAGTCAACCAGTTGCATCATATAGGGATAAAAAAATACCTGTTCACTTGTATGTCATTTTCAGCTGTGTATTTATATAATATATATATGTACACACGCGCGCGCACACATATAAAAGACTCCTTTGAAAATCAAGATACATTAATAAACAGAAGTAGCAAAAGTAAAAATAACTTAAGTAGTAATTAACATTTGTATGAAATTACTTTGCAGAGTTTGACCAAATACACTTAGAACATACTCTTATTTAAAAAAAAAACACAGAAAACAACTAACCAACAAAAAATAAACCAAAATAAACAAACATGAAAACCCAAAACAAACAAAAACCAAATGAAACCACCACAAGATTCTGTAGAACCAAAGTTATGTCACTACCAGGAGAGCACCAAGCAAGGCACCATTGGAAAGACAACATACTTGAATAAGTCTCTATAAATAAATTGAATGCTAATCCGGTCGAAAAATCGGTGTCTTTGGTAAAAATTCTATAAGGATGACCTGTACAAAAAGAAAACAAAAATGTATTAAAGATGGCAGCAATCCTATTATCTATCACAATTACAATTCATATGGTTTTGGGCTTGTTTTTTTTTTAATTAGTATATCAAGCTGTGATAAAAAACAAAAAGCATGGCATTTGTCTCAGGTAGGAGACCATTAGATAAGTCATGTATGATAATTGGTTTGGAGTTGAAAACCAATACTTATGGAATAAAATTCAACTCAAAAAGTTTGCCTACTGATATGAAACACAAACTGAAGTAATTATGTTCAAGAATTATTATACAGTAATTTATTTATTAGGGAAAAACTACGAAAGATATAAATGCATTCACTAAAAAAAATAAACTAACAAACCGCTTGAATGCACAATGCATGAAAAGTTAGTTTACAATTCCAATTTCACTTAATTCAGAATTGTTGCCACTTAACACAGGATTCTAAAAGTGTATCAACTTTTGCAAAGCTCCCATATCTACAAATGTTCAAGTAGTTAACAAAAACTTGACTAATGGCTTTGTGTGATTATTCTTATGGTCTCAATTCAAATTTAAACTGCATTTTTCCCAGCTAAGTGCACTATAGGGTTCATTCCAGAACACAATCCAAGTATTTATCCTCTTTAAATAGGAAGCTTGAAGAAAATGTTGACTTGTGCACATTCTTTCTTCGGAGACAGTCATAACACAGCAGCATGATCTGATTTATAAACAAATAAATGCATCTGGTACATAAATAAGGATTTTATTTACTTGTAAGGGAAACTCACCTTTTTAAGAAGTTAAAAATTATTTCTCAATGTTTGTGATTGTAAAGGAGAATACAACTTAGCTGCTTAGAAAATAAAGACTTCTATCTCTGCAAGCATACAAAGCCTCAGAAAATAAAAGTCTCCAATCTTATTTCTAAGGCAAATACTTTTGGAATTACAAAACCTGAAATTAGGTAGGTAAGTTTATTTTTTGAGATATTCAGAAGTGGCTTATCTTCAGAAGTAATGCAAACTGCTCAAAATCCACTGATCACTGACCTGAGTCAACCATTGGATTCTGTAGACATACCAGGGCTTCTGATTTTCAGGCAAGTTTTCAAAAAGGGAGCAAGAAGTAAAGCTGAAGCACTGTGTTTATGCCAAAGGTACAAGACTAACTTGTCTTTCTTAATTTGATTAATTATTTATTTGTCATCTACTACAGTGCATTTCAAACCTCAGTTTGGTGAAGTACCAAGTTTTGGGTACAAAAGTCTGATTTTAATCATCTGTTTAGCAAAACATTGAGGATAGGCATTTATGATTTAAAATTACATCACAATCATATTAGGGGCAGTTTTTAAAGACACTAGCAAATCAGTTCACTGAAAGCGAGAAAATGTCACACTGAGGTTTTGTAAAAATTTTCTCATTAATATACCCAAAGATAATATCTGACATTTCACAAACTGAAAATAAAATCTTTGACCTTTATCCTGTGAAACTATATGCCCATGCATATATTATTACAGTAAGCAGGTCAACTAATTTGAAATTATATTTGATAGAATGAATATTAATCTGTAAATGTTGCTGGGCCATAGTATTTACAAACTCACATTATTTTTTTTCCAATTGAATCTGCAGAACATTGGGTTTGACAATGTTTCCTGTAGAAAAATGAAGTTTTCAGCAAAATACAAACGCTTCATTTAGGCAAAGCTTAGGTCTATTTTCTGAAATTTGATTTATTCCATTTTCAGTCACACCCATATATCCAACCTAAAAGATTCAGTAGAATAAATTTTACAATAAAGTACTTATTCAGTGAACTGAATAGAGCCATTCTGTAAAAAATGCTTTTTGAAGACCTTGTATTTCAAGCAAGAGATAAGATCTAGTGGAGGGGCAGGGAAAAGGAGAAGACTAAAAGATAAAGATAATTTTAATATAATTTTGAATCACATTTAAAATTTTTATAGGCATTATAGATTTGTTATTTTATAGAACAGACAAACTACTGTGTAATAGAAGATCACAGATAAGTTAGACCTAATGCAGTATATGTTTCTCCAAAAATAATCTTTATTTTTAAAAAGCATACCTTCCTACAGCCTTTAGTAACTACTAAAGCATGAAAAGAAATTATGGAAATTCCAATGCTGTTTACATTTTATCAGATTAATTTCATCCTATCCTATGTACATCCAAAATATATTGAAAATGGAAATAAGAACAGCACCAAAAAGAACAAGTTGCAAGCTAAATAAACTGAAATCCTATGCAGGACATAGTTCATTTTAAAACACACAACTTCTCACTGTATATTTCCAAGATGGGTTTATGGAGTCTCAGCCAAAAACTAAAGCATATTAAAATACCAGAGACTGACTTGAAAATATTTTAGTGACACCAATTGGAGATAAAAATACTTTCAAGATACTTGAGGTAAGGGGCACTTAAAATCCAAAAAAGGTTTAAAGGTTAAAATCTTAAAAAGGAGCTAAAGGTTTCTTAAGCTCCAACAGCTTAGTTGAAAGGTCTTCTTCCATACTTTTGGACTTGATTAGCATTATATAAAATAGCCATATCTGACTTGCTGCGTAACCAAAGTTGTGGTTATTCTTTATACAGCATCTAAAATTTCACACTCCATCAGCACATGTTCAAGCTATTTTATCTTGGCAATTAATTTATTATTTTTCAGAACACAGTGAAGCGTTGTTTTCAAGTCATTCATAACTTTATAAATCAGTCCTGCACATGAAACCATGCATCTGTGAACCGTAGAAAATCCTTGCACTCAGGCGATTAAGCTCCTGACACCTTTACTGATTAATAATCATGAAAAGAATAAGATCAGAAGCAAAATAAATGATCATTTAATAGAGAAACTCACAAAACAGCCCTTTAACTTACATATTCCATCATGTTATTCGTTTCACATTTCCTTTTGCTTAGTCTCCAATGCAAGCACAGCTAGACAAGGAGGAAAGAAAAAGAAGAAAAATGAGCTGTATTTTATTGCAGCACACAGACTAGCCCATTTGTTCACCTTTCATATTTTTCGTTCAACAAAAGCATCTGTTTCCATACTGTGCAATTCAAACTCCAACAGTACGAAGCTGCTCCCTGCGGCACTCACCTTGTGGTATAACCTATTGTTTTCCCATTCTAATAACTTCTCAATCGATCTTCGTGTCTGGAAGACAAATGAGAAAGAATTTTACTCTTGACTGGTTTTAGAAAAACTTTGTTTTGCAGCTGCTTTTTGTGTGAAAAGGAGAGAGGTACAGGACAGTGACTGAGTACAAGGTGGTCTGTAGCACAATCAAAACTTGTCTGGTATAAAATATCTAGAACAGAAACAACTTTTTGTGATAGCCGAGTAGGTACCTTCAATCACTTTGGAACAAAAACTGTTGATATGCATGCTCTCTTATGGCAGTTTTAACTTTAAATTCACAGAAATTTCAAAGTGATCTAAGTATAAAAACAGGAGAACTGCTCCCCTATGATCAGTGATCTAAATGTACTGCTTCTAAGGTCAGCATATAAACTCACAAATGTTGCAAACTATTTTGCAGTGCTGTATGTCAAGTGCAAATACACAGTACTCTAAATAAATGAGGAATTTTTGTTATATTTGCATCCAGATTTTAGAGAGTGAAAAACCAAATGCAGAAAGTTACAGTATATTCCCCAAATAAGCATTAGTAAGTTTGTGATCTGTATAGAGAGCGAACCCAATATTTAGGATTCTAAAGGAAAGGTTTACTGCCTGTGTCATCCATACTTGACATTTCAGACAGAGAATCCAGAAAGCTGTTCTGCACAGCTTTTTAAGATTAAGCATACTAGAATTAAAGGACGCTCTGTGCTGCAAAGTCTCACAGCATTTTGAGTATAATTATTCAGTTATATTTACATTTGAGAAATACATAGTGACATTTATGGTCATTTGACTGCCAGAATATATATTGCTTAGCTCTAAATGGGATTTGCTACAGACAGTGAATAAAAAGAGGATAATTCATGGTGCCAGGTGTTAAGATGAGACCAACAGAGCTGCAGGTGCAAAAGGACGGAGCAATGACAAGGATCAAATACAACTTAGTGCAGCTGCAGCTTCCTCACAAGGCAGAGCGGGGTCAGGGGAAAGGATGAGAAAGCATCTTGCTGTTATTGCTACAAAATACAGTAAATGGACCCTAACAAACCAAACTCAATGCTATCCGAGAAACAAAAATGTCTGAGTAAAATAAAAATTCGACAACAAATTGTTCATGTCCCCACATATATTAACATCTTGGTTTTCAAACATCCTCTAGTTTAATACTGAAGCAGTTGTAGGGAAACACAGCTAAGCACGTACTGTGGTCACATGATTAAAAATTAGATCATTGCTATCTATCAGCATTCATTACAGCAATTTTTTTATTATGTTTTATTTCAATATCACAAGCCAAGGAATTATCAAAAGGTGGACATACCAGTGACTAATTTATCACATCAAATGGAAATTGAGTATTTTCGGGTTATTCTTATGTTTTTAAAGACAGTGCCCTTTAACAATAATCAGTAGACCTCACTTGTTTCTTTGTAAAGATAGCCTTTTAGAGTCTGCTCTCCTTTTAAATGAAAATAGGGCAGCAGTTATGGTCACACTTTTGTTAATTTAGTTGCCAGTCAGCTCCAAATCAAAAGAAAATAAGGCTGCAGAGTGTAATTAACATTCAGTTCAGTCGTTTTGTCCCTTGTCTAGCCCCCAAGCTTTGTTAAAATTGCCATCTGAATGCTGAAGGCTGTAGGGAAATCGATTTGATTCTAATCGCACCATGAAAAGAACATGATCTAACTGCTTTCAGCCCTCCGTAAATCTGTACTAGGTCTTTAGCACAATGCAACTTCCAATTTAAAAAGCACTGAATGTCTCGTCAATGACTTTGTGAAGAAAAAAGAACAAGGAGCAGACATAAAAATTCCAATAGTTGTTTAAGCATTAAAGTTCATTTGCATCACAGCAAACCTGAAAAGGGCTGACCTCTCAAACCGCCTCTCAGGTCTATGAAGTTGTAGCCTTGACAAGCTCACATTGACAGAGCTCATTGACTCTGAAAGGCTACTCTATCAATGGTGAAAAATGGCAATAGGTTCTACTCTGAGCAGGCATCTGCCTGCCCACCCGCTGCTAAACCAATGGTAAAACTGATTCAAAACCTGAATCTACCTTGTAATCTTCCCTTCCAGGACCTTTTAATAATAGATTAAGATCACTATACTATTTAATTTCATTGTTTGCCCTAAAGACTGTGAAAAACATCCAAGCTTTTCAAATTCCAATAAAATTACATCTATATTACAATACATAAATATAAATAAGAAATTGATATGTACTATTAATTGGTTTATTCAAATAAAAGGACAGCTTAAAGACATTTGACTAGCATGAGATAAAAATACATGCAGACTCGGGACCATGATTCTTTATCTTCCCAGGGCCTTAAATACTACTTACCCTTCCTATAGTATAATCTGGAATAGTCATAGCTCCCAAACACACCATATCACTAATACAGAAATGTTAATAAAAATTAGACTGTAAAATATTTCTGCAAACCTCAGAGCTTGGAATAAAAAAGAAATTCATTAAACAGCATCACACAATTCACTATAGTAAGTTTTCTTCCTACTTGACAGGTGAAAAAAAGCACTTGCACGTGCAGCTTAATTAATCACTGCTCTTGACATCTCAATGATTTACAGTGAGGAGCAGGTGAGGATATACAAAACCAGAAAGGAACACTTGATTTGAGTGTAGCATTTCCAGCGCACTAGGATGACAAGCTTGTATATTCTATCAATGGTGTACAGAAAAACCCATACAGCAAATTATTTGTTAGCCACAACAAAAGCACAAATTAAGTGGAAGAGAGACTTGCTTATTAGGAAGATTTAATGCTATACAGCTTTTCATTTTTTTTTCTTAAAAACTCAGTCCAATATTTGAGCAAAGAAAAAAACCTGCAATTCAAGCACACTTTTCAGCATACCAAGGATAAGAAAATATGCTTTGTAATATATTTTATTAAAAAAACAGCGTCTTCAATGCTATCCACAGAATTTTGTTAAACAGACCTCTTCAACTGTCTAGAAGCAATGTTTAATGAAATATTTTTGTAAAACAACAGATTTTTTTAAAGATATTCATGTCTAACAGTGTCTTTTGAAGATTCAGACTCCCAAAAACTCTAGCACAGAGTACACTTTCACTAATGCTTATCACTCCAGATTCAGTAAAATAAAGTTTTTCTCTCAAACATAGAAGGAAAAAAAAATCTAAGCCTAAATATGAACTTTCCATGCAGAAACAAGGATAGCACTGAATATATTACCAACTGCAAGACATTTCTGTTACACCTTTGCAGGGTCTATCCAGTTAGCTCCAGATGGAATTCTGATCTGGACAGGAAGGCTGTGCAGCAACAGGACCCCTCTGGCAGTGCACAGCCAGGAACATGCACACTGCACTAAACCACACTAGCAAATGGGCCAAGGCCCCCTCGAGTCCTGCTGTAAATCAGTGAATGACTGGTACAATATTAAACAAAAGGATCCTACATGACTCCCAAAATGGTGCTAATTGGAGAACTTCCCTTTGTCTTTGTTATGTGGGGAAACAACATGGATAGCAACAACTCGATCCTCCACTAACAATCATATTTGTAGTTGTTTGGGAAAAACCAAAGACTCTCCCCATGTGCATTTGATCTTTGACTTCTCATCTGAAAACATACATATGTATACCTTGTGCACTATTAGCCCAGTAAATAGCATGAGATTTTCAAACTCCTTCATACAAAACTTTACCACAATCAAGTATTATTGGTTTTGAATATCGCCCTGAACAAATATACTTTATGCTTAAATCTCAAAATACAAAGAGACAACACTGGGCAGACTTTTGTTAGCTTCTCACATGGCTAGAATTTATATTATCCACCACAGAAAAAAGTCAACAGATCCTGACAGAGGTCGGAGCTATAGTATCACTATATTCCACTCAGTCAAAGAGAGAAATTACAAAAGCAGGAATTTCTATTCATTCTGGCTACAAAATTTATACCCAAGTAATTTAGCTATCACCACAAATGGTGAAATAGAAAGTTAGATAATAACTGAGTCACATATGCTCACTTTCAATATGCCAGAACATACTCTAAGCCAATTTTGAGGCCCATACTGGTACCACAAAAATGCCAAAGCTGTACACAAAACACACTTAACTGAATGATGCACATCTGTGCTGAGAATGTCCTCATCTTGAACACTATACCTCAAGCAAACCAATGTAAACTGCAAATTGGTAAAGACTGCCGTGTTGCTAAGGAATTCTCCATTTGTGAAGGGAGAAAAATCACAAAGGTGAAACCTGACTTGATTTCAGACCCTGGCATCTGGACTATCTGCTTTAGTGCACAGTAGTTTGATAAGGTGTCTGTTCTACTACATAGGTGAACGTGGAGATCTTGAGTACTTTCTCCTATTAGCAGCTAGGATATTTCTTATTTTAGACCATTGTAAGACTGCTCATCCCAGAAGCCACTTCAGCATCCATGCAAGAAAGCAAGTGAAATCTATACTAAAAAGAATGAAGAATATCTGGAAATAAATGCAGCAGTCTGGTGCTTTTTACAGGATCTTGAAAAACTGCCTTGTCCAACAAGATTGCTATTGCTGCATTTGCCTTACCAGATCAATTACTCTGTGCAGAAGGTGAGTCAGCCTAAAGCACAGATCAAAACTCCATAACACACAGAGAGAAATTCAATCAACAGAATTCTGGAGCAGAACTGATGACATCGAGTTGACTTCATGAAACTTCACATTCTGGAAGACAGCCCTGAGGATATGGTCTCACACGATCCATAAACTAACTCATTTGTACAGGTCTCAACTGTGGCTTGGTACATCACAAAGAGATTAACTTAAAGTTTAGTGAACCAAATCACACCAATTACTTTCTGGAAAGGTCTCTTCCACCAAAATATTTGCTGACACAAAGAGAAGCTCAGTGTTATTTGACACTACTTCAGGTAACACTTTTTTAATATCTAAACTCAAGATGATTCCTCAGTTACCCTGGTTGCCTTGATTGTCAAATTCCTGGAGTGTTTAAAGAAAGTAGTAAAGCCATTAAACATGTGCAGGATAGAGAAGGTGTGCAGAAACATACAGCCCATGTATATTACGCAGGAGTAAAATGGAGAGGGTATTGAATCATCACCAATGTACTAACTGACAGATACTGAACAAGTATTTTCCAAAGGCATTTTGGTCTGCAGTAGAAACACTCAGCAGAGAGAAACTATCAAAGAAAGTTTCTAGAAGTTGATTAAAGTCCTCTGTAAGTTTCCTCTGAAATACACAAAATCCAAAAGATTCAATATGCTAACTGATATTTTAGCCATTGCATATTTTAGCTGTCCTACAAGAGCTAAGTCACCAACTAAGCATTGCTAGCTACTTTCTATAAGGATGTAACACTGACTAGAGGCAACCACTTGTGAAAATTTCGTAATATGGAGAAGCCTTGTAGCAGAAATAGTCTTGACCTTGGCAAAAAGAACACACTTCCCTTAAGAAGGCCTTGAAATGTGGTGAAAAACACATTTCTCAGGCAGACTGGTGTTCAACTGATCCATGAAGCATCATGACTACACTTCATCCTGTTACTTGAACTTTTAAATAATATTTGTAACTCATTCATTCTAGGATAAAATCTAGCTCTGATTCTGTCATCATAATGAAAAAACCCATGAAGCTCTGATCCCTCCAAGGAAATTATTCAAATCTAGACATGACAATCTAAAGCATCCACCTCCTGCTGAAGGACATTCCCACCAAAAAGACCACAGAAAATGAACATGTAAATTGGAATTGACTGTAACGGGGATGAAAATAGGATCAAATCTCCACCAAGGAACTCATCAGGTGTCATTCTCTGTGGGAAACTTCACACTGAACATGAACGAAAATTCCACCTCCATCTCCTCTTTTAAGGTTAGAGAGATGTTCATTTAGGTCCCTGTCATTTATTTCCAAAATATCCAGGAGTATGCCACAGAAAATAGTTCAAGGCCAATGTAGGTTGAGAAGCTAAAGAATCTCTGGTTACATCTCTATTAAGAAATGAAACTGTGCCCAGAAACACTCCCATTCATTTCAAGCCAGCTGGCAGGGAACAGCTTACATCTCTATCAGTAAGCTTTCATAACCTCCAAACCACTCACAGTGCCTGAAGCATTCTGATAATGCCTATGAATTGTTACACCATACAGACCCAGAGCCTGCCAGGGACCCTCCTAAAGTACAAATTATAAAGCACCAACTCCTAGGAACATTCCCAGGTTTAGTTTATTAGTACATAGGAATCCTTTGATTCCTGCTGTTAGTAGTGTCTAAGGACAGTGGCCAAGAATGGGAGGGAAGCCTCATGACCAGAAAGACTGAAAGACAGCACAAAACTCCATAGAAGAGTGTAAAATCCATCACTTCATTAATCTGCATGCTGAAGAGAATGATCCCTTTTAAAGGGACAGCTCCTACAGTCCCTTGTATCTGAGGGCTGAATCAGAAAAATACTGTAGCTACTTTACCAATTTAGAAAAAATAAATCTGGCAACTTAGTATTTCCCATCATCACTATAGTTCTAGATTCAGTAATTTATTCCAAAATTCAGCAAAAAATATTTTTATGAGCTCCAAAATTAGAAGTAGCTGGTCACTTCACACTTAAATGTGTTTGGTATGGTACAAGATTTATTAACTCCTTCACTCTTCTCCTTTGTAGAACTGCCCCCTCATCCTCCCAGCTGTTTTATCAGCAGTAATGGTTCTTGAACTACTGTTTTCTTCATTAAATAACTTTCTTTATATATAGTGCTTGAATTACTGAGAATGCTACACTTCAGCAGAAATAACATTTTACTGTGATTTGTTTTAATAAAGTGCAAACATGAATACTTTCCAGACCCAGGATACTTTGACAAAAATCAAGAGAAGAGGCACAGAAGTGTGTCACTACTTCACAATTGCCAGAACTCCATTCTGCTTTTATGTTTTACAGTAAAGTCTAACAAGCTACTGTTCTGTCAAGTGCTTTCTACTTAGTTTAATTTTATCATATAAATTTCAGGTAATTTTGTGTTCTACTACTTTGCTCAACAGTGTTTGCATATGTCCCTTATTTGGGATTATATTTAAGCTGCTAAAGACAGAACCCTAAAAATGTTCCTTTCTAAATTGATTTCCAAATCTTACAACTAACTAGATCATTTTAGCATGCTCTTTCAAAATAGCTCTATGCAAATTTCACCCAACTCATGCTTGTAGTTTCAGGAACACATCAACCTGGACAGGAAGAGCAATATCAAAAGCAACACTAAACCCAAGTAACTGCACGATCCCTTTATATACCTTAGCCATCACAATATAAAAGAGGCTGTAACACAGAAATGTTAATTATACCCAGATTGTTTTGATTAATATTAAAATGTTCAGAGACATAATTCTAATTACAAATGCAATTAAATTTTAAATAGCATTTAGAATATTTATGATACATCCCAGAGATACACAATATTTAGGATTTATATAAAATCAAGAAAAAACAAAATCACAAATTTAACTTCAGAATACATATTTTTGAACTACAAAAAGGTTTGTATTTGATCTATAAAGCACCAAATTAGTATTCTGTGATCTCCTTTTATCTGTAAGTATGCTTCATGCCAATCTTATTGCCCTGTCCTCCACCAGGCAAGTCTGCAAATTAAAACACATGATAAAACTAGCTGCTCCCACACCCCACTGTGCACCAGGAAAGCACATGAAAACCTGGTAAGTTTTTGTAGGTTGCTGTGAAGGAAATGAAATCTGATTTCAGATACAGAAAAAAAAAAATAACCACACAGGTATACACATCATGATTTTACATTTATTTGCTCTACAAGCTGAGCTGCTTGAGCATATAGATGACTTAGTGACTCTTCTGACCAAAATCATAGTTAATAACAGCTAAAGCAAAACACACCAGGCCTGAATCTTCTGATTTTTTAAGTTTCCTTTCATAGTTAACACTTTTAAAAGAACTCCTCCAAATACATTTGAAAACAACAGTCAAGAATGCATATTTGATATATACAAGTTCCACTTTAAAAAAAAGTTTTACTAAGTTGACTAGAGCCAACACAGAAATTCTACATGCTCTGGTTAGGATAACCATAATAAATACATTAAAATTTTAAAGATTCTTCCAAACTGAACTATAATATAAACTGTCTAAACACCTCAAAAACAAGGCACCTTTTGTTTTAAGTAATTGCCTTGTGGAACTCCTCAGAAAAGCATTAAGGTACCATTAAGAGTACCTCCAGTGCAAAGTCCCTTGCAGATGGGCATCGGAGAAAAACATATATTTTCTTCAGTTTTGATAATAAATGAAATGTATTTATAAATTCAATAAACTGATCTAATGTATTTTAACATTAGTGTCATCCACTGACAAACAAGACTATAAAATTTAGGGAAATTCATTCCAGCTCCTCCACCACATATTTAATTTATACTTTGGAAGTTGTAATTAGCTATGTTTATACAGCAATTTGAAGATGTGAACTGCTATGAAAGTGACAACTAATGATGAGGCTTAAGCAGCATTCATCAGCTTTGTGCGAATTCACAAACAAACAAATCACTCTTGAAAATATTAGTACAGATCACACTGTTAAATATCTAATTCTATTAATTTTAAAAGATTGCCCATGAATCATTTGAAACATGCAATTTACTTGTACAATACTAGCTTTTAAAAAATCTAGCAGTACTGCAATGCTATCATAGTTTTCATTGTTACTGTTTCTGTTGAAATTATATATCCTATTTACCCATCAGGAACTACAGCATTTAGTTAATGCTGAAAATGAGTGCCAATTCATTTGAAAAAGTGGCTTCAAATGGGCACCTCAGCCTGCAGTGCTTTTTGAATTATAATTCACTATGCCATTCTTTTTATTCAAATAACAACAACTTAAAGACTAAATGTTCATTTGTACAACCTGGAATTTGTCCCAGAAAAGATGGTGAATTCTATGAGTAAAACTTCTTAAGATCATTTATGATCCATATCTGCAAATGAGGGACTGTACTTCCTGTAACTTTCTTGCAGCTTTTATTCATTAAAATCGAATTAAGACCACATAAAAGGAGAGAAGCAATAAGATACTGAATCAAACAAAACACTTATTTTACTGCTGAAGAGTAGAAGGCTTCTTCCAAATATCTCAGTGCAAATGGAGAAAGGAAACAAGACTATGCAAGGACTCCAAAACCAGCACTGAAACGAAAAATTCAGTGAAGGGAAAGCTTTCACTGCATAGAAACAAATTAAAATTACATAATTAACAATTAAACTTACAAACATTTGTTGCTTAATTAATTCCTAGTTTGAAGCATCTGTTGATTTAAGGAAACAAACCATTACCTTATATTTCACTACATGAAATGAAGCATGTATTCCTAATATACACAAACTTTCAATAATTTCACAATTTGTACTTACATTTGTGATAACTTTCTCACATTAAAACTTAAAAAGTCAATGAAAGACAGTAAAAATACAGAATGAAAAGAACTACTAAAAAAATTATTCTAACTCTGAAGCTGAAATTGACATTTTGTCTACATAAACCATTACAAAAAAAAACCTTTATCTGAAAAAGAGCCACAAACTATACCAGCAATTCAAGACCAGGGTAGATTGGTTCAGACTGATTCAAACAGGTATTTCAATTGGTCATTCTGTGAAAAACTTCTATATTAAAACTGTTGTTTCATTTAATAAAATCCTTGAGAAACTCTCCCACTTGTTAGCTTCCTATATTTGTAATTCAACAAAACAAATTATTTAGTCTTCTGTTTCAGCAGAAAAGGGCAAATATGAAGACTTGTACATTTTTGTTATGAAATTAAAACACAATCTGCAGAAATTTCAGGTTGGGAACACTCCCATCATGCTTTCAGAAATCAAACTCTCTAATTGTAAAGTCTTGGGAGTCTATTGTGATCATTGCAGCAAAGGATACAACAGAAGTCAGCTCCAAGTAACTGTCCTTTCTCTGGGAATCACTTAGAACAGGGCTGAGCTAGCAAAGCCCTCAGGGTAACATTTCTCAGACAAGTGCAAGTAATGCAAAAAAAGCAGCCTTTTATTTATTGATCATTTGTTACACTTGTTTTACAGTATGAGTACAAGTGCTAAATAATTCATTGTATCTATAAATTAAAGGGAAGAAATAAGCACACATCTTTATAGACCCCTGTTTCCTCAAGAATCCTGGTTGTTGTGACTTGTGGCTGAGTCCAGCCAGGGAAGGGATAGCTAAAGAAGTCAAAGCATGAAAGGTAATTTGATCAACACAACCCTCTTCCAAGACACAGGTAAAGTCTGACACAAGCAGTTTGAGAGCTCAAATGTGAGCAGTTCACACCAAATACATTAGTCTTATGTATTGGCAAATCTGCAGCACTAGCAGCAAACCAAGGTGATAGTGGGAGAATATGAAGTTGCTTCTTGTCACAGTTCTACTGGAATCTACTGAGCAAATAACAGACTGGAACCTAGATGAACCAGGTATTTTTTACAACTGCTGTTTTTGCTGAGCAGCTCCAGGTAATTCACAATGCAGTTTCTCTTATTTCTACACTTTAGGAAAGTATGCAATGTTAGTTTCCTGCTCTTGTCACAGTACTTTGACATAAACTGACAGAAAGTCCTAAGATTTTTCCTTTATGCAGAAGCTTGTGGATACAATTCGATACTGATTGAATTATTATTATTATTACAGGGTTCAAACCCTGTAATTCCAATTAAGAGGGATTTGTATTACTTCATATTTTCCCGCTATAGATCAACCAAGACAAAGTTAAATCCACCCATATCTGTACAAGCAACCCAAGTGGCAGCAACTTTTCACCATTTTTCTGTAAGTAAAAGTAGTAGCCCTGACTAGAATCATTAAAAACTCTTCTGCTTGTTTCCTACGCTAGAATTTCCAAACATGTCCTTGAAAAATATTCCACAGTTTTCCCCCTTAACTCCTCCAGCACAGAAAAATGTTCCTTCTCAGCCATTTCCAGGATGAAGAGTTAGGAGCTTGGGAAAGCAGACTCTCTCCTTTCCATTTTAGAACACAAGTTAATTAATTCTCTATATACACTCTTCAGATGTCCAACAGGCACCAAGTTGTGAGTTCTCTATCTGAGAAACAACCCTGTAAAGACACATTCATTTGGCAAGCTGCTGACATGGACAAGGGATGCTGATCCATTGATTTAAATTACTTTTACTCTGGAAGAATAATCAAACTGTTATCAGTGTCTAGTGCCATTGTGCCATCTACAGTGGCACAAGATACTTTGTTTAGGCAGCTGAGCCCTAGTTGCACTAATGCTGGACATCCAAGTGCTGAAAAAGATCCAAAGGTCCATAAATGTCTTCTGGTGCCAACTCTAACAGGAAAAATGCAACCTTTACTGATAGTCTGGGCCACACTCTAGGATGACTTAGACAAGTTCAGTCACAAATCTGTGTCCATGCTCCTGCTGTTCATATTATTTCCAGGACTCTTCTCTCATTATGCATTCTATATTACAGCAACAATGACACCATTATCTTCTTTTCAGCATCCTCTGAACAAAGTATCTGTGGTTGGGGCTTTTTTTTTTCCAGATTTATCCTTTTGGAAGGAGCTTACCTTTTTACCTTACCCCACACATCTTCTCTAACTGCTGCTTGACCAGGTTCCCACACAGAACCTCTCTCCTCAGCTTCAAACTGTTTTCTGACTCCAGATGCTAGAAGCCCTTGTATTTTTTTCTGACACTGTTTGACACTGTATAAAAAGTTGATTATAGGACCCAGTCTAGAAGATGAGAGCTTGTGACATCAGCCCCTACCAAGTTACATCCTGTTATCATTTCCTGCTACAACACAGTATGTGAGAAAACTGGGTCAAACTTCATAACAGCAGAAGCATTCACATTTAGAAGTTAAACATGGACAGTAGTAATGGATACTTCTCTTGTGTTTGCTACCTACAGTGCTAGGCCTTGACTGGTAAAGGACTTCTCTACAAGCTAGTGAAGTCACCTGCTTATCTGTTGAAGCAATCACCAGATTCTAATTTCTTCTAGCAGATTTTTGGGCTAAGAATGTATGATCATGCTACAGGATACTTACCAGTTTGCAACAGCTTGAAGATAAAAAACTTAGGGTTTGATATAATTCACACTGACACCAACATTTTTGTTTTGGTTCATTTCTCCACAGACTCCAACATTACCAGGAGGCTTTTCTACTTTATTTTGTATACAATTAAAATTAGCGTTAAGTAATCTCTAAAAGAGACTAAGCATTAAGGTCTTAACACAGATAGTCAGATGATACAAAAAGGCATACCGGTTTTGCTATAATCAATGTTCACCCCATAAATCTTTTTTTAGAATGTCTTTACTTATTAAGTCTAAAAAAATGATGATTTTGATAAAGAAAATAATGACAATGTTCATATACCAAATTGTACCCAAGTCGTAGCATTAAGAGGGATAACACAAGAGAGAACATATACAAGGCATGACATGAAATTGAAAGATGAACAGTACTAAATAGTGAGGAGATGATGGGGAGGCACAGAGACTTCTTGCACATTAGTGAAATAGAACTAGCCAAAGACAATTTTTACACACACAGAAAAGGTGGCAGGATAGTCTAATTAACTGCACTGAGAAAAGGAAGTGAAAACCAGGCATGTGTAATGAGCTTCTCTGGTGAACAATGCTCTAAGTGCCAAGAGTACATAGACAAAAGGCTATTTTCAAGTTCTTCATGTAAAAAGAAAAAAAAAGGCATCTTACTCATCTAAACTGGGAAGAAAATTTAAAAAGAAAAATCAACTATTCTTTTTAAAAACTGCTCTTTTAACAAAAAAACATGTGGTTCTTTAGGGTCACAGTGTAATCAGAAGCTCCTCAAAAACAAACTGCCACTCATTCACTGGCAAATTCTCATCATCTCAAGGTATCACAGAGAAGATTCAGCTATTAAAGAGTATATTGAAAGTTGGTTCAATAACAATAGCAGCTTTATAAATGGCTCTAGGAGGCATTCAGCTATACAACCTCTCATTGAGTTACAAGCTCAAAGTCCTGACTGGTATATCCTGTAACTTTAACCAGTACAGCTGACAATTGATACCAAAATGTACAAAATAAAAGTGATTTAAGTAAGTTCTAGTAACAGTTTTTAATGGTGAAGGAGGAAAAAACCCTAAAAAACCAAAATGAGAACTAAACCAGTACAATTCTATCAAAATTATATTAATAATTCAACTTACTCTTTTACTGAGGCAGATAACTGGCCACATACTACAACCTAAAGTGCAGCAGCAGCAAAGGCATCCACATAGAAGCCATCGCACATTAACTGGAAGATTCTTCTTAAGACAACTGTTAACTCTACTGATGCTGGCTTTGAATTCTTCAGGTGCAACCTACAAGGGAAATGAAAAAGAAGAAACAAACTAGTACTACAGCATTGTACTTTGTTACTTTTACAGTACTCTATACTGGGAACACTTGTTTGTGTAATAAAACCTGAACTCCAATTCCAAACCTCTATTCAAAGGTACTCACCTTTCCAGTTAAAGATGAAGGAAATTCTGCTTCAAATTTGTTACTTAGTCCAAACCTGCAAAAACAAAATTTCGATTGTAGCAAAATTATAAATAACCCTAATCCATGCCACAAATTACAAGCACCTCATAATACTCTCAGGGTCCGTATCAGTAACAGCATTTCAGGAAAACACTAGTTGTTGTTATTAAGAGTAATTCTTAAAATTATACTAACAAAGAAAAATATACCATTGTACACAGATTAAAAGCCATCTTGCCCATAGTATCTTCTTCTAGTTCTCTTGATATTACTGACTCTTCCCCAAAGTCAGCAAAACCTATAAGCAAGAGTGGCAAGTGAGCTAAGTGAAGTACTTAAGGGGAAAGGGAAGCAATTAAGGGCCACAGTTGGAACTACCTCTCTCCTGCACCAGTACAGATGCATCTTGAAGAAAAGCTCATCCAGTGCTAAATAACTGTTCTAAGCATAAAAACAGAATAAACACCAGCTTAATTTTCAGAAAAGAAATACATAATAAGTTTCAAAACACAAAATGCTAAGTAACAAAACAAGGCTTAAACAATAACTAATTATAAATGTGAAGTTGTAAAGCAGTTTGAAATGAGCTGGAGTTACTAAATCTACTGGGTTTTACTAGACTTAAAGGTCAGAAGAGTGTCAGCTTATCTATTAAAAATGTTTTCTACCTTACAGTTGTTTGGTTGGGTTCACAAATACATGAACCTCAAAGAAAACCTTATTATTTTCTGGCATCTGGGCTGGACAAAAACTTCAAGTAGAGACTATACAGACTATAAAATCTTTAATGCGACTGGCTACTAATTTGGTATACAGCAGTCAGTGTAAAATTTAAGTTGTAATTAAAAAAATTCTGAATATAAACAGAGCAGTCTATCGATACTACAAACAAAAATCAGAAACTAAACTACTCTAGACTTGAAATACTGGCAGCAACACCCATCACACATTGCTGCATTGTATGCAGAAAAGCTTACCTGAGCCTTGACAGCTGAAGACTTTAAACACATAATTTGCTTTCACAATATGCTATCGAGCAGCTAGGTACTACCCAGAGTTTTAGAGTTGTTTTTCTTTTTCTTACTGAACTGAATGATCTGCATGCCAATGGAGAACTTTGTCCAAGTAATCAAATAGGCAGTTATGTGGTAAGCTATTGTGGAAACCTCAAAAAAGCCAGTGGACAAAAAGGGGCAGATGAGTTTCTCTATAGATATATAAAAGGTGGTGAATTTTGAGATTCCTAAACTATGCTTATGTGACACTCCACTAAAGTTTGACAGGTACAGCTCACAGGACAGATCTTTCATCACCACTCATCATCTCTTAAACATCACCTCAATGCAAGCACCAGTCACCAGAAATAGCAATAAAATACTGGGCACCACTGGGAAAGAGATTAACAATTTTGACTCTCCATGAAACCCACATACTCAGTACTGGGTGCAGCTCTGGTATCCACATTTCATGAAGGATTTGGAGTTAGAAAAAGACAGAGAGAAGGAAGGCTAATATAATAAAGGGAATAAAACAGCTGCCTCAATAGACTAAGGCTGACATTAAGCTGGAAAAGAGAAGGCTGAGAGGGACACATGATTAAAGTGCAAAGTTTCAGGAAGGCAATGGTTAAGGGGAGTGTCCATCCACAAATCCCACAACAGAGCGCTTTGACTGAAATTAGCCAGAAATTGGTTTAAAACAGTTAAAAGAAAGTGCAGCTAAAAATAAAGTGCAGGTAGCTAAGTTCTGGGTTTGTTTCCACTTGACATTACTGATGCAAACAGTGCCAAAAGATTTGAAGCAAGATTACACAGGTTCCCTGACAGACACACTAAAGCAAACACAATGCTGAAGCATACATCACTCACATAGCTGCCAATGCCAGAGAGTACCAGACTGGACACCAGGAACAGCCAGACTCACATGTAATCCATACACAGCAATACCTGCTGCCAAAGTTTGCAGCAGCACACTGGGCTATGTAGCTGGAGGATTTAGGTGACTTTTTCATAAGGTCTTAAGGCAAAGTAAGCAGGTAATTTTCCTATCAGCAATTACACGCAGTAGAATCATAGAAATATAAAATTATTTATGTTGGAAGGAATAAAAAATCATCTAGCCTAATCTCCCTGTCACTAGATCAGGCTGCTCAAAGCTGCATCCAATCAACGCTTCCAATGAACCAAGTGTTCCATTGAATACTTCCAATGGTGGTGCATCCACACCTTCTCTGGGCAACCTGTTCCAGTGTCTCATCACCTTCATCTTTATATCCAACTAAACCTATGCTCTTTCTATTTAAAACTATTCCCCATAGTCCTGTCACCACAGGCCCAAGCAAAAAGTCTTTCTCCACCCTTCTTATAAGCCTCTTTTGCATACTGAAAGGCTGCAATAAGATCTCACAGGAAACCTTATTTACACAGAAGTAATCTACCATATTTCAGTAATTCTAACTAGAACAGTAGCTCTGCAAGCCTGTAAGTCTCTCAAAATTCGTGAAAGAACAAATGAGAATTGTTACAGAGAAACACATATGGCAAGTTTACTACTTCAACACAGAACAAAGGCAACTTAAATTACTGGAAACATTGCTACCATTGAAAATCTTGCTGAATAATCCATGACAGGAGGACCATCCACCTTTCTGCAAACTGCTGAGTGAAAGTAAGCACTGAGGCAAAAGTTACATAAATGTCAGAGTCATGCCCTATCAATTAAGTGTCATGCCCTACTTAAAATTGCTAGTAAGTTGAAGTGGAAACCAAAGTCTGAAAAAACCCTAGCATTCACACACATTTTACAAGCACCCAAGCCTGGAGAATGACTTCAAGCTCAAGATACAGAGGTGCCATCCCAAGTCTCAAAACTAAAAGGTAATGAATGCCACTTTACTATATAATTAGCTTATTAAATCAGTATTTGTGAAGTATTCAAATGTTGACAGCTCCATCAAACACAAATATTCATAAAGCTCACAAAAGTCATGCCTGACAAAAGCAGCTCCCACTGGAAAAGCTCTACAGCTACCTGAAATTACAAACACTGAGGCAGAGTGAGGCACAGAAACGTCAAACCAATGCAGTTACACTTGGCTGAAGTCACAAGCAAAGAGACTGAGAGCCTGTACTCAAGGCTTGCGGTAATGTTTAATACATGGCAGGGTAGCAAAGCTGAAACTAACTCAAACAGTTACCAGCATAATTTTGAGCTTGACACATCAGAGTCTTATCACCATATGCAGGTAGTAAAAAAGCGTACCATACATTGTAAGTAGTTATGTGATCTCAGAATTTTCACTCCTGACTGCAAGCTGAAATTTGGAAATTAAAGTATTAGAAACTCCACAGAACACCCCTACATGTTCAATGTAAATATAACTGCTATGACCAGAAAAATAGCAAAAGTAAGCCTTACAATAAAATATTGGAAATCAATGTTTTGGAGATGCATTTCCTCAGACAGCTGTCCTATTAGCTTTCTTTAGTACAATACTGCATCTCCAGTGACACACACCCTTCTCTGCTTGCTCTGTGCCTTCCCACTTTACATCATGTCTTCAACAGATCCATGCTCACCTCACTTTCTTTACCCTTCCTGGACCTGAACAAGCATTTCTGGAACCTGATTCCACTTCAAAGGTACAGATAAATTCCTGCCCTTGTATACAGTGGAGAAAGAAATGGTGAGAGGTGGAAACTTTAAAGTACAGAGGTTTACAGTTTAGGACACAGACAATTTGGAACCTTTTCCAGCATGCAGCTCAGATCACCCTAACAAAAAAATTTGACACACGCTATCCTCTTCCTCCTTGTCCTCTCTTATGGAAATACTAAACCATTTTTTCACTGCCTTAACTCTACTCTTTAGGTCCACATGTTCCCAACCCTTAACAAATAAATATACATTTCACAAATCTTAACATGCTTCATGATTCTCACATAGCCCTGTTTTCAGTCTCACATAGCCGTGTTTTCACTCACATGTCCTTGATACAGAGTCAGGTTGAAAAATACATTAGCAGACTTCAGTTTAATAATAAAGAACTTACTTGGATAAATACATTTTTTATAAGTTCTTTGTCCCCCCACAAAAAGTTATCTTGCATTAAGATATAAGCGCTGTAACAACAGCACAGAAAGGCATTCATCAGCACATCCCAATGGCTCACCACCATTCCAGCACTGCAAGAACAAATCCAGTATTACTAGTTAATACAGTCTGCTATATATATGAGACATGTCTCAACTGGTCGAGGAACAGGAAAACAGTCACCGGGAAACAGACTGGAAAACACTATCAGGCACCTACCATAAATAGTCTCTTCAGGATGTCAAACACAGCATGTACCTCCACTCCTACCATAATACAGATTTCAGAAACAAATATGAAACACCTTGGACTTTCAGTTCAGTTTTAAGTAAGGATCTCTATTTTCACTGTGTTTTCAAATTTTTGCCATTACAAGAGAGAACCTAAATTTTCAGCAGCCGGGTGATGTTACTCCTGTCTACCAAGCTATCAAAACTCTGCTGGTGTGAAAACAGTTTAACTGAATATTTAAAAAACAATGTTAAAAAAAATATTAGCATTGCCAGCCGCCTGCTTCAAACAGTGAGTTTAAGGAGAAAACTTAGTGCTAACCAAAAGCTCCACATCCTCAAAAGGCAAAGACTTCATATGCTTTATTTGGATAATATTTAACTGCTTTCCTTTAACTGATTTTAATTGCTCAGCTTAGAAAAGACTCACACACTTCCATTCTCTGTTGGATGAAATCAAGTAATGGTAAATGTCTTTCTGATGTTAATATGTACTCATGGAATTGACATATTTCAAACTCAACTTTATGTAAGATCAGAATGGATATGACAACAGACTATGAAAAGAGAGCTTCTGTTTAAATACACACAGCAGAAGCAGTCAGCAACTCTTCAAACTGCAGAGCCAGGGAAAGATCAACCCAGTATTTGCTTAACTGCTGATCATTTCTGTCAGACCTTCAAAATGCACATGCCTTCAAAGCACACATGCTTTTATGCTGGCAAGACTAATTCATCATGTACACAGGACTAGACCTATTCCTTATACTCACCAAATGAATGTTCTAAAAGGGATCTAACTTTTAATAATAAGCTTCTGGATCAATGACCAAAAAAATTATAGACTGTACAAAGGTAAAAGTGGCTGATGCTATGTAGTTTACTGTTAACACTTGGCACAGTGAAGAAAGTAGATGAAGATCAATTGCCTAATTTTGGAGGCACACACTGGTATTTCATTGCTCATTCAAAACCTAAAGAACAAGTACTTCAAGGAAGATCTTAAAGTAATAATGAGCTAGTAACTATTAATGAACAATTATCAAGTTAGCCATCCTTCAACCACAAGGCCCTTACTAGTCACAGCCAATGCTTCACAAGCTTCCACTAACTGGCCTGCATCTTGTCTTGCACAGCTTACCTTCAAGTATTGGAGAAGAAACCAATGTTTGCCTCTGTTTCAGTTATTTGTACTTTTCATTTGCTAATATGAAAACTATTTCATTGTGGCTTTGCTCTGTTTTTCAGAAACAGACTAGGCTACTGGCTTATTTTCAGTGAATCACTGGTACAGCTTCTGTTCACAACAAACAGCCATAAGTTGAACACACTGACTACATGCTTCTACTCTTTCACAGGGCCTCCTGGGCCTCCAGCCCCATCTATGTCCTTCTAACTTTCCAAATCTCTGTCTATCCATAACTTCCCATTTTTAACTAGACAACTAACTGCACTGCCCAGCTATTAGCACCTGTGTCAACCTAATAATAAAGCAACAATACACCCAAGTGCCAAAAAAATTGTCAAGTCAGTATCTGAAAATCAATAGAGTTTATGAGACTCAGAGAAGCCAATCACTGTATGTTCAGCTTTCATGTCTGCGCTACAAACCTAGTTCTGCTGAACACTGAACACAAAAGAAACCAAGTTTGTACAAAAGTTTGTTCTACTGTGCCTTGTCTCCAGGTTTGTATTTCAGCTTCTGACATTATACATTGTAACTGACAACTACTACACTTCAACGGAGTGAGCCTGACAGAACTGATGGAAGGAATGATACCCTCATCTCTTACATTATTGACAAGCACTACACAAGCTCATGGTCACTTGCTGCTAGATGCAGATATCAAACACACACAAAACAAAGTTGCTTCCATGTCAAACACAGCGAAACAACACACAGTAATCACATCATTTTACACATAGCTATCGGAATAACTGATGCCTTCTCTTTGTTAAAGTCCTCAGAGGTACATTAGCAGCCACAAGTTAAATGGGAGTGGGTAACAGGAACATAAACAACCTTGTTCAATAGTCCAGCCGGTCATGTGCTGGCAGATACCTGTTACACAGAGGAACTGAGGCACCTTACTTCCTGACAGCTCATCATTTTGGACAAATACTTCACATTCCTCTGCCAGTCACAGCCCAAGCCAGTCTTGTTTCCTCAGCCCTAGTTAGAGGTTTGCACCCGCCTGCGAGTTTCCAGGCGGCTCCCGGCTGCCCAGTGGGGCCGACAAGAGCCCTCTCGCAGCCCCACGGACGCAGGGGAAGGGCAGCAGCCCTGCCGGTGCTGCCCACGCCCACCCCCCGACTTGCCCCAAGTTGTACCCCCGAGCCCGGCGCTCCAGCCGCCCCCGTCCCGCCGCCCGGGCCTCCTCCGCCGCCCGCCCCGGCCGTGCAGGCCCCGGCGCGGCCCTTACACGGTGACATGGCCAGAGCCGCGCACCACCACCGGGTCGGGGGAGTACTTCAGGAGCTGCTCCTCCAGCGCTCGTTCCTCGTCCTCCTCCTCTTCGTAGATCTCATCGAAGTCCGCCATGGCCGGGCCGGGGTGTCCGATGAGCCACAGGAACCGGGGCGACGCGACGGCAGCCGGCCAGGGAGGTACACAGGAGGGTCCGGCGGGGACGCCCCGGGGCCGGGCCGGGCCGGGCCGGGCGGCAGCGGGGCCGCGTCAGCGGCTGAAGCGGCGGCTCCGGGCGGGGAAGCGCCCGTCACCCTCCGCGGGGGGAGGGGGCGAGGGGCGGGGCAGGAACAACAACAACAACATCCGGCCCCGGCCCCGCCCCCCCGCTCGGGGCCGCACCGGCTGGGGCGGGCCGGGGGCGGGCTGGCGGCAGCCGGGGTGTGAGGGGGCTCCGGGAGCGCGGTGCTCCCAGGGGCTCGGAACGGCTGGGAGCGACCACAGCGCTCATCGGGTCCAACCCCCTGCTCGAGCAGGGTCTTCCTAGAGCGCAGGGCATAGGATTGTGTCCAGACGGTTCCTGAGTGTCTCCGGTGATGGAGACTCCACAGCCGCTCTGGACAATGTGTTCTGGAATGTGGTCACCTGCACAGTAAAGGAGTTCTTCCTCCTTCCACACTGCGGTGGAGCTTCCTATACATCAATTCCTGGCCGTTGTCCCTTTTCCTATTGCTTGGCACACCTGAGAAGAACTCTGACATGCTCCCTTGAAGATTCTGATAGATACTGATTAGGTCCCCTCTCAGACATCTCTTCTCAATGCTGAACAGGACCGGCTCCCTCAACCTTTGCTCACAAGAGAGAGAAATCGCTCTCCAATCCCTCACTCATCTTTGTTGCCCTCCACTGGACCTGCTCCAGGAGCTCCATGTCTCTCCTGCCCTGAGGAGCCCAGAGCTGGGCACTGCACTCCTGCTGTGGCCTCACCAGGGCTGAGTAGAGGGCCAGGATCACCTCCCTCAGCCTGCCCTTCCCAATGCAGCCTAGAATACCATAGGCCTTCTTCACTACGAGACTTTAACCCTTTTTTGGGCGTCCATGAAGCCCATGGCTGAGGGCAGAGGGTGGTGTGGATGGCGTGTTTGGACATTTGCTGTGAGCTCAGGGGGTGCTCACCAGTGCCTCTGGTGCAGGCAGTGTAGGGAAAGTGGCCCCTGGCCAAGGCTTACCTGCTCACGTGGAGGCTGAGACCAGCATGTCCTTTGGTGCTATCAGTTCCTGGATCTGCCATTCCTGCGGCAGCCTTGGATCCTCCATGGAAAGGATCATGCTAAGACCACTGTTTGCAGAGCAGAGGAACAATGAATTTGCAGAGGAACAGCCCCTTTAGGACTACATTGATGAATGCTAAGCAGAAAACCCTAAAAATGGCAGGGATTCTTCTCTCTTGGCAGTTTTGGTATTTTTCATAACCAAAACTTAAGACAAAGACTGGAAAATGCCAGGGTGGGCATAATGGCCTCAGCAACAGGTAGGCCATCAGCTGGTGTGACAACAGTGGAAGGCAGTGTGACATGGGATATAGCACTAGTAGAATGGCATTTTAAAAGGGGGGAGCAGATCTTTTTTATTTGACAGAGTGAACTGGAGTGGTGGATTATGTACTTACAGCAGTATCTAATATATAATGGCAGAGGGTTCAGCCTGAAACAGTCAAAAAAAAAAAAAAAAAGGCAAATCTGCTTATCACAGAATGCCTTGGGTTAGACAGGATGTTAAAGATCATCAAGTTCCATCCTGCCCTGCTGTGTGCAGAGACACCTTCCACTAGACCAGGTTGCTCAAGGCCTTATCCAGCCTGGCCTTGGACACTTCCAAAGATGAAGCATCCACAGCTTCTCCAGGCAGCCTGTTCCAATGTCTCACCCTCACAAAAAATGTGAAAACTGTGTCTTTCTCTCACATTAAATAATTTCTTGCTAATGTCTAATACATGTCTTTGTAGAAAGTCCCTCTTCATCTTTCATGTAGGCCTCCTTCAGGTATGCAAGCCACCTTCAGGTCACCTGGAAGCCTTCTCTTCTCCAGGCTGAACACCTCCAATTCTCTCAGCATTTCCTCCTAGCAGAGGTTTTCCAGCCCTCTAATCAACTTGGGGGCCCTTCTCTGGACTCACTACAGCAACTCCATGTCCTTCCTGTGTTGGGGACCCCAGAGTTGGGTGCAAAGTTCCTTCCAGGTGGGGTCTCACCAGAGCAGAGAGGCAGAATCCCCTCCCTGCCCTGCTGCCCTTGGGGCTCTGGATGCAGCCAGGACACCTTTGGCTCTCTGGGCTCATGGCTGGGTCATGTCCAGCCTCTCACAGCACCCTCAAGTCCCTCTCAGCAGGGCTGCTCTGGATCTGTTCATCCCCAGCCTGTGTTCATGCTGGGGCTGCCCCAACCCAGGTGCAGCACCTTGTGCTTGGTCTTGTTAAACATTTGAAGATTCCACTTCTTATGCTTGTCCAGGTCCCTCTGGATGGAACCCCATTCTCCAGGTGTGTCAACCCCACCTCTCAGCTTAGTGTCACCTGCATATTTGCTGGAGGTGCATTAGATCCCTTTGTCTACATCACTGATGAGGATATTAAACAGTGCTGGTCCCAATACAGACCCCTGAGGGATATCATTTACCACTGATGTCCATCAGGAGCTGTTGACCTCCACCCTCTGGATGCAACCATCCAACCACTTTCTTATCCATCTCACAGCCTACCCCTTAATTCCATCTCTCTCCAATTAAGAGAAAAGGATGTTGTGAGCTTTTACAGGCTTTACAGAAGTCCAGACAAATGACATCTGTAGCACTCCCCTTGTCCACTTTCATTAGTGTGAAAGGAATTCTGCATTCCCCTTTACTTTCTTAGTACTTCGTATATCTTATTTACAATAGCCTCCTTTTCACATTATAATTTTTGCTTTGAAACCTGCAGGGTTTTTTTCCTAGCTTGTTTCAGTACATCATAGAATCATAGAATGTTTGAGTCAAAAGGGACCTTAAATATCATCTAATTCTCCTGCCATAGGCAGGGGAACTTCCACTGGACCAGATCACTCAAAGACCCATCCAGACTACCCTTGAACATTTCTAAAGAGAGAGTACCCACAACTTCTCAGGGCAGCACATTCCAGTGCTTCACAACACTCAAAGGAAAGAATTTCTTACTGACATCTAAATCTAAACCTATAGTGTTTCAATTTAAGGCCATTTCCCCTTCTCCTATCACTACAGGCCCCTGTAAAACCTTCCTCTCCAGCCTTTTGTAGGCTCCCTTTAGATACTAGAAGGCTGATGTGAGCTCTCTACAGAGCCTTCTCCAGGCTGAACAATCCCAACTCTCCCAACCTACTTTCAATGGAGAGGTGCTCGATCCCTCCAGTCATCTTTGTGGCCCTCCCCTGGGTTTGTTATACTGATCAGTTTATTTTCTGAAAGACTACGTTGCCACTCACTCTCCATTACTCATAAAGATCCTCATGGTGTATTCCTCAGGTGCAGAGTGTACACAAAGATGTGATGATGCTTACTGCTCTGTGTAAAACCAGGGTAGAAGCAGTGTGGTTGTGAGGGAATCCAAGACACTGGCTTTGCTGGCAAGGCAAAAACAGCATTTTGTGCTGTCACACTAGAAAAATGTGACAGTATTTATATCATGAGCTTCTTGTAGCAGGTTTCATTTCCTAAATAATATAATTCTACAGAATAACACAGAATTCACCTGAGTAATAATGCACTTTCATACTAGTATGTTTAACTCATGGGGTTTTTACTTAGTTACTCTTCTTACATGTCTCACACAGAAATTGCATTTAGCAGGACTGATGGCTCAATAATTCCGTCTAACAGTCGATTGAGTAAGTGGACTAAATTTAATACTGGCAAAAGCAAAAGAAAACCCAGTAGTTTCAATGAAGCTATGCCTCCTTGTTCTACCTCACTCTACAGATGAATTTGGTAACCAGTTTGTTTTCAGATACCTGTTTCACAGTAGCAGATGGATAATCAGGGTTAGTGCTGTGCAGCGCAGCAGCACCATGCTGGAAGTCTTGGAAATGACATTGAAGGGATGGGCTTACCTACATCACACTGAAGCCCTTGGAGCAGTGCTGCAAGGACCAGGAAATGTTGGAGGTCCCAGATCCCTGTGCTGTGTGGCATGACAGGCTTGGTTAGCTCACTTGATGGATTTGAAATAAGACAAGAGAAAGAAAGTCCCAAGCCTCTCAATCTCGATTTAGGTGTGCATTACTTGCCTAACAAATGCCAGTTCCACAGTCTGCAGTTTCCAGGTGTTCGGTATGTGGCAGCATTTAATAGATGAAGAGCTGTGGCAGGCATGATGTGGAAGTTCTAAGGTTCTAGGCTGAGGTGCCCATGGTGCTTGAGTGTGTGTTCATAGCACCTGTGCTCAAAGCCTTCAGCACTGGACTCAGCAGTACTGGACTGCCCTCAGAGGCTGCAAGGAGACTCCTCATTTTGTGCAGCTTGTTCTACCACCTGCACTAAAGAAGGCAGACCTCTCCTTTGTTTCAAGAAGTATCAGTGAGCTGTCACTTCTCCACTGCTGATGTGTCCCTGCTATGTACCAGCCCTGCCACCAGCCACGTACTTCCAAGTCCATGCCTTCACATCACAGAGTTTGCTGGTGACTCTTTTGGTGTCTACTCTGACCCTTCCAGTTCTCCATCTTCTGATTTCTGCTTTTTTTTTTTTTTACTTTCCTTTCCTTTATTGTTTGTCCCTCTCCTTTTTTCTGTGTTTCTATCCCAGCTCCCCCTTTGTAATTGCTTCTTTCCCCTGCTTTCCTCTGACATCTTTCAGTTGTTACTCACCTCATTCCTCTCACAGTCTTTGTCTTGTTTCTCCCTGTCTTTTCCTTTGTTAATTAGTACATTGTTGGAACTTCTGAAGGAAATTGTTTCACGCAACAGGGCATCAAAGAGCAAGCAGCAGGTGCAGGCGTAACCTTGTTCTTTGAACTCCTACCACTACTCAATAGCAAAGCAAAGCTGGCAGGAACAGCTTCTCTTTCCCTGATTAATTAGGAGAAGAGAGGTAGCCAGAAGGAAAACAAGAGTGGGTGGTGACAGCAAGGGAAGGGGGCAAGCAGGGATGGTACAGAAGCCAGAGAAGAGGAGATAGAAATAATGTACACTGCAGAGGGAGTTTAACAAAGCCTCAGACCTGTAGCAAACCAGCCATTTACAGCAAACCTTCAAGGGCACCCACATCAGGCTGTGCTTTTCTTGATGACCTGGTCTGCTCTGGGACCTGGTCATCAGTCCCTTCTCTTGACACAGAGTCCCTCACCTCTGGCTTGGCTACTCTGTCCTGCTTAAATGTCCCATTGCTCCTGACAAATCTGGATAAAGTGAATCTGATAATGTACATGTTTCTGCTAATGGTAAATCAAATAGAATTTCTAAAAAAATTATTTACAGTGTTGCAGAAACATGAAAAGGCAAAGTCAGGAACGGGCACATAGCTAAAACTCACACAACAGAACTTACTGTTTGTCACGGCATTGTATTTGTTTGTCTGACCAATTTCATTATGTCATTTCTTGCTGATTAACTAATTATTTTGCAAAATCCCTGTAAACCCCAAATAAACAAACCAAGATTTTCTGTGCAAAAATCAGAGGGAAGTCTTGGCACCAGACCATCATGGTAAGTCATATTCCCATTTCTGAATTTATAATGAGGGATTGAGTGAGCTTCTAGAATAAAAAGGTATGTTGAATCACTCCAATTCATCTCCTTTTTTATTAGGTTTTCTTTCCTTCTGTCAAGCAATTTATTTTATTTTCCTTTTGGTCCAGCTTCCTATTTTGCATGAGGTTAATGAGAGGAGTTCATAGAAGATAGTATTTCTGAAAGAGACTCTTTATATCATAAATAAAGTACAGAAAGCATAGATTGCATGTCAAGAGAAAAGCAGATGCTTCCTTCTCATAATTCCCTTAACATAAAACAAAACGAAGAATAGAGTCCTTGTAGTTTCAAATCTGTTAAAACTGTGGATGGGTGGAATTGGATACTCCTGATCTTTCAAGGACCAAATGACTGCACATTTCTGAAGGCAGAATCTCCAAATCCATGAAGAATTTGTGATACTCTTGACTTAAAGACCTACTTGTGTTTCACATAACCTACAGGCAGGATAAACTCTTGGCTGTTTTTAGGCATTACACTGGGTTTTGTTTTTTTCTTGGAGGACTCATTGACATGTAACGTACATGACAATTTGTTTCTTCTTTATCAATATTAGAATCTAATACAACATGCTGCTTGGGTTTTTTTTTCTATAATCACATCAATTAAACAGAAACACACAAAAATGTTTGTATTTGATTTAAGATTAATTTAGCATTGAAACTGATGGGGTTTTATTCAGTGCTGGGAGACCAAAAGCATAAAGTCCACTAAAGCAAAATATAAACTAAATCATATAAACATGCAAACGGAACAGCAAGTTCTAGGTTTTAAAAACATTCTTAAAACAGCAGATGTAGAATATCAATCCTTTCTTCAGAAAGTCACCTTTAAGAACAGTATCTGCTGGAAGTGCTGAAAACAAGTATAAAGGAGTAATGTGGGCTGAGTCCTCTGGTGTATGTATCAGAGATACAGATACTGTAACTTGGGTAAAGCTGTGGTCAACTTCTATTCTAAAAAAATTGAACTAAAATGTGCCCCACACCAAAATGGTCAATGACAAATGCAGGCCTCCCCCAGCTGCTATTGGAGTGAACAATCCCACCTCCCTGAATAACAGCACAGATTTTAAAATAATGTCTTTATTTTTTCTTGTTTCTTTGTTTTTCCCTCCTTCAGTGCCTTCTTGTAGTTTATATTTATTCTGAGGACAGCTATTTTCCTCTTGGCAAATATGACTGAATGACTAAATTGTTTACTTACTGCCTTAAAGAAACAGTGGGTGACTTACTTAACTACTGCAACTGAACTATAAATCTCAAAGTCACTGTAAAAAGAAGTAGCTTTTATATGATGAAATTGTTAAAATAAGATCTACTAATCTGTATTAAGGTGAAATGCCTTCATGTAACATATTTTAGAGAATTAGACAATGCCTTTGTCCATTTCTGCTTGAGAATAGAAAGTGCTAAAGATTTTATCCTGCTTAAAGACAAATACCCTCTGCTATGCCACCCACATGTGCCCAATCTGTTGGAAAACTAGAACTATGTAGTCCTTTAGGATTGAGAACATAATTCTTTGCCTGTCAGATTATTCTGATAAATTACATTATAATTACTTCCTCATTAGTTACTGTGACAAATGTGGATCTAAAGAGAACAGGGAAGGATATCTTTTATTTAAAATGATCAAAACCTGAACAATTGAGATTTCCTCTGAATACTTTCAAGTTCACTAATATTTGGGAATGCTAACATGCTCATTCCTATTGCATATAAGCAAAGAGAGATTTCTAGCATCAGTCTCTTTCAAAAACGTCAATTTTTATTTTCTTTTGAAAATCTTTAAAATAGTATCCTTTCTGCTTCCAAGTAGATATTTTTTCTCTCTGACAGTATTGAGCATCATCCTTAAATAATAAAAAATTAGATATTATTATTATGAGTTGTTTAAAGTGTGAAAAATTAATGTGTAGTGGAATATATTACATTCCTAGAGCATGATTTCCTCGAGGAAGGTAGAGAACAAATAACAATTCCAACCTCTGTGGTAAAGCATGACAGAGGGGAATAATCTGCAACTTCAAAGGAAATTTACCTTCCTTTCAAACCAAGGGAGACATTGGGAAAGAATATCCTTTCTTCAACATCCAGATCCTTCGAGTTCATTTTTGACTCCTGGCAGTCTCACCCTAAGCATTGCCTGATGCAGCTCAGTGCAAGTCTGTGCTTTATCCCATCACCTTGTGAGTGCTACAGTTTCTTGATATGCATGTGAAGAAGCAGCAGAGGAAAAAGTTGCACATCTGATTCAAAGGCACTTTGTGATCAGATTCACTGCAGGGGAATCCTTTAAGACATTGTAGCAGAGTTTTGCTCCCCTCAAAGAGACTAGAGTATGAATTCCATCCTGAGCAGAGAATTAAATCAGGGAAGTTTTGGTAACTTATCTGTTTGTACACAATGGTCAACTTGTACCAGAATGTCCTTGCAAGCAGGAGAATAACCCATGAAAGTTCTTACCCACAAAGGAATAGGAAAGCTGCATTAGGCTACTTCTGCCCAATGAGTTATTAAAGTACAATCAGATTCAGCAGACTCTGCAATTCTTCAAGGTGCCTTATGAAGCACTGTAAAATACTGCAGGATGCTGAAAAATAGATTTTGGGTAAAATCTCAGTTCTGCAGCTGTCTTGCTCTGGCACCTTGGACAAAATAAATTGTTTGATTATGTACACCTTTCCCACAGTGGGTGAATTACTGGCAGGACTCTTTATTAATTGGGATGCTCCCAGGGGTTTTTCCACTGGGTAGTATCTTAACATACAAGTGTTGTTTCTATGTGTGCATCTAGGAAGTGTGATCATGGCTTTTATTTTTATTTCTTTGGTATCCTTGAAAGACCTTTTGTAGCTCTGGAGAATGAGCTGACCTCTTTTGTTCCCCTAGCCTGAAAAAGGTCATATTTTGTTTAACTAACCTTTGAAAACACCAGGCCAAATTCTACTCCCACTGCACCATTCAAATAGCTGAAGAGTTATTCTGTCTTATAGCTCTGAACTGAGAGTAGTATTTTACCCAAAGCTTTCCATCTTCTGACTTGTAACTAGCCTGTCTTAGTACGTCTGAGAGTGCAGACAGCCACACCTCTTATACACTGTAGTGTTACTTGTATTCTAGACACATGCATGTTTTAATAGGAATATTCATTCCTTGGCTCAGCTGAAGTGTAAAAGAGAGAACACAGACTGCTAATGTGGACAGAGTTGTGTCTGAAGGACTCATAAAACTTTGGACTCCTTTTTCGCTGAGGTTTTTTCATCTGGTCTATGTATCATAATAATTTTTTGCACAATAAATTTGTGATTTATACCTTCATAGTTACATCTTCTACCAGCTTATGTTCCAGTACTACTTCTTTCTTCAGAGGCTTCATACTGTTTTAGATTATTTGGTTGATTTTGGGGAGTTTCTTTCATTTTAATGTGTTGGGGTCTTTTTTCTAACTTTATAAAATTATTTTTAAGACTTCTATAATTTTCTTTTTTTTATTCTATTTTGACATAGCCTCAATATTATAGCATATTAAATAATCTTTGAACTAATACACTTAGACAAAATCATAAAACGTGTGAAATTATTTTGTTTCCATGAATTTTTAAACAGAAAGCTTCAAATACAAGCTTATACAATGTATTCATGAGAAATAAGAAGAGGCAGACTATGCAAAACCTTTTTGTATTTTTTTAATAGAAACCTTCATCTTGGTTTCATTTGGATGTGCTCATATTATGTCCTTCTTCAATATATTACTTTCTTCATAGGAAAGCAGGAGTGGAGTACCTCTAGCCTGTATTTCACTCAGACTCTACTTCCTGAAACTTTTGGGTTTGTTCCTGTATTTTAAATTGAGGCTAAAAATGTGTGTAAGAAGATGAATGTGATAAAGGGCTGCTTCCAGCTACAGGCATTAGATATTTGTTTTCACATAACAGCTGCTCAGGCAGAGCTAAGACTATATTGTGAAAATAGAACTGAAGAAAGGAGAGGATTAGTTTGTTTCTTGTAGAGCTTTACAGATTGTATCAAAATCAGACCAAAGTTTATTCTAACATATGAAAAACTCTGACCATTTTGGCACATATGGCTTTTAATACATGTTGTAATAACAAGTGTAGAAACAGAAAAAGCCCAAACAAAAGCAACAGTTCCTGTTGGAGCAGAGTCAGAACACGGAACAGGCAATGAACTGGGTTGGTATAGGGTAGAGGACAGGAAGGATGCAGCAGAGCACTACTTCCACACTTGCTCTAGGTGCTCTGTGGACCTTAGTTTTTAGGAGTACAAATCCAGCATATTTTTTAGATAACACATTTCCTGAAATAATGAACAAATAAAAATTAAATTAGTACTGTTTCAAAATGGATGTTAAACAGAGTTTGTATGCGTCTTCAGAAAAAATCCCATAAGGTCAGAGACTGTTACATAACAGTCAGAAATGTGTCAAGTTTTCTCTTAAAATTACTTCTATTTCATATGCCTATTGGTTGATCCCACAAGGAGTTCCAAAACCTCATTTCTCTCATAGTTAGAAGGAGATTTTTCCTTTTTTTTCTTGCTAAATTTCTACATGGCCAGAGTATATCCACCTGTTTTTATGATGATACTCTTCTTTGTATGGAGTAGCTCTTCTTTTTTTTGGATATTTACTTCACTGGTATAAACAAAAATCATGTCTCCTCTCTCTGAGTCTTCTCTTTTCATTGGGTTCCATGTTCCTCTGATGCTATACTTCTAAAGCTGTTCACTGGATGTGCTCTGATTTCGTTTTTTTCTGAGATGGACATGGAAATCTGTCTGCCATCACTGACGAGGTTTCTCCACACACAATGTCATGGGCTTTGACCATCTATATGGGTTTCTCCATGTATGGTTGACATACTCCGGAGTCCACATGCACAGTATTTCTGTCTGCTTAGTGCAGTGGCCTTGCCTGTCCTACTCTGTCATGCCTGTCACCTGGCCACACCACAGAGATGCTTTGTAAACATGGATAAATGTGTCTGGGTCGTTAATGTCACATTCAGGTGTGGAGCTCCAAGCTTGTTGTTTGTCACTGCGCTCCTCCCAGTATGGCACTCCAGCCTCCACAGGTACTGACTTCACCTCTTTCCTATGAATAGTGAAGTCCTATTGGCTGTGGCAAGGAAACAAATTAAACAAGGTCATTCAATTCCTTCTGAGACTTATTCTTGAGGAGCTCCATCATAACTGTATTCCTTTCTGCTTTCTGAATTTGGAGGGGTGGTATCATCTCTCCTTAGGTAATTCCTTCATCAGGCTACAGGTCTTGAACTATACCACATCCATACTTTCATTACAGGAAAAATAAAGAAATTATAACCATTTTATTTGTTTAGGTTGCGTGAATTAAACTCAAAATTTACAGTTTTCTGACTGTGAAATAGTTAGCTCCTACAATATGATGATATGTTTGATGACCTCTTCATTTTTCTCACAGCAGCATTGAATGTCCATTCCTGTTAACCTGCCTTTTAAAAATGTGGTAATTGCTCTGGTAGAAAATTCAAAAGCCTGCTTCTTGGTCACTATTGGGTTTAGGTCACTATTAGAATGCTTCAACCTAACCATGACACCTGAGGATCAAAATTCATGAGGTCTGAATTTCAAGGAGAGAAATGGAGTGGGACGTTTAGTATTACACAGAATCTCATGTTCTTTATTGGACTGGGGCCTGTGATACTACCAAGTATCACTCTTGTGTTGATTTGTGGTGCATCACTGTACAACCAAAACAGATCGTGATTGGTGTGTTCAAGAGTCCACAGCAGCATTTTGAATCCTTGTTCTGACTCACATGACCTTGGGGTTTCATCTCCATCTCCCAACATAAAACTTCACTGAGGCTGCTGCAGGGGTTTAACTTTATTCCCTTTAAAGATACACCATCACAGCTTTCTCTCAGATATATCATGTGTAGCAGCTAACAATTCTAGCTGTTAGAGCTGTAAACAGCAGCCATTAATGAAACCAAGGCCCAGACCCCCTGTAGTGTCTGGCCTGATGCTGCCCCATACCTGAAGAGTACGAGAAACATGGCAGACTCAGAGAAATATCAGACAAGACTGTGGGTAACAATCTCACTGGGTATTTTCTTATTCAAGCTCCTTCATGTGATCTCTTGTAGAAGTGCACTCTGGTGAGGAGACACAGACAAAAGATTTTTGCTTCCAGACACTGAAGGGAACCCATCAAAGTGCTAACACTCTTTTTAAGAAGGTGGAAGAGGAAGAGAATTAAGGCCTACACCTGCATATATATGAGCAGATCTGATTGACTTAGGAAGAGCCTCGTGAATTTCCCCCCCAAATAAAATACATAACAGAATTTAGCCTTCTGGCTGCTCTTTACATGAAAGACAGTTGTGTCTGTGGACCTGCAGGTGAAAGCAAAAGGCACTGAAGAGTGGATGAAGGCTGCTGCTGGAGGGCTTTGGAAACTGTCAGTCAAACATATGGGATCATAGTCGCCCTGGAGGACTCATGTAGAAATTTGCTATTAATCGTGTGAATGAGTAACTTTGTGGACAGCACCAACAGCGTGGAGTAGCATCATCTCTCCAAGAGCTGGAAGGGGTTGAAAGACGTAGCAGGTTTCTTCCTAGAGAGAGGTGGCCGCTCCCGCTCCAGCTGGAGCTCCGTGTCCCGCCGTCCTCCACCATCCCCACTCCAGGATGTGCGAGAGAGCCCGGGGGCAAGAGGGGCTGGCAGTCCCGGCAGGGTAGCCGGGGGGCTGTCGCTCCTCAGCGCAGGAGTGCCCCTTCATTCCCTCGGAAACGGCCCCGTTTCCTGCAGGGGGAAGGGAGGTGCCGTGCCAAGTTCTAGGTGGGGTAATTTATGACCGGGGATGGAGGCAAGGGAAATCTCTCACGGAAGGGAAGGGCATCTGCGAGGAAAGGGGAGAAGCTGCCTTCCCTCTCCTCAGCCCGCTGTCAGTCCGCAAACCCTCGGGTGAGCTCCCTGGCTGCGAGCCGGTCTCCGGAGAGAGGCTTCACGCCCCTGCCCTCTGGGGCCGAGAAGGAAAGGCGGGTGCCCGAAGATGGGCAGAGTTCGAGGAGTGGTGGAGGAGGATCTCGGCCTGGACTCTGCCCTGTTCCCCCAGGCAGCAAGCGCGGGCGGCCCTGAGCCCTCACAACCCCGGGGCACGGTTCCCGTTCCCGGCTCGGCCGCCTCCGGCTCCGGCCCCTGCCCTTAATGAGATTCTTTGAAATCCAAAAAAGCGAGATTTAATGTTACATCCTTATCTTTGGAGGAGCGCGGTTTTCTTGCCGCGGCGACGTCACTTGTTAAACAATCCGCGGCTGAGCCCCTGAAAAGAGAGGCATTGCACCCTTCGTGCTGAATACGCTTCTCAGTGCGCCTAACGCCAAGGCCTTTTGATGTCTCACAATGCGTGTTACGCCCAAAGATTGTCTCTTTGGACAGATCTACAACGCTTGGCTTCATGTTTGGAAGTTAAATGGACAGCGAGGTTGTAGAAACTCCCACGCTTGAAGCTGGCGCAGACACTCGGTACTTTCGCCTGTTACTTTCCATGAGTGAAAGCGGCAGGGGTGGAGGGAAGGGGCTGCTGGTTTAATCCGTGCTCTGAGGCAAAGGGAGGGGGGGAAAGCAATCCAGACTTTTCCTCTCTTTTCTTTTCTTCAGTTTATTCTTTGGCAGCCTTAAAATAAGAGCTATGTGCAAAGCGTGCGCCCTGCCTAGGTAGCTTGTGTCTGGAAGTCGCTGGCAATGTTGCTGCTCCATGAAATCAAAATTTATGATTATTCAAATGTTGGGGACTGTGAAAAGAGAGGAAGAAAGAGAGAAAATTAATATTGCAGCTGTTCTTCTGATTAATGAGAGATAATTGCTCATGAAAAGTCACCCCTGTGGCATTTTGTTGTCTCCTGGATCTTTGTTCTTTTCCACTATTATTGAGGACTTTCTTGAAGACTAAGCGGTTCTTTTCAATTTTTGGTATTCAGAAAGTGTTGCTTGGTTACAGATAATGGAGAAATCTCGGGCTATATTGGGTAAGATGTGCCACAGACAGCAATATCACAATGCCACTTTCAGAAAAGGATGGATACAAGTTAACGATGCGCTTTCAATAAAACATTAATAGACTTGTTCACGCTTTTATAATGACCTCCTTAATGGGAGCTGGGGGCAAATCCTGAAGATTGTGTTCACTTCAGAAAGGCCAGCGTCGGGATTGCCGATCACTTTGGAAACTAATAGGAAATCAATGTTAGAGTAGGGAATAAATGCGATTACAGCGCAGGAGCCTGCGGCCCCTCTCTTATCCACGCAAGACTTTATTTTGAACGGGACTTTCCCGCCCGGGAACTGCCCCAGCCCGGGGCGCAGCCTGCCCAGCGCCACCGCATGTCACCCCGGTGTGATGTTTGCGGCCACGGCCGCTCTGCAGGTGTTGTTTAGGGTTTGTTGTTTTGAGTTTGGGTGTTTATTTGGTTTTTTTTTTTTTTTGTTGGGTTTTTCTGGGTTTTTTTGTTTTGTTTTTCTGCTTGAAGCGTGTCCCCGGGCTGCGGCGCTTTCCGCTGAGGCAGCTCCTCCCGTGAACTCCGCGGAGATGCGCGCCTGAAAGCCAGCGCTTTCTCCGGGCGGGCATGCCGGGGTGGGGGAGGGAAGGGAAAGAGTTGCTTTTGTCATTTAAGCCGTGAATCTCTTCTACATAAAGGTGTTAGAGACATCTGGAAGAAAAGAGGGACCAGCACCCAGTCCTGCGCTCGGCGGACCAGGGGAGCGGCTCTGATGTTCTTTTTGAACTGCTCCACTTTCAAAAGGGGGCAATTTCGTTACATTCTCATTTGTTACACTGTCTTGAACTAAAGGCAGACAAAGCTATACTCTGTCACCCCGAGCAGAATGAAGGGAATCAAAGGATTTTCCCTTAAAAGGACTAATTTTCTCCTTGAATTATGAAAGTAATGGCTAGGTAACAGCCTGTGCTCTGTACCCAACTGCTTAATACCTTCTAAATCCTTCCACGTGGCTCTCCCAGTCGTAGCAATTAGAGCTCATTATAGGCTCATAAGAGCTCTCATTTCGGGGATTACTTAATGGACAATGAAATTTTATCGGACAGAATTATTGAAAAATAAAATTGTAACGAGGCCGATGTGATGTGGGCGCACGCCTTGCATCATTCCGCCTGGTTTGGGATGTCTTTGCTTTCAAATGACTTCTTTTCTTGCTCTGGCTCTCAGAGCTGGGTTTTTCTTAGTAATTTCTCTCTCTCTCTCTCCCTCTCTTTTATCACTGCGTTTGGTTTATTATAACAATTACAAATTGCAATTTTGATCCGACTCTTTCTCTGTTTGCCTTCCCTTACGACAGCCCCCTCCCCAGATCCACTCTATCACTGCAGACAGCTTTTTCCACAGAAGGTTGGGACTGTAGTATTATATTCTCCTTTTCCAGAATAGCCTTTCCTAAAGGAAAACAAAAAGAAAAAAAATTTAAAATTAACATAAAATACAGATATTAGTTCAAATCTTCTCCAGATGTACTTTGCTTTAAACTGGAAGAGCCGAACCAAAGAGTGCCATGCTTGTGCACGGTGACCGTGGCAGGATCTCACGGGCCCCACGGGAGCTCAGGAAGAGCCCCCGGGGATCCCCAGGCCTCGGCGGGCGGCGGGGCCTCGGCTGAGCCCTGGGCAGCACTTTGGGCAAAAGTAGGTGAGGTCGGAGCCGACCCGCCTAAACCCCGCGAGCCCCTAATTGTTGTCACAAGACGCGGGATTAGCGCATTGCTGGAATAGCTGTCTGTTTACACTCAGGAGCCCCCGCCGGCCGGTAAACACTTTCTAATTGAATTCTAATCACATTCAAATAGCCACATAACAGACCTCAGCTGCAATTCATAAAACTTTAATTGCTATCCATAAATCCTCAGATCACCGAGCGCGAAGTGTCCCTAAAAACGCTGTTGCATCGTGCCTGCCCGGGGAGGTGCGGGGGAAAAGGGGATCAGGGCTAGGGGAGAGCCGGACCCTGCACAGCGGCACTGCCCGCGGCGGGATGGAGATGGGGATGGGGATGGGGTTGATGTTGAGGACGGGACAGCACAGCACAACCGGCCGAGACCGGGCCCCTCTCTTAGCAAGGCTGCAGTTGCACCGCCGAGCCTTGCTGGTTGCAGGGGCGAGGAAATGCCAACTCCATAAGAAGGCGGTTTTATTTTGCCGGGTTTAACAGTGATACGCTGGGTTTGCGTGAGGGATGGTAGGATGTGCGCGGCCCGGCCCTTGGGCATGATAAGCGCTTCTGAACACGTTTCGGCTATTGCTGCACTCCCGAGTCTCTGTTCAGCCTCTGGTAATCAGGCGTAGTCTGTGTTTTCTGCTTTAGAGCACAATTGTCACTTCCCTTTCCCGTGTCAAGTGGGATGGGATCCGCAGTGTGTTTTAAATGCCGCTTCACATCTGCTAAACAAGAACGAGATAGTCCTTCTATTAACGATAAGTCTCTTCTTAAACTCCCATAAAACAGGTCATTGGAAAATCGCGTAATATGCTGCGAATACCTTGGCTTTGTAATGCACTCTGAAATGCTCCGGAGCCACCGACCGTATTTAGCTGTTTATCCAATTTTACTTTGAATGATTGCTTCAGCAAACTTGGTGGAGATCAAAGAATCCCTCCCTGACATGTTCGCTTTTCATTAGCGCTGCGCACTGCGGTCCTGGAGAGGCCGGGGAAGTTCGCTTGGAAGTTTTCCGTTTAGATACCGTTTGGCTGAGAAGTGTCCAGATACTTGAAGGCTTTGTCCGTTGCAGTAATTGCCAATTTGGCAAGACTCACTTGAGGTGAAAAGGGCGAGGAGAAAAAAAAAGCCACCCAACCCACCCTACGTGCATATGTATGCACAGACACACAAATGCGCTCCATCCCTAACCCTTTATCCACGGCTGCATCTGTGTACCTGGCTCCTCTGATGCAGAAAGGGCCTCCTGGAGGAGTCCTGAGTGCAGGGAGTGGGCCGGACTGGGGAAAGGTGTTGGCCCCAGGCCTCTGTGGGATCCTTTTGGATGTTCTTTTACTGGGGGTGAGGGGGCCGGAGTTGAACCTCTTGTTTCAGGGCATTACCTGCTCTCACCTCTCCTTCCCTCCCGGCGAGGGAAAGGAGCGTTCTCCTCGGGGAAAGCCCTTGAGCAGAAATTCCTTCCGATTAGTTTTATCCCCAGCATCCCGGCTGTGTTGACAGAGGGACATGCCTGCGAGCGCGACGTGTGACGGGGCCGCGGAGCAGCCGCCCCCTCCCCGCTTTCTCTGCTCCTATAATTTATTTGAGGCGGAGGCAAAGGAGTGAAGTCATCGGGCAACGAGCAAGCACGCACACTTTGCCCCCCTCCCCTACCCCGCTTTGGTCCCCCCCGGCAGCCTCTCCTGCCGGCCTGGGAAGCCGGGGAGATTTAGATCTGCGAGGCTTTCAGCCATCACGTGTTTAAATACTTGATATAAAACCCCGGCGCAGGGGATCCAGGCGGGGGGACTTTAAGACCGGCCCTCTCCAGGGACCCTTTTGTTCAGCTCTCAAACATAAGCACCTTCTCGACTCGCCAGGACTTCAGTGGCAACTTGGCCGAGCAGGAAAACCCGACTTTGGGAGAGCCGCCCCGGCCTCGCAGCCCTCCGCAATGTCACGCTCCTTCTATGTCGACTCCTTAATCATCAAAGACTCCTCGAGGCCGGCTCCGTCCCTTCCTGAGCATCACCACGGCCAGGACTTCTTCATCCCTCTCAGCATGCCTTCCCCCCTCGTCATGTCGGTGTCGGGCCCGGGCTGCCCGTCCCGCAAGAGCGGCGCCTTCTGCGTCTGCCCGCTCTGTGTCACCTCGCACCTGCACTCGTCCCGCGGCGGCGGCTCCGGCGGGGCCATCCCCCTGCTCAAGAACCAGTTCCCCACGGCGGCGGGCGAGGCCCAGTGCTGCCCGCGGAGCAGCCACGCTCACCACCCGCCGCAGCACCCTCCGCCCGCCGCCGCCGTGCCCGCCGCCGCAGCCCTGGGACACGCCGCGCATCACCCACCTGCCTGCGCCGCCAGCACCTACAGCGTCAGCGACCCCCGGAGGTTTCACTGCCTCGGCATGGGTAAGAGCCCTGAGCCAGCGGGGAAGGGGGGCAGCGGGAGAAGGGGTGTCGCCAAGGGAGAGCGGCTGTCCCGGGTCGGAAAGCTGCTGGGGAATGTCTTCTGTCTGTCTGTCTCTCTCTCTCTCTAGCCTCCCCCACTCCTTTTCCCTGTCCCGCTGAAGTTCGCCTTTCTCTCCCGTCCAGGAGGGTCCGAATCCAGTCAAATTCAAAATGGGAAACGGATGAGGACTGCTTTCACTAGCACCCAGCTCTTGGAGCTGGAGAGGGAATTCTCCTCGAACATGTACCTGTCCCGGCTGCGGAGGATCGAGATAGCCACGTACCTGAACCTGTCTGAGAAGCAAGTGAAAATCTGGTTCCAAAACAGGAGGGTGAAGCACAAGAAAGAAGGCAAAGGCACCCAGCGAAACTCGCACGGGGGCTGCAAGTGCAGCACCAGCCAGGGGCATTACCCCCGGTCAGAGGATGAAGAGTCTCTATCCCCCTCATCGGCTACCGAGGATAAAGAGATCTCCCCGTTGTGAGATCCGCCTGCCGCCGGCTCCCAGCCCGGAGCGAGGTGGCGGCACGGCGACTCACCTGGCCGCGCTCCCCACGGACGGCAGCCCGCTAACCTGCCCCGGGCTGGCCCCCGCCGCCGCAGAGGGTTAATTCTCATCCATTCGCAGTAATAGAAATAGAAGTATATCTATATATATTTTTTTCGGACTGCAAACGTTTTAGTCGTGGGAGGTCAACCTAAACGTTACTTGTGTAACCCCAGGAGAGGGCACCTGCTCTTTCTAAAATGTAACATGGGACAAGGCTCGCATAGCCAGGGGTGTCTTCCTCTGTATCCCCACAGGCAATTTAAAGGAAAAAACGAAACGCCTTTGAAACCGAAAGGCGAGACGTTAAAAAAAAAAAAAAAAAAAAAAAGAAAAGAAAAGAAAAAAAAAAAAAAAAAAAAGACCTGAAAAGCAAATTAAAACCTGTAGATAACCTACTGGACGGACTTCTTAACAAAAATAAGAAAAGACATAACGATCGCCCGTTTGGGTTTGGGACGGCTGTTTGTCTGTGAATAGTTTTATATAAAAATTATATTTATATTTATTTAAATAAATGAAATCAGACGAGAATTTAACTTTTTTCTTCTTACCCCCCCGACTCCCCCTTCCTCCCATGAGGTGCCAGCCCAGTCGCAGCAGCGAAGGTGCGCTGGCTGGGCAAGGTGCTTTCCTTTGCGGTCCTTGTCCTTCGTACGGTGAAAGCATCGCTGTATATGTGTCAGACCTGCGTAAAGAGTGAAAATAAAAGCCATCAGCTACTAACACGAACATGTTTTCTGTTCCCCTGTGGCTCGGGACGGCTGGGGGGCGGAGAAGGGGGGGACTCCGCTCCGGCCGGAATGCAAATACAGCCGGTGCTCTGAGTCCAGCAGCCTTGTGTTCCTCCCCAGCCGGAGTCAGGGCACGCCCTCCTGGCCACTGACAGCTTTCTCCCGTCCGCCGGTCCGAAGGCACAGCGCCGGGCACCGGCGGCTGCCGCTGGCCCGGGGATCGCGGCTCGGGGCCGGAGGGAAGCGCTGGGATCCCGCACAGCCCCCGCCCCGCCGGCCTGGGAGCTCCGCTCTTCCCTCGCCCCCCTCCTCAAGGGGGGCTGGCTGCGCACGGCGACCCTTCACCAGGCTGAAACTCCGCTTGTTATTTTACGGGTGGATATTAAGCAGAGATCAGGGATTTTTTCCCCCCTCGGGTGTCGGAACAGCGTTAGCTCTTTTCGGTGTTGATTTCATTAGGCGCCTTGACCAGGCTTAGGGAGAAGGTCTGATGCAAACCCGCTAGGCTGAGACATGGTTGAAGCTCTCTGCAATTTGCGTCCGGCAGCGCTCAGCCACGGGTCCGGTCCTGCCCCTGCCTTGGGCAGCCCATCCTCAGCTCCTTGCAGGAGAGTTACCGGCGGCTGATGAGAGCGGGATGGACCTGGAGGTAGTCAGTCCCAAACGAGCCCCTTCATAACATTTTTCCTAGTTCCTGCAGTATTGGCAGACAGTAAGTTTATATACAGCAAGTAATATAAGCAAATCAGAAGTGCCTTTTGCACATTATATTCTTTCTCTCACATTTTCCTTGGGTGAAGTTTCCACTAATCCAATATACACTACCTCTGAAGCAATCCTTACATTTAATCCCTAATTTCAGAGCTTCAGCTCAGAGGTAGGTCTCCAGTTTGAGAGGCCTGCAATCTCCCTGGCTGCTGAAGAGACTTGGACTGGACTTGGAAAACAAATACAAAATCTCACTGGTCCATACCACTGATCCATACCATTTCACTGCCTGAGCTCACTACAGAGGCCAGCAGCCCGCGTGCCAGCTGAGTGATGGGGATGTTGGTTACCCCAGTGGCAGTCCTCTCACTTGCCAGGCTGGGGAGACCAAAGAGCCAAAGGCTTGAGGTCCTTGTGGCTCCTTACCAGGGGACTTCATGGAGGGTATGGCTGAGGGTATTGTCCCTGCTTCACCTAAAATCTGTTGAGGTGGAATCTGGAAACTGCTGATTCTCTGCTCCAGTTCACCTTGCTAACTTGCTTCTATAATCACAGTGGGTCTTTTCCAACCTTGAAGTTTTGGGAGGAGGGCATTAGTTCCACAGAAAGTATTGCCCACCCTCTCAGCAATGTCATCCCATACTGTGACAGGAGGGAGTCAACAGGCCTGCAGCAGCCTGGGAAAGCAAAACTTTGCTGGGTGAGAAAAAGCATCACAGTCTCTGAAATCTAACACTGCAGAACTCAAAGATATTTTAAAACTGCAAAGATACACTTGATAGAGTGTATATGTTCTCAGCACAACTCTGTGGAAATATGCACCTCAGTGAATAAATTAGTATTTCCCTCCATTTCTAGAAGATAAACAGTGAAATTTATCTTCATTACAGTACTTAACAATTTCTTTAAAAAATAGGAAAAATAAGTTAGTTGATCTCATAGTAATCAATGCTTACATGTGTCTTTCAAGGGTTGGGAGGTAATTGTGGCATATCATCATCATCATCATCATCATCATCATCATCATCATCATCATCATCACATACAAACTGTCATTTGGACAGTTGAGACAATATTTCATTTTATTTCAAAGTAAATGTTTCATGTAAAAAACTTTGGAAAAGATGAATGATAAAGTCGGTGTGACAGAAGCACCACCGGAAGTTGAATGTACTGTAATTTGCAGGAAATGTTTTTGAGGGTTTCCACATCCAGCATTCAATATTCTGAAATTCAAGCAAATTTATATTAAAATGTGTTGAGTTTTTCCTTCACCCCCTTCTTCTTTCTATCCTTTTTTTCCCTCCTACAAAGTGTGAAGTGCAATTTCCCCCCCTTATTCGTCCAGTGCCTAAGACAGGCAGTGTGCAGCTCCTGATGGAGACACTCCTGGTGTAACTTGGTGGCAGAGGAGTTGCCTGTGTCCTGGGTGGATTTCAGGTGTGGAACAGCTCCTAATGACCCTCCGGGTCACCTAGCCCCCCCAGCAAGGGGACGGTTACACAACTAAAGCAAGAGCGTTAGCGCAAGTGATGTGAGTCGTGTTTGTGTGAGTGACCTTCTGTAACCTGTTGCGTTATCATCCCTCCAGAAAAGCTTTCCAGTTGAGATATTTATTTACTAACGGTAGTTCTACTTAACTCTTTTCAATTAAAAAAAAAAAATCAGAAGAAGAAAACATCCATCTTGAGGAGTTTCTCTGACCTTGGTCTGCATGGCTGAGGTCAGACTCATGGCTCTGCCTTCTCTGGTTGTGGACCCGCTGGTTGAACCTGCTCCCATGTCCTGATCAGATGTGTTAGTCTTCAGGCAGCATTGGCTGTGGCCTGCTGGAACTTGGCAGTGCTGAAGACATGATGTTCCTTGGGCTGCTCTTTCAGCCCTGCCCTGAAATCCCCATAGGTGCTGCTGAAGCCTTTCCCCACTCTCTGAGCTCTTGCCACAATGTCCATGGCCAGCATCTCACACTTCTCCCCCAGACTTGGGGAAGTGGAGGCCCTTGGGTCAGCTCCTGGCTTCCACACGTGGTGTAGCTGGGACACGGTGACAGGTACACTCCAGAGATTCCCAGACTGAAGGGCTCAGTGTTCTGGCCGGCTGCACATCCTCCCTGGGGGATATGGGGCAGGCTGGGCCTCATCAGTCGAGCCCCAGGCACACATGGAGAGTAGAGCTCACAGTGCAGGGATCCAGGCCAGGGAACTGCGGTGAAACCCTCCTTCCTCGGTACCTCCGGTTGGAGCTGGGGCAGAGAGGGGACAGTCTACCTAGTCCTGCTGCATTCACCTCTAGTTTATCCTAATTTCCTACTCCTGCCTCTCCTGCTGACCTAACCCCCATGGGACAGGGCCTCGGGTGCGACTCCCCAGTGCCTCCCCAGTGCCTCCTAGTGCCTCCCCAGTGCCTGCCCAGTGCCTGCCCAGTGCCTCCCCAGTGCCTCCCAGTGCCTCCCCAGTGCCTCCCCAGTGCCTGCCCAGTGCCTCCCCAGTGCCTCCCCAGTGCCTCCCCAGTGCCTGCCCAGTGCCTCCCAGTGCCTCCCCAGTGCCTGCCCAGTGCCTCCCCAGTGCCTGCCCAGTGCCTCCCCATGCCTCCCCAGTGCCTGCCCAGTGCCTCCCCAGTGCCTCCCCAGTGCCTCCCCAGTGCCTGCCCAGTGCCTCCCAGTGCCTCCCCAGTGCCTGCCCAGTGCCTCCCCAGTGCCTGCCCAGTGCCTCCCCATGCCTCCCCAGTGCCTGCCCAGTGCCTCCCCAGTGCCTCCCCAGTGCCTGCCCAGTGCGTCCCAGTGCTGTCCTTGCGGGCAGGGGCAGCCGGACTGGCGGCAGCGCTGCTCGGCGGCTCAATGCTGCCCGTGGCTCTTTCCCTCTTGCACGGTTCAGTGGACGGCACGGCCGCAGGACGAGGCCAGGGCCAGAAAGGATCACTCGGGAGTTTCTGTCGGGTCCACACGGGGATAAGATGGGCAGGAAGGGGCGAGTCCTATTATCACCGCTCTGGGACCCTGGCGAGCGTCCTGACACCAGCTCGGAGGACGTGGGCAGGGCGGGGAGCACTCCCATTCTGGATCCGGAACCTAAAGATGACCTCATGCAGTCCTTCGGGAAAGAAACCCGGCCAAAAAACTTTTTATTTTTTTTAGAATACATTTTCGCGGATGCTCGAAAAGCCTGTTAACTACGATAGCGGGAAGCGCACCCCGCAGCCTCTGCGCACCTCGGTCGGCTGAACCGGCTCTAGGTCGGGGCGAGGAAGCCCGGGCAGGGTTGGCAGCCCGGGCCCGGGGGTCCTGGGTGGGACCCCGGCGCTGGGAAGGCGGCCTCGCTCCCCGGGCCTGGCCGGTGGCGGAGCTCCGTGCGCCGGGCAGCTGCCAGGCAGTCCCGCATGACAGCGGAATAACAAACAGCCCGAACCCCCTGTGCCACTCGGAGCACCTCGGGGCGTGTGGCCGCGCTGCAGCGCGCTCAGGCCCGCCGTGAAAGGGCCGATTTCACGCAGGATCGGCTCCGCGCCCCTCTCCGCCCCCCTGCGCGCTTCCCAGCCGGCCGCGCTGAAGGCGATGAACCGGCCCCGGCCCCTCCGGGCCTCCCCCTGCCCCGACCCCAGCCGGCGTGTCCCGGGGGATTTCAGCTGCTAGAAGCGAACCCAAAGAGATCGGAAGCGTGTGCTGTGTGCTCTGGAAAAATAACTAGTTTCAGATTAATGAAGGAGTGACAATTTCAAGGCTAACGTTGGCACTGCCCAAGCCAGAGCGTGGGGAGCTCGCCAGGCTTTGCTTTATATTGTCTGCTTTTCTGAAGAGCAGACAAAGATGGATAGAGAGACATTGAAAAGCAGGAGGCGTATTTCAAACAGTTCAATAAAGAGGGTTGTCACTTAAAGACAAGAACCATAGTGCTTTGATGACTTTGTATTAGCCTTACCGTTTCAAATAAGTGACTCTACTCTCTTTGCGGAATTCACCGAGTTTTAGTAGATGACACTTCAGTGAAGCCGCTTTAGACAGAAATGAGAGCTCGTAACTGCGGGACAAATCTTCTCTTCGGAAGGGTTTTACACAGAAGATTGCCGACCCTGGGCTTTTTTCTTCCCGTCCCCAAATTTAAGAACCTCGGTAAAACCGAAGTTTACAATTTACGCGGAACCGCTGTATGAAATAGGGAAAAACGCTCCGCCTCCGTGTGAATGTAAAGAAAGCGAAAGGGAGACCTCGACACCACAGGAACAAACTCTGCCTCCCGGCAGAGCCCAGCAATACGGGGGCGGTCTTTCCAAACCAGTTTCTACAGCCTCGGAGGAGGCACCGACACAGAGTGTTGGAAATAAAGTTGTGCGGGCTCCCCCGGGCAGCCCAAGCGTGTTCCCACGCACGCCGGGGCACGGTCCCGCGTGTGCGCGCACTCCCTCCGTGGCCGCGTCCCCTCCGGTCGCCGGCCCTTCCCGCCGTGTCCAGTGCCGATTCCTCCCCTCTGCCCGGGGGCGGCCGGTGCCGCAGCCCCGGGCTGTGCGCGGTGGGAAGGGAGAGGCGTCGCAGCCCTGCCGGGGGAGACTTTGCTGCCAAACTCGATAATTATTTTATATATATATAGATGGAAACTGTTTTTTAAGATGAGGACCCCCGACCGCTGCAGCCCCCCAGGCTTTGAAGGCACAGCGAAAGGGCTTCACTGTGGGTTTGAGAGAACCATTTAGTCACTGTTTCATTAGGCACTATTTGAACCTTGCAACATGTGGTAATTTCTGGGGCAAGCTGAAAAGGGGGGATTATGTAGGAGGGACACAAGGAAATTAGCTAACGGTTAATTTAACTCGTTTTCTGGTAGAATTTTCGATACATTCCTAATTGACTGAGGAGGCAGGTGAAGTCTTCAGTTCCAGGCAGACTCATTCACGGTGAGAATAAATGGCTCTTTTTCAACCCTCACTGCTCACAATATATCATCAGGGAAAAGACATGCAGCGAATATGTTGATTTAGGGTTTTTTTATCATTATTATTAATGGAATTACACCCTGCTACGCAGGTGTGAGGGTAAAACCTATACTGGGAAGAAATCAGATTAACAATGAAATGAGAATTTTATTAGCTTTCTATGTCATATAGACCTGGATTTAAACTGTCAAAACAAGAAACGAGAGGGGCGAAATATAAGTCTGAAGAAAACAATCCCAATCAGTGGGCAGAAGTAGTAGCTTGGATTCCAAATGACAATTAGCTGTAATTCACGGTGAATATTGGCACTCCGTACTCTACACCATTTATATCAAATAGAGAATATATGATTAGCCCATAATGGTAAATCTCTTTTGAGTCCGGGGTTTGCCCATTGATCCTCACCGCACCAATTTGCTATGAAAACGGAACATTTGGTCGTAAGGTGCGAGTTTTAAAAGGTCGTGTCGGAAATAAACTGTGTCTAACATTCTTGCCGTGTTCGCCGAGGAAAAGGGATCCGGCGGGATCGGAATGTCCCACGGGCGTTTGGGAGCAGCCCAGGGAGCAGCGGAAAAGCAGCTGTGATCCTGCACCGGGCAGCTTCGGACAGCGGCGGGCTGGAGGTGACCCTGCGCTGGGACGGGAGGGCTGCAGGTGGCCCTGCGCCGGGGACGGTGGGTTGGAGGTGGCCCTGTGCTGGGAGGGGGGGCTGGAGGTGACCCTGTGCTGCAGGTGACTCTGTACTGCAGGTGCCCTGTGCTGCAGGTGACACAGTACTGGAGGTGACCCTGTGCTGCAGGTGCCCTGTGCTGCAGGTGACCCCGTACTGCAGGTGCCCTGTGCTGCAGGTGCCCTGTGCTGGAGGTGGCCCTGTGCTGCAGGTGCCCTGTGCTGCAGGTGCCCTGTGCTGCAGGTGCCCTGTGCTGGAGGTGGCCCTGTGCTGCAGGTGACCCTGTGCTGCAGGTGACCCTGTGCTGCAGGTGACACTGTACTGGAGGTGACCCTGTGCTGCAGGTGACACTGTGTTGCAGGTGACACTGTGCTGGAGGTGCCCTGTGCTGGAGGTGCCCTGTGCTGGAGGTGCCCTGTGCTGCAGGTGGCCCTGTGCTGGAGGTGCCCTGTGCTGGAGGTGCCCTGTGCTGCAGGTGGCCCTGTGCTGGAGGTGACACAGTACTGGAGGTGGCCCTGTGCTGCAGGTGCCCTGTGCTGCAGGTGCCCTGTACTGGAGGTGACCCTGTGCTGCAGGTGACACTGTACTGGAGGTGACCCTGTACTGCAGGTGCCCTGTGCTGGAGGTGACACTGTACTGGAGGTGACCCTGTGTTGCAGGCACCCTGTGCTGCAGGTGCCCTGTGCTGCAGGTGACCCTGTGCTGCAGGTGACACTGTACTGGAGGTGACACTGTGCTGCAGGTGACCCTGTGCTGCAGGTACCCTGTGCTGCAGGTGACACTGTGCTGCAGGTGACCCTGTACTGCAGGTGCCCTGTGCTGCAGGTGCCCTGTGTTGCAGGTACCCTGTGCTGCAGGTACCCGGTGCTGCAGGTGACCCTGTGCTGCAGGTGCCCTGTGCTGGAGGTGACACTGTACTGGAGGTGACCCTGTGTTGCAGGTACCCTGTGCTGCAGGTGACACTGTGCTGCAGGTGACCCTGTGCTGCAGGTGCCCTGTGCTGCAGGTGACACTGTACTGGAGGTGACCCTGTGCTGCAGGTGCCCTGTGCTGCAGGTGCCCTGCGCCGGGGGCAGCGGGCTGGAGGCGCTACCTGTGCGGCGTGCGGAGGTGTTGGGCGCAGCCAGGCAGGACCCGCCGTGGCCAGAGGAGCCCGCCACGTCTGCCAAGGGCCCCTTTGTAACCTGCTGTAGAAAATGGAGGTATTCTGCATGACAAAGCCCAATTAAACTCGCTATTCAGGACTTCTGCAGCTGGTAGCCCATTGGGAGAGTGGGAGGAAACGCGAATATATTCATTATGCGAAGGGGCGGTGAAAAGTACCAACAACCGCGGGTCTGGGCTGGGTGTTGGGTATGTTTGTTTGCTGTTTTGTGTGTCGATCCCGTTATCTCTATATGTAATTTGGTGGCAGGGGTGGGAGGGGGAGGAGGGGCGGGGTGGGCGCTGCCCGGGGCGCACAAGTCCCGGCCCACGGAGCCCCCAGCGGGCCGGGTCTCGCTCACAGCGGCAGGAGCATCCTCCAGCAAAGAGGAGCAAGGAAAGCTGCCTGCCAGGCTCAGGACAGCGCTGGGAAACTGGCGATTAATACACAGCTAAGCTGTCGGTTTTATGTTAGAATTTTCTCTCTCTCTCTCTCTTAATTGTCACTCAACGGGGGTCAGCTGTGAGCTGCCAAGGGGCTTTCACAGGCTGAGGGGCATGAAACCCCAGGGTGGACTGAAGGCCATCCAGACAAAATACTGTAGATCTAACACTAAGATTAACCCAGACAATTAATTTATTCATTTGCTTTCCAGTTCTACCTTCCTGAGCCAACAGGCCATAATATATGCATAGCTGTAGTTGGTATGTAAAATAACAATTTCCCAAAGTGTCTGAGAAATAGCTTACATGTTGCAGTCATCTTACCCTAAAAAATCTGACTCCTATAATAGCAGAGGAATTTTAGCTCAGAACTGTGTGCCTCTGCACACAGAGCTGTGTTTGGGACCACAGAGTCTCCAGCCCTGACCACCAACACATACATGTGAGCACAGATCACTCCCTTTCCTTCTGTAGGAGTATTACATGACAGAGAAAATTCCATCTCTCCATGCTCCCAGTCTTCTCAAAATACCATGAAGCTTAAGCCAGAATGTGGTCAACCACACATGCAGAAGATGTAAATAGCATTAAGCCAAGGAGCATAACATATAAAATGCATTTGTACAAAACTTGGTATTCCTTTTTTTTCCCAGTATGTTTAGATTTTAACTAACCTACCACCCTTATTGTATTCTTCTAGAACAGTTTTCAGAGTAGTCATGACCTCATATCCTCAGTGTTGCTACAGAAAAGCAAGTAGGCATCTCCAGTTTATGTACTGTGAAGGAGAGAGACATTTCTTTTTTTCATTTCCATTCTCTTGGAAGACCTGTCCTGGCTTTTGATACATCTTCTGGAGTGGATAGACAGGGATTCTATGCTGACTTGGTTTGAACTAGTAATCATAAAGGCACCACAATGTGTCTTAGACATTTGTCACAATTAGACATGTGATTGCCTCCACCAAATACAGGAGAACAGTGTAGGTCAGTCAATCGTGCCTGCTTAAAATCTGTAGTAACCCTGAGGGGAGCTAGAAGAGTAACAGAAGAAATCACTACTTGATGCAATTAAGATCAGTTTTAATTTTGCTGTCATCATTTTCACCCACTCCAATAGTTTTGTTTTGAAATTTCATTTTTTGACAGTCAAATGAAAAGCCATAAGGAGGGGTTGTTTTCTTTTGTTTGTCAGTGTGACCTGGCAATTTCATATTACCAGTTTAAAATCATTATTGAAAGGCTGCTGCCATTAAGAAAAGATCAGAAGAGGTTTTGGGTGGTTTGGTGTTGTCTATTTTCTCTTGCTAAATCATTTATCAAGATCTGATTTGTCTTGTGTAATTAACGCAGGACAGAGCAGGTTTAGGCAATGTACAATTTAATAGATTGTGGCATTTCAATGCACTGGATTTTTAGCAAAAGTTGTTGAATTGTAGTAAAGTTGTTAATTTTTTTCTCTTTTCCAATTGCTATTAATTAAAAGTGCTTGCATGCACAGAAGGTAGCTCTCAAGCTTTTTTATTTTTTCTTTTTTACACAAAGGTGAAATGTACTGAGTTCCCAATGCATATTACTCCACACCAGTCTGCCTTAGCAATGGATTGCTTCTTGAGGCAGTCTCCCAGATAGTGATAAAATGAGACCTTTTCATCTTCAGAACTAATTATCAGAATGAGCTTAAGCTAGAAATTTGATTTAGGGACGGAATTCAGACCTTGCAGGTGAGCTGCCATTATAGATGAGCTTGAGAAGAAAGAAACTCCCAGCTAAAGATTTTTTCCAAAAGAAAAGAGGCACTGAGTCCTTCAAACACCTTGATTTGTGGAAACATTCAGGAACAAGACCCTCATACTTGGAGGGGGTCATTATGGTCTGTACTATCAGAACAGATAACAGGGCCAGCAGTTATTGGAGGTGTCTCCATGGGGTGGGAGAACGTGTCCCCTGCCACAGTGCTGACCTGAGCCATTTGATGCTGCTGAGTGGCAGTGCTGGAGCTCGCCATCCTGAGGGTACAGGCATTTGCCCATCAGACAAGCAAAGGGGGTGATGCTGCTTTTGGCATTGAGGGAAATCCTGTACAAGAGAATGAAAGTGAATCCTGAGAAGTGCAGGCTGCCAGAACGATGTGTGTCAGCCTTGTTTATGCTGGAATCTCATGACAGAGGACAGTGTTGTTGCTGAAAAAATGGCCTTTTCCTCTGGTCATTCACAGTTCTCTGGACTGTCCCATGTTTTGCTCTTTTTTCTTTTCTGTGGAAACTTCTGCCCTTGCCTTCATTCCATTTCTTGAGAAATATACAAAATCAGAGGATGTGATCAGGCCATCCTGTTTACAGCCCTGCACCTACATGGGAGGAGAGAGCATCAGTACATCTGTATGACTTCTACACTTTTCTAACTGACATTGGCTAATAGATCCCAAAATTACAGGGGGCTGAGTGGGTGGGATGAACTTGAGAGACAGATGAAGGTTCAGACAGATCACTGTCATAAATTTAGACTCTTTAGAATATGAGATTTACAGTGTCATCTGCTGCCAGAACCTGCACTCCCATAGCTGCTGGGTCAAAGTTGAGACGGTTTAAATAAAATCCTCAGTGTAAATGCAGGCTTTGAAAGAGTTTTTGCCAGAGGAAGACCTCCGCTGTGTTTGAGATACAGGAATATCAGCAGGAACCATGGTCTGCCTGAAGCCATAAAGATGACATACTTTGGTGGTCCTTTGCCTATAAGAACTAGGGAGTTTTGACTTAAAAAGAAAAGACTTGCATAAAATTACAGGAAGAGGAGAGAGTAAACACAGTGCATATTTAGAGCAAAGGACAGCACTGATCTGTTGTTGTTTTCATAACTGTTTTTTTCCTCTTGTTAGTCTTGTGTTTAATTCTTCCCATACTCTAAGGAGAAATGGAAGAGATTCACTAGTTTTCCCTTCACATTAGTGTTCTCTCCAATGCCCTTCCCACCAAGGCAAACCCTGGGGCATTTAAAGAAATTTGACATTTGAAATTAAAGACTATATTTTTTGTGTAAAAGGTAAACAGGAGATAGAGATGTTTGAAAACTATTTCTGTCTTACCCTCATTTAGAAGGGCCAGCTTCAACTTCCCCAGCCTCTGAAGCAAGCTGCAGTCCCCAGCAAGAATGTCTTTCTCTGTATCTTCACCTTGGTTTTCCCATTTGATCTTATTCAGGTTTCAACTTATCTTGAGGGAACATGTGAATCTTCTAGGTCCAATTTTGCAGTAATAATGTTTTAAAAATTTTCACAGGAAAGCAGGGTGTATTATACCCCAGCCTGTCTAGTATATAATGCTGTCTTCCACAGAATTAACAACACAGAAACCACTGGTTTTGCTGGATTTGTTTTTATTCCCCTCTTCTTTTTTTGTGGTTATTTAGGAATGAAATAAGGAAATGTTTCTCTTTCACCTTTTAAGATCTTTACTCTTTGGAGACAAAGGGAATAATGTTGGGCAATGGTTTATTGTTCTTTTGTTGGTTTTATACACATATGTTCTATTACACACATGCATGCACAATTCTTTCTACACGCTGAAAAAAGATTAGAAACTAACAGGAAATTTTGTATTTGAAAAGATTATTTCTTAATCAAAATGGTATACATTTGCAAAGACATTTTTTGGCAGGGGACGCCGGCAAACCTACGGAATTAACAGCTCTACAGATGGGCAACATCCAGCTCTGAAACAAGGAGTGAAAGAAGACATGGTCCAGCCAACTCGGAGAAAGTCTTTAATGGGACCAATTTGCTCCAAGATAGAACTCGAACTAATGCCACCTAATGGAGAGTGGGAATCACTGCGGCAGAGGAAAGGATGGAAGTTTAGGGTCGGTTCAGGGGAGCTGGGTAGTTCCCCCCTGGGCTCTCTTTGGAAGGTATGGTGAAAGCAAAGGTGAAAGTTGAAAAAAAAGTGGAGAACAAAAGTTTTCCCAAAGAAAAGGAGTATTTTGATTCATTGGTGATTTTACTGTTCAGGCTGCCAGACTGTATAAAAGAGGGAGCAGGAATGACCATCAAATCAAAGAGGGAATGGGGATTTGAAAACTTCATTGTTATTGTAGCTAGAAGAGAAAATGGCACAACATGAATCCATTCTAGGGGCAATGATTGTAAATGAGAAAGGGAATGGCACAAAGGTAACCCTTTCCAGTCCTAACAAGGTACACTTGTGTGGTCCTAACACCCTTTGGTTCCCTATTTTGTGCAATTCGCTGGTTTCTTTGCTACAATGACTGCATGCTTGTAGCCGTGCAGCAGTGAATTAGCAAATAACATTTTCATCTTTGGAAAACAGAAGTTGCCATTGTAATTACATTAATGCTAATCAAGAAATAGTTTTAACTGTTCTACAGCATCATGAAAGAGATGTTACAGGGACTAAAGCAATACTTTCAGTATCAGCCTACTCCATCCACTTAGAGCACTCCAGAAATGGGATGTTTTTGCTAAGATGAATGTATTCTCAGCAAAAAAGGTCAAGGGACAAGCACTTCAAATCCCGAGCCTGGCTCAGATATGTGCAAACACAACAGGAGTTACAAACAAACCTTGAAGTGTCCATGCAAACATAAGTTTGCACAAGCAAAGCAGGATGCACATGTGAATGGGACTTTGCTCACATACACTAACTAGCTGGAGCAGAAAGCAGCAGGAAAGTTTTGCTTTCATCATTTTAGAAAGTGAAGCAGGAGGGTGATATTTTCCTGGGCCACTTCACGCTGTTGGCCATTTCCCACCCTCTGGGGAAAGCGCTGAGAAGGCTTTGCTGGTCTGTAGGCACAGCTTGGTGGGTTTCTATGCAGCTGGAAGAAAAGTGGGGCAGGAATTCAGAGGTGAATTACAGTGAGGGTCAAACACATCCTTATGGAAAGTCTCCTGGGGACTGTTAGAGAGCTGTTGACTGTTAGAGGGCTGCTAAATCTTAAAGCCAGATTTGGAGCAGGACAGAGTTTGCAACAGGTCAGAGTTAAGTGTGGGCCAAGGTGAAAATCAAGTCTCTCAAGTTAGGTGGTTCTCTAAATTTCATGGTATATTTTTTATAGACCATTTGAATTTGTTAACAGAATTTGTTAAGAACTGATTAAAAGATTTTGTGGCTACTACAGATATTTATGTATCTCTCTCTGTATCTCTCTATAAACACTTTAGCATATTATCAGAACACTCAGAAATCCCAGCATTATACATCTTTTAGCAAATAAATGACAATTTTAAGGGCTACTTATGGGGGAAATATACCTGGGTTAAGTCTATAATGTAAATTGCATTTTTTAAAGAAAGATGTACTACAGATAAGGAGATGGGATGGGTCATGACTTCACTTTTAGGCCTCAGTTAGGTCTTCCATCTAACACAGAAAGTATACTTCTTTGTATATTTCTATTTTAATTATCCATGCCACAGGAATTAACTATTTTTCCTAATTTGCATTTTCCAATACTTTCTGGTACTTAATAATCTAAAAATGCTCCTTTTTAGGACCCTATTGCCCTTCTGCTTTTTTGGTGTTTGGAAGTTTCCCACCATGTGTATATAGCCACTGATCTCATGTTAAATTGATTATCAGTATTCTGAGTCAAAGGAATAGATTTTGAAGCACAAGAAAAGACTGGAGGTGTTATGTACTGAAATAAGTGCAAGTGTTTATTTGAATGGATCACAAAGCATTTGTGCATCTCAGCAACATGAGGGCAAAATAATTTTCCAGATATGCAGAATATGAAATAGCAGGAGTGGCCAATGTGTTGTCTAAGTGAAATGTATTCTCTCTGAAGGTTTATATTCAAATGCAAACCTGAAGAGATTGATGTTTGTATTGTAGGTATCCACAGGAAAAGGAGCTAATGCTTTGATGCAGCAATGACATTGTCAGCAGTGCTGTTGGCAGCCCAGAAATAACAGCAGTGCAGGATAATTTCTATCAGCTTTCTTTTTCTATTCTTCTAAGGTTTCATTAGTCCAATATTAAGCCTCAAGGAACCAAACTACTTTGCTGCACTTGCTATGCAGAGCAAACTTTCCCTTGACTCAAAACAGATCTCTGCTAAAATTGTACGGAAATCTGTTCTTACACTGCTGTGGTTGATTTTATTTATTCATTTATTTAAGTTTCTCACTTTCTTGCAGAAAGTATTGTTTGTTGGAGCTTCCCCCACTGTGTGTCTCAGAGAACACTTGCTGACATTTCTTGTTCTTATGCTGAGTGAGGAGAATGGAAATAAAGCATCACCAAGTACAGATGATGAGAGACAAGACCAGAGACCAATTTCTGCAAATGCTGTTGTCTGTACTGCTCAAGACCAGCCCGGTATGAAGGAGTGCTGGTGGCCGCTGATGCACTTGTTTGTCCCCTTGAGCCACCCGCCCTTTTGCATTCAACAACAGATTGTCATTCCAGTATTCTATGTCTTCCTATAGGTTACCTTAAAGTTTTGGAATAAGTGTTTCACTTTGGGGAATGCCTGCTCTCCTAGAGCATGTTCCTCTGAAATCAGTGACAAAGTACTCTTTGATTTCATTGACTGCAGGGTCAGTTTCTAAGATAATACTGACTGTGTAAGAACTCTGAGAACTTTGAGCATACAAACCCCAAATTGTGATGTCACACAGGACAGCTGTTGCTATGATATTCTTCAATGCACTCTCATACACTACTCCTCCAACCCCTACATTTTCAAACAACAACAACAACAACCAAAAAGAATGTGCTTTACTAAATGCCCAGGGAGAGAATTTTTACATTGAGTTATTGTGCACACTAGATTTTTCTATCATTTTTTGGGCAACACTGTTGACTTTGAGATCCAGGTATCCTACTAAGCTTTACGGCAAATTTTTGGGAGATACGTGTATTTCTGGCATTCAGTGTGAAAACTTGCAGCCTTTGCTCTGAAGTTGGTGAGACACTATAACAAGTGCCCATTCATCCAAAAACCCTCAGAAAATACAAATACAAAATCATTTTACATACAGTAAGACACCTTTGGTGGAAATACAATTTTTTTCTGGTTTTGTTTTTTTTTCTTTCAAGTGGAAATGTGTACACAGGTTATTTTCTGTTAATACATGAATGGTAACAATTTATTGGTAACAATTTAAGTACACACCTGAAACCAATTTTCTCTTAAGAACAATAACCCAAGAAAAAATAAAATAACATGTAAAAAGCATAGGTTTGGTCCATTTCAGCATGCTTATTTTCCTTCCTGGAGTGTATTCAAGCCTGCTTGAATAAACTCTTAGACTGGATGCTTGAAGTGAGACAAAATGAACCCTCACTGGCAGGAAGAAAAAAACAAAATGCAAGAATTGGTGATTCTATATATTTTACAGGGTGTCAGAGCTGACTGTTATTCCACATTCCCCAGACTGCAAAAATGTGAGAACTGTCAAAACTAAGACAACCACCCACCCTCTGCTGTAAGTAATGATTATAAAATATTGTAACTATGCCTCAGCATTTGCACACATACTTCCTTTTTTTTTTTTTTTATTGGTGAAATAGAGTATACAACATTGTCAAGGGGAATATTTTTACTTTTAACATGCCTTAAATATTCAGCAGTGCATTCCAATTCTTTGGAAAGCAGTCATTATATTGCATAGAGGATTTCAGCTTGAAATACTGAAAGAGAGACACACACACTTCACTGTAAGCAAACATTTCTGTCACTGGGAACACAAAGGCTGTCTTGTTTATAGTGCTCCAAGTGAACCATTTTAGAGGTGCTGTAGTGGATTTACAAGATGAGTTGACAGTGCTATTGTTAATCCCACTCGTCAGTGTAAGTGCAAAGGGATTTCCCCTTGGGAACCAAGTCCAACAGGCCTTTGAATCAGAATACTTTCTCATTTGGCGATTTCTTTACTGACCTGGTCCTGGTTTAGCAGTAGGTCAACTAAAGGCATGGACTCTAAAGAGAAATCCTGAGAGTAGTTTCTAACTAGAGGGAGCAGGGGATTGATGCTCTTATAATTTAATGTCCTTTGCATTTCTTATCACTACCGCTATACACTTGAAACATTCTCTTTTAATTAGAGAATTCAATTTTGTGTGAGCACACTTCAGAGGTTAAGTATGTGATTAAGTGCTTTCCTGAATCACTCTCTGGAGACACCTCTTTCTCTCTTTCCATGAATGCAGAGGCAGCCAGCTCAGCTTGGGTACCTGCATACAGAAGGCCAGAGCTGGCTACTCTGAAGTTCCTTCTTGGTGGATATGACTGTAAAAGGAGGCCAGACAGTTTTTCATTTCCAGATCACACACAACAAGTTCCATCAGTCAGTGTCTTCCTCTCCAGGTCTATCTGGTGTCATAAAAACCTTATTCAAATTGGCTCCCTTGGGCAAATTCTGCTGCTCATGATGCTATAGCTCTGAAGGCTGCAGCAGTGGGGGTCTTCTGCTCACAAGCTTGTCTGACCCTCCCACTTGCTTTCTTACTACTGAATGTTAACCCTTAATGTTTGGGGAGAAAAGTAATTGTGGATGTATTCCTTGCCAGCTCAGAAATTATGATGAGATTTTCCTACACTTTTCCCATTTTTTTTGAGCACAGGGTAGTGATGTTGAAAGAGCTGGATTTTTCAGGTGTGGGGTTTTTTTAGTGGGTGGGAGGTCTATTTTCCAATCCTGCCCTGTCTGCATTCCCTATATTCATCTTCACCTCTGTGAACTTCTAATGCATCTTCCTGGGGGAGGTTTAGAGCGAGTAGTAGCATCTCAAAGGGGTTCTGTTTTGGATCAGGCAGTCTCACAGTGGAAATCTGGAATAATTTGACTTAAATTAGCAGTTATGGGCAGATGCATAGTCAGTCTGGTGTAGTGATTAGACATTAGTCATTTGGTAGGCAAGAAATTAAACCCACTGGCCAGAAAATGTGGAATAAGGGAGGTCGAGCCGCTCACTCCTCCCAATTCCTCCATCCCCATCCAACCTGTACAGTGACTGTCAGAGTGTGGGGTGTGCGTCAGAGGGAGCTCATCAGAGCACTACACACTTGGCTGCTGTATGGCATGCATGTCAGAAAAGAACAGGGATTGGGGTTTTCTGGTCTTACCATTGTGAAGTCAAGAGCTATTGAGCCAACGCTGCTCATACAATCTTGGCAAAGAGGCAAAGACTGGGAAAAAGCCTGAGAGGGCTGACTGGCATCTACTGTGCTGTTTTGACAACTTCATAAGAAAAAAAAAAAAGAGAAGTTAGTACCATATTTATCTAATACATTAACTTCTGTGAAGTTTTGGTTAGAAGCACCTTTGCACATTGTATAGAGTAGTTACAGATGGAGAGAACACATACAGGATACAATATTACATTTGCTTTTATTAATGACATTGCTTCTTCATTTTCATGTTGACCTCAGTTTCAGGTCATCTTTGTAAGGTTTTGTATCAGGCTCTAGATTTACACTGCATGCATATTGTCCAAACTGGGAGGATTTCTTGGTATTCTCTGCTTCCTTTTCTTAGACACTGCTAATTCATGAAGCACTTCTGCAGTACTACAAATTTGGGAAACCCATGTTGTACACCAGTAATTGGATCTGGCATGTTGAAAGAAACTTTCTTGTGATGGGCAAGAAAGAATGACACCTTTTTAATAGAGAAGAATCTATATTTAAAATACAAACACATGTGTATAAAGATTTCTTTTTCAACTACACCTAATACAAATAAATAACAGTTTTAACAGGTGCTTAGTTTGGGAACTCTCTCAGGTGATTTCCCAGAGTATTTTATATAAAATGATAGGTAATGTACACCTGCTTCATTCTCTTACCTGATTCTCCTTTCATATATCAGGGGTGCAGCAGTGGTGTTATTTCAATGGGATTCCCCCTGATTTGGACCACATAGGCAAGAGTGGGATCTTTTTATGCTGAGCTGATGAACATTTTGTTGAACCGCTCAGGAAAATATTTTGAATGATGAGAGAAAATGCCTGTAATACAGCACTCAATATGTTCAGTTGGCATTGCTGTAGTTTAAAATAGTCAGCTGAGCTTTGACAACATGAATGCTTGTTATCTTTTCCCAGGAAAGTAAAAATCTTTCTTCATTTCAGTGGTGCCAAACCTGGCCTATCAAGAAAGTATTGTCATTTCCAGAAGACCATTTTCAGATTTATGGGGTTAACTCCCTTACAGTTTGATTTAAAATATTGTTATAATGAACTGTGTGACGGTTTCAAATGATGCATTAGAGCAATATTGCTTTTTGCAGTAAATGACCAACTGTTATTTCCATTCCTCCAGAGTTCATAAATTATAGCCTCTTTCTGGAATTTGGAAAACAGTGCTGATTCACTCCACTTTAAAAGCTACTTTATAGCACGGCGGGAAAATGTTTCATACCACAACTCCTTTAGCAAAATTGCCACTGCTGCCTTTTTAATATTTAGAACGTGCAACACCAGTGAGAAACCTGCAATCATAGACTTTATTCTCACATAGAAACATAATCAACAGTCTCAGGAAGGAATATGACTTGACAAAACCAAAGTTGGGGAAGAAATATATACCCTATAAATACACAAACAATAGGAATATATGGTGTGTTTAAGATAGCAGGAATTTTTTTCTGCTTAGAAACCCATAGCAGATGGAGCACTTTTACACTTGCCTTCTCTCCTGTAAGAACTGAAATGTGACAAAAGAAGTCAGTAAAGGACTTTTCCAAGTTTTATTTTTAATTGCTCTACTTGCATTTGATGCCTTTTTTATCAGTATGAAGTTGAGTCCCAAATTCCTGATCACAAGCTGAGCTACAGCTTTGCTTCAGAACAAAGCAGTTATACCAGTGCAGAAGGCTGCAAGCATTGCCCGGGATAAGAAGTTTATGACTTGCTGCCCTGTTTTCAAGGGAGAAAAAGACACAAAAACTTTTATGTGACAGACCAAGGCAACATTTCTGGTAAACTCCTGGGTGGCAGCTGGGTGACAGATGCTCTGACACAGCCAGTTTACACTCCAAGCATCTCCACCCCACTTGCATCTGCCCATGGAGCACCTCCCACAAAGCCATTCCTTTTTTCATAGTCAGCAGAGATGGATCAGGTAAACTTAATTGGCTCAATGAGGTGATTTTGGCTAACCTGAGCCATTTTAGGAGAAACCTATCAGGGAGCAATCCCTGAGCAGCTGTGGACAGGACAGAGACTGGTGGAGTTTCCTGTGGGGATGGGTGCCAGGAGCAGAGGAGCTGGGAAGCTCCAAGGGCCAGGCTGCTGTGATGTTCACAAACAATGCCCCCCAGCAGGTTCCATTAGCCTGGGCACGGTGCCACGCAGCTGAGGGGACAGTGTGCAGCCAGCAGAGGCTCTGGGGTCTCTGCAGAATGCCCTGCTGTGTAGCATAGGCATCTACTTTGTGTTTCCTTCAGACCATTCATGCTACAGCTGTTTCTAAGAGGCTAAAAATACCTCAGACTCGACAAGATGCATGGAGTCGATGCCCAAAATGAGATTATTGGTTTGTCTGAAGTGGGCTCATGTATATCTTAGGTTATTAAATTTCACCTACTTTTTTTTGGAGTCTGGAACTGATCCAAAGCCTACTGCAGCCTCTGGAATTACTCCAGAAAGTTCAATGGGTTGTGATTCAGGCTTTGAGTCAAGCTCAACTTTATACATTTTTAATTATTGAAAGGATTCTAATCCCCTTCTGCCTTCATGTGTGCTGATACAGAGACCTCATTTTCCAATGGTTAATGCTGGAATTTGTCACTTTTTGTAGGAAACATGCAGCATTTTCATTCAATGCAATCAAACTGTGTATTTTTCTAATAGATATTGTGGGTATGTTAATGGAGTTGTGGCACAGACTCAGGATGGGTCTGACACCAATTATTCCTAAAACTCAATGAGTTGTGAGCATAGAAACAGGAGTATTGTCCTTCAGCTTCAAATTACAGATCTCTGCTCCCTGAGCTGCAGGTGATGGTCCCCAGAGGTGAAGGGTGAGTCACACCCACAGAGGTGGATCAGCACCCCTGTTCAACTAAGTATTCCCAAAGCTTTGGAAAAAAGAAAAAAATCTGGCTGGTTTCTAGAGTAATGAAAAGCAGGTATTTGCCTCACATCATTCACAAAAATAGCAAGTGGAATGCAGAAAATTTATTTCAAGACAAACTATTTCTGCCTCTGGAAGCAGAAGAGAAGAAAGGGAGACAGAGAAATTACAAGGAAATTCACAAAGTAAAGGTGGCATTTGCCATGTGAACCTGAGCAAGCAGAACATGGGAAAATCTCAGTTTTCTGTCTGTCAGCAGCAAAGAGGCAACAAGTGTAAGCAAATGAGAAGAGGTTGGCCCAGCACCAGCCCATATATAAAATTATTTGAAGAAACTTAGATGGTGAGTGCTGAAAAGGAGAAAGAAATCCTTGAGACCACACTGATAGCAGCTGTGTTCAGAGTTACTGAAGAAACAACCACAAACTAATTCCCTTTATCATTTCAAAAAGAAGATAGAATTGAGTGTTGAAAGAAGAGTGCAAGGGCTAATTGTTTTACAGGTATAAATAACATGAGGCCCAGATCATTCTGCAAATGCAGCTTCCAGTTTTGCCTGGTTTAATAGCATTCCTTTACTCATGGTGGTGTAACAAGATGATTCAGCACATGGCTGAGGTATATTTAGTGAAATGCTGGCCCATCCACACCGCTTTTGAAGGGCTGTGTGCTGAGAAGGAGCCTCCACCAGCTGATGCACTGACCATGTGCTGAGCTGCCCTCAGAGGAGAGCACCAGCTACCAGTGAGGTTAGCAGGTTGCAGCTTTGGTTCCATTCCTGGTCTTTTTCTTGCCTGCTGCTCCAGCAGTTTAATTCAATACTGAGCACTAACCCTAGCTAGCAGCTAATTCCTGCAAGCTTCAGAAAGGTGTCATCTTCCTGCCCAATATTCTAGGAAATCACGAGCAAATACTGAACTTCCAACAAGCCAATCAATGAACCATCAGTGCAATTAATGGTTTCCTTTTTTTTTTAGGACCTTTAAAAATCCTGATAAAGAGATATGTACCTCTCTGCACTGCAGGGGTTGTGAAGTGTCATAATTCAGCACTAACTCTAAGCATGAGCAAATCTCTGCCTCTTTTTAAAGCTCTGGAAAATCAGACTGCAGCTACTGCAGCCACCAGCAAGGGATGAATTGGTGCATAAATAGCAGAGGGTATGGGTGAGGGAGATGCCTCCTCCCTGTAAGAGAAGCCATTGCTTCATAGCTTGGTTCTCCAACCTGGGAAAGGGATACAAGAGCTTTGATGCTCACTTACCTTTGTTGTCCCTTCCTTCTGGCAAAACAGATGCTCTCCAGGATTACATGGAGTCTGAGACTTGGGCCATGAGAGATCTTCCACCTCTCAGGCTGCTGCAGTGCTCCTGGTGACCAGCCCACCACTTTAGAGGACAAAATGGAAGCACTTTATTTATTATCCTAAACATGTGCATCATCAATATTTACTTCATTACCGATGTTTTATTCACCAGTATATTTAAGCACACTTTTATTTTGCCATTTTTTTAAAAAAGAGCATTCTCCCTTCTGGTATTTACTCTGTTGTGTTTTTCAAGACATTTATACTTCTCCATTTTTCAGTTTGACAAACTGAGGTAGCCAAGCTCCCCAGGTGCCCTCCCACTTTCATGGTAGCTCTTCTCCTGTACCTAGGATTTCCCTTTCATGCGTGTTCTTGAATAAAGCTGAACAAAGTGAACTCAGTTCCTTGTAGAATAGCATTTGTTCTTCCATCTCTCCGATGATAATTTCTATCCTGATATACCTTGTTATCTGTTTTTGCTTATTTATTTTGACCATTATGTCTGTAGGAGATCAAAATGATCCCATCAGTCTACAAGCCTTTCTTATATCCACAGCAAAAGCTGCTCATATCCAATTGGTGGATGATCTTGCACGTTCTTATGCCAGATTTCATCTTTCTTCTCTCACTTCAGTCCAGAACTTCTTTTTTGCCACTGTCCTGGTCCTTTTGCCTACCAGTGATTCTTCCCAGCTCGATGCCAATAGACTATATTGGCTGACTTTTCCCTGCTGTACTGCTCTAGAATGGCTTCTGAAGAGCAGCTGTGGCCTTTGCAGTCCTTGGCCTCCTGGAAGAGCCACCGTAGATACAGCATGTTGTTACTGGCTGCTCACCAAATCCAGCCTTGATCTTCATCACAACCTTCACATATATAGAACATCTGGGACTGGAAACTTACTGCACTGTAAATTCTGTTTCTGACTTTTCCATCTACAGGATGGCCTGATGGTTCTTAAAGGAAGTGACCAACTTCAGTGCAGACACCTTTCCATATTTCTGATGTCTTACAGTGCAAGAGTTCAATTGTCTTTACATTATAAGGGTTCTATATTGCTGGAGTTTCCCATAGGCAGCTCCTCCAGGCCCTGTCTCTGCCTTGCCCTCACAGCAGCCAGCTGGCTCCAGTTCCCCTCACCCAACCAATCCACTCTTTTATAACACTCCTCTCATTGGCTGCAGCTGTGGCCTGTTAACATCAGGCCTGCTCCTAATCCTTAGGAACTGGCTCAGATGCAACTCTTTAGGGGGTAACATTATTTTCTATACTACCTTTATTTACTTATGTTCTATCCCACTACATATTTCTGATGATAAATATAAATTAAATGAAATCACCTAGCTTCTTGACAATTGTGTCTATTTTAAGTTTTGCCTTTTATCCTTAGTGAGCCAGAAAACCCCATGTTCTTTCTTCAGAATCTTCCTTCCAACACAGGTAAGGAATAGCTTACTGTTTGTTTCAAACATTTGCATGCTTTTCTTTATGAAATTTATGATGAAAATTCCTATTAATTTTCTGCCTAATATTCACTGGCTGTAATTTATGTTTTCTTTACTAGGCTCTCAAAAAACTAATTTCACATTTTGACTTTGAGTCTTTCCAACCCTGCCAATTTCTGTATTGTTGTGTGGTACTCACCTCTCCTGAGCCTCTCATGATGCTTCTTTCTAAGGAACCCCTTGATGCTGGATGTGCAGGGCTAAGACTCTGAGGTGGGGGGGTAAAAAGTGCAACTGAAAAAATTGATGGACATTGTGAATTATTAAACATAAAATATTAAATGTCTCCTTTTGCATTTGCCTCTATTTCTGTGTTACTATTGACCATGGGCCTGTGGTCTGGCTCAGTATAGCTGTTCTTGTGGACAGTCTTGTCCATAAATCCTGGACTTTTCTGATTTCCTTTAAACTTTAACAATGTGAGAAGCTTTGTGTTTAACTGAAATGTCCCCTGGCGAGCCCCAGGGTGTCTGGAGGATGCAGCACCAGCATCACCTCCTGCACAGAGCCCCGATGCCCACAGAGCAGCAGCCCCCACTGCTCCACAGCATCTCCCTCTCACCTGGGGCCAGGCCAGAGCAGCTGCAGGGCTGCACGGCTCCTCAGCTCTGCAGACTGGCACTGCCACCACTGGGACACAGGAGCTCGGGACTGTCACACTTGGCCTCTCCGCCATGTCACTGCAGACTCCGGGACAGGGTCGCCTATATTTAGATGTATCCATTTATAGATATTCATGTGTATAAGAAGCATCTTTTATGGCAGGATACTAATCTTGATTGATTACTTTCTGCAAAAAAACCCTCCCAAACAAGCCACTGCTGGAAACAACCCAGGTGTAAAGGGAAAACACAGACAAATTAGGAAAGTTGATGGATAAAAGTATGCTTGCATATATAAGCACATGGAAGGCTACAATAATAAATTGCTTCTGCATATGGCTTATTCATATGGTTCCCTGTTGCCTAATGGTGCAGGAGCTCTTTTGTCATTACATTGCAAGGGTTCCATTTGCTAGAGCTTTGTACCTCCTTGATGTTTGTTGTAGGCAGCTCCTCCAGGCACTGAGTCTTCCTTGTCCTCACAGCAGCCAGCTGACTCCAGTTCCCACCAATCCACTCTTTTATAACACTCTCCTTATTGGCTTCAGCTGTGGCCTGTTAACATCAGGCCTGCTCCCAATCTTTAGTAATTGGTTCAGCTGCAACTCTTTAGAGGCTAAGATTACATTCTATACCACCTTTATACCCATACTGTATCCTCCTACAGTTCCCTATGGTTTTTTTTTTTCCAGTTCTTCCCTCTAGAAAGTAGTGAAGCTGGTTTTGGCAGTTTCTGTGTTTGTTAGAATATCAAATAATAGATTTTTTTCTAATCTTTCTCTGGAAGAGATGACTTGTGAAGTTATCTACATTGATCCAGAAATGGTGCAATATCCTTCTCTTCTGAAACTTACAGATCTGTGCTAAGAGATGAAAACACAGGAGAAAAATTGCACAACTTTGCTAGTTTATGGAAATATGTCAGGTCATGTAAATAAAACTGCATTCTTGAATTCAAAATATAAGGTAACACTACCAGCTTGAAAATATGCCCATGTCTGCATATTAGGTAACTATCAAAGTGGCAAGTAATATACAATATACTTAGCAACTTTGGCATATCTTTTTCTTTTATGAGGGAGTGATTAAATTTTTTTTTTTGATAAAAGATTCCTTGTGAAAATATAAAATTCAAAGATTAGAAAAACAAACTAGTATGAACAAATAACGTGACAAAAATGTTTCAAAGGAATTTCAAAAGAGATGCTTGAGATAGCATTTCAAAACTGTGCTAGTGGGACTTGATTTTTTCAAAGGGTTTCTCCAATAAGAATCATAACAACCCAATAGTGATCAAAGTTTGTAATGAAGCAAATTTAATGCCACAATATCACTTTTTGATCTGTCACCACGCCCTTCAGAAAAAATGAGTGACCTTTGCACCTCAAAATCCTTTTAATATGAGTATAAGAATTGAAAAATCTCTCTAAAATGCTATTTTCTGTTTGAAGCAGTTGTCAAATAAAGTAAATAATAGCCCAAATGTCATATGCAGTCATATTTCCTAATTTTTCCTTGTATTAGTATTACCTGCATTGCTGAAAGTGCTGCATATCTCATACCAAACACTTATCAATATTTTCATAAAACCCTGCATTTTTTCAAAATTTCCCGTATTTTTGTGTACCATAGGAACATTTAGGATTGCAATCACCCTGCCTGTTCCAGCCATAGCGAGCCACATCGACTCCAACCAGATGATACTGGAGACAGAAGAGCCTGGAAAGGAAATGTGTGCATTTTTTTTGATCCTGTTCCTGTTTTTCGCCACTCTCTGTTCTCAAAATTGTTTAGAGAAGCCTTGCATCCCCAGGCTGGCCAAATCCACCAGAACCCCCTTCCCTCTCAGGTGTCTATCTGCTGCCTCTGTCCCCAACTGCAGCAATGATCTCCTCTGCGTGTGCCTTGGCGCTGGCTTTGCCACAGGAGCCAGCGCTGACCTGTCCTGCTCCTGACCCAGTTTTTCCTCTGTCCCTGGTGCAATAAGTGGGAATGTGCTACAGTCTGAAGACAGACAGATGGAGGAAGAGTCTCAGGATGTGACTGTTGCAAGAGCTTGAAAGTGAGCCAGCAAAACTTCATCATTGCACAAAGGAGTAAACAAGCTCAACTGGAGTATGGAGATGAGATAACCCCAATGTTCAGTGTCAGCTCTCAAGCTGGGGAGAGTCACCATGCCACAGGGATGTTTCCCATTCTTGTCTCTCTTTCTCTCTCTTCTTTTTTTTCCCCCCCTATATTCTTTGAGAGAAAAAAAAAGGACAAATTAAACTCAAAGAAATGTGTGAGATGGGAACCTGGTACTGTTTTAAATATTTTTTTCCCTAGGCTATGACTTGGATCTTCTTAATTTTGTCTAAAATGAAGAGATTTCTCAGAGAAAAAGAAAAAACTTCCATGAGAATCCATTAAAAATTTCCAGCAAAAATCAGTGATTTGTTTTGTCTTATTGAAGCTTTCTCATTTGTGTTAACAACTGCCAGAAGCCCATTTGGAGGAGTGATTTTGCACTGTTTGCCAGAGAGGGATTTGGGATGGAAGACGTTCTACTTGATGGTGGAATATCTATCCTGTCCTGACAAGCTACATTCAATGTTCTGAGTTTCTTCCATACTGATGCTGAAAAAGAGTCCCTAATATAAGGAGATGTACATATTGGTACAGCTTGTTGAGGTTTTTTAACCACCTTGTAGTAAGTTTTAGGAACTCTGACCTTAAGTCAGGCTTCACGAAGTATGGCCAAGCAGAAAGACTGTTTACATATGATATGCAGAGGTAGGGATTATGGAGTCCCTGACTGGTTCTTATGTAGTTATTATAACAATATATTTTTTATGTTAGGGAAAGAGCAATGCTTGCAAAAATATTCTGTTGTATCTAATAAATTACATTTCAAGATGAAAAGCTACTATACTACCTCTGAGTAATGTTGCTCATTACTTAAATCCCTCAGCAACTTCAGGAAGTATTTAGTAAAATATTCACTATGCTACAGCACTTTTTTTACATTTTTTAAAACTACTTTATACCAGAGTGGGCACTACTTTGTGAGAGGAGAGGGAAGCAGGAGGGTGGTGGTTTACCTGTCTGTAGCAGGCATAGGCATCCCAACAAATTTAAGACTTTTATTGACCATGTTGTCCTCAGGATCAGGGCCTCTAAATTTTAATAGCTGTCTGGTGGCTACAGAAGCCTCTTTATCTGCATCCTTCCTCTACATGATAGCAGCAGATCCAGTGACTCCACCAGATGCAGTGCACAGCCTCTTAGAAGAGTGTCAGATGTTGCTAGCATAGTGCACTTCAAACCCAGAGAGCACCAACCCAGTTGATCTGCAGGGAGTGAAGACTGGCTTGGAAATATCTGCCAGGTCAGAAGCCAGAGCCAGAGAATTTCTGCACATTTTTGGGAGTATGTGTGCAAAGCAAGTAGGATGCCTGCTGCCTGTGAACAGAAAGGAGAGTAATGAAAGATGCTATGAAAAGGAAGAAAAGAAGCAAAATCTGAAAGCAGCCCAAGGAATGATTAAAAACCCCCCCTCTGAATCTGCTTCATGAAATCCACTTCCCTGCAGGGTCATGAGCTGTTGTGTTGGTCAGGCTGCAGATAGGAAAGGATCTCGTGGCCCCATGACTCTGTGCACTGCCACCGGGGGCCTTGGGGCCCTTCTGTCCCACCAGCTCTGCACACACTGGAATCCTGTTGTGCTTCTTCCAGAGGCGCCTCCAAATCCCCAGGGGCAGGAGTCAATGTTGGATGGCATGCAGAGCGCCTGCAACGCCTGTGCACAGCCTGCTCCTCTCCTGTGCTCTGAGAGCCTGAGGAATCCAAGTGAACGGTCAGCTTCTGGAGATTTAGGAAACAGTCTGGTATTTAGGCTAGAGTAAAAACAAATGTTGCCTGCAAGAGCAGATGAGGATGCTGTGTCTCACTTCCTGGAATTTAGGGCTGGCAAAGGCAGAATCCTTTTAATTCATATCATATCAAGGTCTTCTGCACATTCCTTCTGAATGGGAGATACTGGAAGTGGAAAGTTGGCTCTGGTTTTTATTGTTTCCAAAACAAAGTCCTTTTGGTGATATTCCTGACAGAAACACTAAAAACTTTTCTTAGAACCCCACCTCCAATATACTGATTTTTCTGAGAGACGTCTAACAGATCCCTGTAGGTACAGCCTGTTACATAAAATGTTGTCCTTACAGATTTTCTGATTTACCATTTCAGTGAAAAACATCGTGGAGGATCACTATGAATTCAAAGAAAAAAGACATCCTCTTGGTCCCATTCTTTTCTCAATGTAACTTTGGTGGATTTCAACCATTATCCTTCTGTTACATTAGTGAAGTTACTGTAATCAATGTGAAGTGATTGGTCTTTCTCCCTGTACAGCTGGCACTAACATGAACTGATCCATTCCATTTACTTGGTTGAACCCAGTCTTCTGGACCAAAACTCCAAAGGGTATTTCATGTGTTGGTACACATGGGCCCAAAGTTTTCTGAGCTAATATGAACAGAAATAGTGGGTGGTCTGAACTTTCACCTTGGTAGCCTTGTAGCTGCTTTAGTGAATGCTAAGTGGATAATTAACATAAATGCCAGCATGAGGGCACAAACCTCTGCCTATGCTTTCTCCACAGGCCTAGCTGCTCTGTCTGCCCTGGATTTCCCTGCTGGAGACATACTCGTGCCACCAATGTGGACCTAATCATCCAATCATCAGCAAAACCAGTCTCCATCCAAATGGAGGATTTGAGGAGTGGCAGCAACGCATTTCAATATGCCTGGAGATCACCACCTTAAAGACCAGGAGGTACCCTGCCTGTACCCTCTTGCACTGTGGTCCTGTTCTGATTCCAGTTCTCAGCAGAATCCCTGACCTCAGGAGACCACAGACTGCATCCAGGTCTTTTCCAACAGAAAGCCTGCCCTCCAGTGTGTTACTCTCCTGTCCCTCTGGCCACATCTATGGGCTCAGATGTGGTGGGATGGATCCTTGGGTCTCCCCAGCAAATGTAGAGACACAGGTCCACAGGAGTTACTCATTACATTGCCATACCAATGAGACACATCCAAACTGACATCAGGATGACATCCTATTTCTCAGCACTGACTCCTTACCAAAGCCACAGTGCTGCCATATTTTGGATTCATTACCTGCTCTCATAATGAAAGGGCTATTTTTTAATCCAAACAGGTTCAAAACCATCACCCCTGGCACTTTTTAAACTCTGTAGAGATCCAAAAGGTTTTCTCCTGAAAGGACACCTCACCACAAGACTACTTTTGGGTTAGACTTTTGTGGTGTGTCCTTTCTGTTGTGGTTTCTGGAGATGCTGCAGGACTTGCAGAGCTGGCGAAGCCATGGAGCTGGGTGGAGGCAGCCCATGGTGCCTGTGCTTACAGACTATGTTAATTTTATTTTTGCTTCTGGGTGGGAAGCCAGCAGTTGGTTTCAATCCAAATTTGAATGTGTCTTTCTCAGAGTCTGGTTCTCTTCTTGTGTAACACTGTGACGCTGAGATATTCTGGGACACTTTTACTAACCATGGCAGAGATGCATTCCTGGGGACTGGAGCGAGGGTGCTTTTCAGTGCAGGGCCACATGTTTGAGTGATTCCAGCTGGGAAACCCACTCTCCCTGGTGGTGTGATGGAGCAGAGGTTTACTGACCTTCACAAAACTGTGCCACCCACTGCAGCATGACTGCCTCCCCCTGTCACACACATTCCCCTTCTCGCTGCACACCCCTGTGACCTAGGGCTTCACCCTTGCTTCTCCTGGCTTGGGCAGGCAGAGCAGTTCAGAAACAATGATGGCAGAGAGAAGGGAGGAAACAAAGCTACCCAAGAATGACAGCAGGTTTTACTCAGGCTCCAGTGGATGCTTTGAGGGATCCAACATGGTTTTTTGAAAGACGGTTTGTTACATCCCTAATTCCAAATAATCCTCACTGCTGAAATGGGAAGCAAACATCCTCCACTGTGATCCTGCTTCTCTCCTGCTCTTCAAAATAATTGAGGAGTGATACTTACACAAGGTGACTACCTACCCTAGCTCCTCTTGTCCCTTTATCTTCATTCAGATGCTAATGATGGTTTAAACCAATGTTTGTGATTCACAGGCCTAAAGCAAAGCTAGGCAGAAGGTCTGTAGACAGTAGGGGAGCCAGCTATTTTAGCTCTCCTCCTTCCCTAAGTCAATATTAGTATAAGCAGCAATGAAAAAGGCCAACACACGGAGAAAGAATTTGAAGCCAGGAGAGCTGCAGAAGCTGTCAGAACAAGCAGCCTCACAGGGCAAAGGGCAGCAGAGGGACACTGGCAGGTGCTAAGTGGGCTGGGGGACCATTTGTCTCCCACAAAAAAAAGCACTAGACTGCTCAGATATTTACAATGGCTTCTGTCCACTCCAACTGTCCAACTACCTATACATCTTAACCTCCCCTAAGCAGAGCTGCCTCCAGCATCCCTGTTAATGCAGAGGCTCTGGTTATGCTTCTGAGCGCTGTTCTGATCAGCCCCCAGCTGTACAGCTGCTAATGTTTCTGGAGTAAAGCATTTCCTCAACCCTTCATCTTGTCAAGTTGACCAAATCCTACCATGTTTTGGAAAGGGATAATCTGAACAGGCGTCATAGATTCTTTCAGCCTACCAGAGATTCTGCTAGAAGCTTGCTTAGCAAGAGATTCCCAACCAAGTTTCATGGAGGTGTGGATTTCAATAATACCTTTTTCCTGCAGTAGTATGTGATGCATTGGGAGAAAAATAACTAAGAAAATAAAAATATAAGTTTAGTGATGGAAATGATGGAAAGGAATTGCAAGAATTTATTTGGATTTATGTTGGCTTTAAAAATGTTTTCTGCTATTGAAAAGAGAGGGAGAGAATATTCTGTACTCTCTTGACAATAAGAGGAACATGCTCATATTTCCTTTGACTGTGAAATAAAAAACAGAGATGAAGTGACCTTTGCCTATTCCTTCTTCTTGGTGTCCATGACTGATGGACAAAGAGAACTGTTCTGAAGTGGGCATTGCTTTGTATCGTTGCTGCTATTCCTTCAGCACTTAGCCTGTTAACAGGGGACAAAGGAAGAAAAACATGGATGGGAATAGGGGCCAGGTTGGTAAGGGATTACCCCACACTTCCCTTTCTCTGAAAGAAATCTCAAATGTGTAAAATCAGAATGGGCTCCATCTTCCTGGCTCTTTCAGTACATGTTCTTTCAAAGCTGCAGCCTGGTTTCTCCTCCTGTGTTTGCTCCCTGCAGCCTCCCAAGGCACCCATGCAGGGCAGAGAAAGGATGGTGGATAAGCTCACTGCCACAGGAGGTTGTGAGATGTGATGTGTTAGGGTGCTTCCTAATTCTACAAACCTGCTCAACCGGGAGATTAAAAGATTGCTCTGTGAAAGAGTCAGCTTCACCATGGTGTCTCTGTTCACTGATTGAGTAAGGAGTCAAAAAAAGAAGGCTGACAAGGCCTGACACTCAGGTACTTTTGAAATAACAAAATAGATTTGACTCCTCCTACATGCCAAACCCACTTAAAAAGAGCAAAATACATTTTCCAAATACATATTCTTCATACCCCACAAGAAGGAATCAAAGATAAATTACTCTTTCCCTTTCACCCCTTCTTTTCCTACACACCCTAAAGAGAGATCTGATTAACCCATGATTAAAATCTGGGGCCAGTCAAGAGAATGATAAATATCCTTGTGATTTCATTGGGGCTGAAAGGCAGACCTAACAGAAATAGATCAGCACTTTCTGACCAATTGCAATCAAATTATGGTGACATATTTTCTACGATGGACATGGACCTAACAAATAGAGTGACAGTAGAAATAGAAACTGTTAAATGTCATCTCATTTTCTTACAGAAATTTGGGTAGCAATTTATAATACTTCAGCATTCCTCTAGGAACTCCTTGCAGAGGTAGCTTTCCAAGGATACTAAAGAACTAGACAATTGCTCCTTCTCAATGTGTTGTGTTTAGCAGTCAGATAACAAGGTTTGCACCATAAAAAACCCATGTTGATTAAAGTATAAATTCAGAATTATTTCAGTGCTTGTGCTGTGGCTAGAGCAGTGAAATTCATTACTTCAGCAGCAAGCAGAAGCTTGCAACTGCCACAGCAGCATTTGTATCCTTTTAATGGAATTTGTTTTTTGTTTGGACAATATCCTGCAAAATTAAAAGTTTCTGTACATAACATTTTAAGCACAGTTGGTTGTCAAGGGTTAACTTGGTCAGTGGAACCTAAGTGAAAGTTTTAAAATATTGCTGTCATAGAGAACAAATGCCTTCAAAGTGTCTATAGCATATGTTTTTTAAAAGAGTGCTGAAATAAAGTCCTGGTTTTAATTATTTTTCTTTGCAGAACTTCTCTAACTTTATTGCCAAAGAAAAGACTTCCAGAGCCAATTTTTAATCTTAATTATACCAGATTCAATCTGGAATTTTTCCCTTGAAGTTAGAGTTACACCAGGTTTACACAAAGCAGAATCTGGCCCAGTTTCCACATTAGACTCTTTCTCAAAAGATAATGTAGATTAAAAAGCAAAATGTCTGACTAAAAAAAAAGCCAGAAGTCTAAGGATCATAATGCAACTAAAATGCTGCTGTATCCTCTGTTCGTGAGCCACTTCAGAGCTTTCCTGTCAAAGCCTGAAGTGTAGCTTCACATGCATGGTTACAGGAACCTTTAGCTGCATTTTCCTCTCATCTCACTCTCTCATTTCTCTCTCCACAACCACCTTGTTCAAGAGAAGTGTATATAACTGAGTTCTCTGGAGGATTGTCAACAACAAACAGGCAAGTGATCATGTAACTGAGGCAGAAAGTGCTCTCTGCAGAATTACATGAGGTGCAGACTAAAACAAGGGGATCTCGGAGAAAAAGGCCAAACAGTCTATTAGAGAAGTAAAAAAAGAGAGGAACTGCTTCCCTTGACATTTCAATGTTTCAGTCTCTCCTGTGCCTGAACTTAAAAATAAGGAAAATGAGGACATGGGCATTGGCCACTTCTTGGGATGGCTTGAGGTGTGATTGCTGCCTGCTTGATTTCTTCCATCACTGGTTAGGGCCGTAGAACCTTGAGTACAGGAGACATGCAGGGCTGAAAGGAGAATGAACATGATTTGTGCCTCCTGCTGGCATACCTCCAGCACGATCTTGGTAAATACGAGTAAAAGGAGTGAACTAATTCAGTGAGTAAGAGGAATGGCTGCTTTCATTTCCAGGTTTGGAACATTTTGCTGACTGTGACAACTCCTTGCAGATCTTGCAACTCCTAGTGGTGGCTCCACACAAACTCCAATTCTGCAAGCTCTTAGGAAGCATTAATGCATTTCCATCTTCTCAAGTCCTTGGGATGGGGCAGATCCAAGTTCAGAAACACTCCATGCCACAGAATAAGAGGGACAATGTTTTGTTTGCAGGGGTATTTTGGAGCATGAAAGATCAGGTGAGAAGGATCCTTTTAGAAACCTAATTGCAATTAATAAACCTTGGCAGTTGCTCCAGTATTTCCACAGGAAATCACCACAAAGGTGTGTGTTAATCACTAAGTGTCAGAAGACAATCTGTTGTGGGATGAAGCAGAAAAATGTCATCCCTTGCCTGGAGCATGGGCAACTCTGGGTACTCGGTAAACAGAGACCTTTCTCTCCTGAGTCTGACTCTTTGTGATGCTCAGCCTGTCTTGGGTCTTCCAAGGTAGGAATGTATGGTGGACATGATCAGCCCAGGAGCACGTGGGGACGGACACTGACACAGATGTTGGCACATGCCCACCGTGTCACAGCGAGCACGGCCGCGACATCCAGGGTGGTCTGCACACCATCCAGCCCCCCGTGCGGAACTCAGGGCTGGGCTCCCAAGCACAGTAGCCCGAGGGGAGCAAAGCTGGTACTAATAGCGAATAGCTGCAGAACGCAAGCAGCTTGGTCTGGCTGTGGTTTTGTCCTGCTGTAATCCATTAATCGCTGCAGCTCGAAAGAACAAAGGCACGGATAATGGTCTCGGGAGTTACGAACCGGAGGCAAACCTGGGCTGAATCAGCAGACGATCCTTTGATTTCAGAGGGAAAACTTATCATTTGCGGCACGGGAGGAATTTATCTCTCTGCTTTGCTCGCAACACGCCACATCCCCCGAGCTGCTGAGCCGGGTGCGGGCTGGACCTGCGGGGCAGGAGTCATTCGGTTCCCGGACGGCCCCTCTCGGCCGCATTCTCCGGTCTCTGTGCCCCTGCCGGGCTCGGCAGCTGCTCCCGCGGGCTGCGGTGCCCTCTAGTGTCGCGGGGCGGTGGCACTGCCCGGCGGTGGTGCCCCGGTGTGGCTGCGACGCCTCCCGCCCGTCGGTGCCGCGGCGGGGCCGGGGGTCCCCGCACGGGCCCGGAGCGCAGCGCGGAGCCAGGCGGCGGCGAGGGGCCGGGCGGGGAGCAGCCCCTTCCCCCTGGCTTTGCCTCGCCCCTAAATTGCGTTCAGCCTGCTTCTGGACCAGAGCGACGTGTTTATTCTGTCGCAGTCAAAAAAGTCAGGGCGGGAGCAAAAGGAAAAACAAAGTCTGTTTTTCAAAGAGTAAGGCTTCCACGGCTGTTCTGGCATCTTGTAATGTCGAGAGCCAAACGCAACAATGAAAGCAAAACAGCTCGACGTCGTGGCAGCAGCGGCCTCGGTGGGAAAACGACGGGCATGGGGAAGGAAAACGACGGGCGCGGGGAACTACCTTAAACAGCCATGTGGCGAACAAAAAATAAAGGCTAGGGAGGGCAGGCTGGGCAAAGTTAATTTCTTTTGTCTGGCTGCCTGTCCTCCCAGTGACACGGGATCCCTGCCATTCAGAGCCAAATTCTGTTGAACAAACAAAATGAGGGAATCTGTACTCGTGGAAAGATGGAAAGAAATAAAAATCTAAAAATCTGGTAGGACTGTAAATGTACACAAGACCCTGCCGCCTCCAGAACACTTTTCCAGAGGGGCTCGGGCCCTTGAGTTCCCGTGCTTAGCTCTCCTTCCAGGTGGGGCAGCCCTCGCCGCTGGATTCCCTCCCTAGGCGGTGGATGTGAGCACAGATGTGAGGCCGCTGTGTTTTCTCCCTCTCTCAGGAGTTTGAGGGGTCTCTGCTCCGGGCTGTAGCTGCTCCTCACGCAGGGGTTCCTGCTCTAAAAGGTATAAAGGGCGACTACTCTCCGTGCATCGCAGAACGTGAGTAACGATAATGAAACCCACACGAGCCTTCCCATCCAGTCAGAAGGCTGCGGCCCCTCAGTGGGGGCTCCCTCGGAGCCCGGGCCGGGGCACCCCCTCTCCCGGGCCTGCCCGATCCCGCCGGTGGCCACACAAGCCACCTATTAGCTCGTTCAATAGGCTTATCCAGTTAAGCGCTCCCCGGCTCACCCTTGGGAGAGAGCCGCAGGAAAGGATTTATTACTTGAAACAAATTGTGATTTCCCCAGGGAGGGGGATGCTGAGCGGGGGAGGTTGGGGGGTGTGAAGGGGCCTCGAAGGCTCCCAGCCCCCCTGGAAGGGCCTGAGAGCCGAGAGCCCGCCCCGCAATAACGCGGGCCGTCGGTGCTCCCGCTGCCCGGGGAGGGACACACACACACCCCGCCCGGCCCGGGACAGGCTGGGAGCACAAACAGCCCAGAGCGGCTCTAGCCCGGGCGCCGCGCTCTGTTTGAGACGCGCAGCTTCCATCTGTTACCACATAAACACAGCTAACGGGATGCTGTATGCTGCAGCCCTTCAGGGGAGGGGAAGGCGGGAGGACAGGGAGAGGTAAAAAATCCCCCCACCCCCAGCCTGTCCTCTCGCTAACCCCACGGCACCCTCGCCTCCCTGGACGGGACCCCCTGCACCACTCGGGGCGGGAGGCAGAGCTCAGCAGCCGTCCTGGAGGGTTTATTTTAACTACCACCGCCTCTGCGCGGGACCAATCCATAGGCACAGCGCAGAGAGATCGGCCCAGAGCTGGCAGAGCCCAGCTCCCGCCGGCCCCGTGCTCGGGCCCTTAGTGTGGGCAAGGGAAAGCTACGTCGGGGAAAGCGCCACCATTCCCACAAGGGTCCCTGAGCCACGGAACACCTCCGTCCCTGTCTCCACAGAGCCGTCGGGCCCCCGCCAGAAGGGCCAGACTGGCCTAGCAGGCAAGCCTCGCCAGTCGCCCAGTTCACAATTTTTATTTTTGGCTGGGTCTTGTGAAATCCCACGTGGAAGCCGTTAACGACGTCTCGATAATGATCGCGACAAAGGCATTATTCAAATAAGGCAGGTAATTGCAACCAGAAGGCACCTCCTCCCCTTGCCTTTCGCTCCTTTCTTTTGGAAAGAGTAACTCTCGCATTACATCCCATCCTGATGGTGTTTCGCCAGGAATCACCCCGCACGTCGAACCACACACTCTCACGCCGGTACAGCACGGCCCGAGCCCTGCAGGATCGCCCCGGCGCTCCGGCAGCTGATGATCATCTTCGAGGGGTTTAAATTTGCCAGAGCCCGCAGCTCTGATCCAAGTAATGATAAAGCTTTTCCCTCCGCAAATTAAGGGGTTCAGGGTGCTGGGTGCGCTCGCCCTCTCAGATGGAGAGTTCCAGGGTGCGGTGTGGGTTTTTTTTCTCCTGTGTTGTTTGTTTGTTTGGTTTAGCTTTTTTTCTTTTTTTTTTTTTTTTTTTTTTTTTTTCCTCCATGTTTTTTTTTGACTCTCTGGGAGCCTGTTGTTTATTCACAAGCATTACGGTATCCTGTTAGCATTCCGACCAGGGGCTGCTCATAGATGTGACTCCGATGATTTCCTGGAGGAACATGTGGAAGCAATAGCGGGGTTGTGCTCTCGCCCGAGCCGAGGACGCGCTAGTGGAGGGCGTGCAAAGGGCCGGGAGCCCCGAGAGCCCAGGCAGGGGCACCTCAGCCCTGAGCGCGCATCCTTGGGACGTGGTTCTCGTTTCTGCTTCTGTTCTCTTCGGGGCATCTTCGTTTCAGAGGCTGAACTCTCCCTCGCTTACGAAAGAGAAAAGCTACTGTGTCCTGGCCCTTGCCTTCGAGAACAAACTTTTGTTTAATACTAAATGGGAGAAAAAGGTGTGGGTGGTGTGGTGCTGGGCTGGGGAAGGAAGCAAAAGGGAGAAGCCCCGGCCCAGGGGCATCTGGGGGCCCGTGCCCTGCCCAGAAGGCAGGCGGCGGGCAGGGACCCGCTCGGCTCCGTTCCTGGGGCTGCAGTGCCCCCTTTCCCGCGGCCGCCGCATCGCCGCGCTCCGCACGAAGCCTGCAGCCAAAGGGCGGCGAGGGCAGCTCCCCGGCAGCCCCTCGGCCACCCCTTATCGCCAGCGATAGCGACGGCCAGCAAGGCAGAGATAGCCAGCGCTGCTCCCCGGCGGGGATCAAAGCTCCGTCGGGAGCTGCTCAAACGGGACGGGCTCGGACGTGCGCTGCCCGCGCCTCCCCGGCACCTCCGGCCCCGGCCGGGTCCCTGCCTTGGTCATTACTGGGCTCTGTTGGAGCAGGGCAAAGCGAAGGCAGAGACGAAGAGAAGAGTGCTCTCGGTCCCGTCGGAGCTGAGGGTTTTGGGGATGCTCTCTCCTGGCGAAGGTTACCTTTCGTTGTGTCTTTCATTCATAAATGTTAGTGATTCGTCTCTCCCCCCGTCTCTCCGTGCCTCCTGTCCTGGCTGGCTCACGGCCGTCCGTCCAGCTTTCTAGCCCGACCCCGAGCGCAGCGGTGTACAAAGGACACGAGGAAGCCGCGAATTCGTTTCCAAATCAAACTCCCCATCCATAAACTCACACTGTAAGCGTAGACATCGAGCCCGGCGCCCGAGCCACCATCCTGGAGGCTCTGAGGAGGGAAGACTCATTCATGAAATTTGGGAGCACTCTGAGTTTTCATGAAAGTTTTTTGGGTCTTTTTTTTTTTCCTTTCTTTTTTTTTTTTTTTTTTTTTATTTTCTCCCCCTGCAGTGCAAAACTCCCCGCTTCCCCCTTTCCTCCCCCTCGCCCCTGCCATATGGCCAGCCTCCCCCTCCCCTGCGAGGCTCCTGAAATCTGGAGGCAGAGACTGGCCCCCCTGCCTGCGTAAGAGCCTCCCGCCGGCGCGCCCGCCTCCGCCCGCGGGGCTGGGGGCGCCGGGCGAGCCAGCAGCTCTTATTCTGAAGGGAACGGAGGGGGGCTTCATTTCCTGACAGCTATTTACTTAAAGCAAATGATTAGTTTTGGAAGGATGGTCTATAACATTGAATCAATTACGGGACGCGGTTTCTGAGACCATTACAGTCGGATCGGGAGAGAGGGCGAGCGAGAGGGAAAGAGCGCGGCTAAGCAGGGAAAGTCACAAAAGACGTGGACATATTTTGGATGTTTTACAATCTGCAGGATTGGGGCTGCGGGTTGTAAAGGAGAAGGTAAGAGGTGCGGGGCATTTTCCCCACCTTTTTCTCTTTTTTTTTTGCATCTTTTCTCCCGCGGTTTTTTCCTCGTTTATTTTATCAGGTTTTCTTTATTTATTTGTTGGGGGTTTTCTTAATTTGATTTTTTTCTTTTTTTTCCTTTTCTTTTTCTTTTTTTCTTTTCCCCCGATGTCCTGAGCCGAGCGGAGGGGTTCCTCTCTCGGGGTGCAGGCGGCGGGCGCTGGTGACCCCGCGGAGGGAGCGGGGGAGCAGCGGCGGCCGTCGGGGTGCGGCGGCAGCAGCGCGGGCAGCGCTAATGACAAACACATTGGGACGGCGGCGGCCACCGCGCCGCATTCCTGCCGCGGGGGCGGGAGCGACCCGCCGGGGCTCCGCGGGCAGCGGCAGCGTCCGCCCCGCGGGGGAGAGCGGGGACGCGCACCGACCGAGTAAGCGGCTCCGTCTCTTCTCGCATCCCTCTCTCCCTTCACCCCGCTGCTCTCCCGTCCCTTCCCCCACCCTTTGTTTTAAACCACCTTCCCTCCTTTAGATCCCCGTTCTCACCTCGCTCCCCCTGACCCGGTAGCCTAAAATGCCCCGAGATCCCGAGCGGAGGCACGCACACAGCCCCCGAAAGGCGACCCGACCTCCATCCCTGCGCGCCCCGTCTTTTCTTTTTATTTGAGTGTCTCAGTGAAAGGGAAGATGCTGAATTTAGACAGGGCTGGTACCTGGAGCCTTTCCAGCCTGCAGCCCCTCTTTCGACGGGAATGCCAGCCCTGCCGTATGCCCTGCCGGACTGCTGGACCCCACTGCCTCCTACCCCGGGAAGGGCAAAGTCTTCGCGGCCACCTTTTGGATTTTGTCAAGCGCAGAGTTGCAAACCTGCCAGCCTCTGCCAGGCTGGAGTCCCCTGGAAAAGTCCTAGGAGCAAGTAGGAAATGGCTTTTTGGCTGTCCGCGGCATTGCTCAACATTTTTGGACGCGGATCCCATAGCTCAGGAACCGTTCCAGAGAACAGGACTTGGACAGCTTTTTCTGGAGCCAGCAGCGGCAGATCTAGCAAGGCAGCAGCAGCAGTCCCAGGGCACAGCCACCAGCCCCCGGGGCCCGTCCGCACCCCGGCGGGGAGGCGGCTGCGGACCGGAGGCGGGAGCGATGCCCTGGCCCCCCACCAGTGCCGGGGGCACGCTCCCAGCGCCCCTCGACGGCATTCCCGGCGCGTCTCTCGCCGGTGTTCGAGCTCCCTAGCGCTCCTGCGGGGCCCAAGTCTGCACGGCCGGAGAAGGCAGCGCATCGCCTCGCCCCGATGGGAACCCACGAGCCCGTTCCCGGGGCTGCGGGCGCATGGCTCCCTCTTGGTCCCACAGCTCCCGGGGACACAGCCTCTGTCCCCCGCCGGGACCCCCGCCCCTCTCCAGACCCCGCGCTCTGGGGCTCCGTGCTTCGCCCGACGGAGAGGGCTGGAGGAGAAGCGTCGGGTCGTAGCACCAGCTCCGCAGGGAAACACGTCTGGTCTCCGCTCCTGTCCGTCTCCCCTGTCCCGCTTTTTCTTTTCCCCGGCCACTCCGCATTAAGAAAAAAAAAAAGTGGTCTCTCCAGCTTGGCAAAGGCTTTCCCATTGTTTCCCAGACAAACAGTGGAGGGGCTGGGGGCTGCCATCTCCGCTAGGTTTGCTCGGTGTCCCGGGCAGCCTTTGATGTGCAGCGGCCGTCGGGCAGCGCCGGCGGTGGGCGGGCCGAGGGCAGCCGCGGCAGCGCCGCTGTCCCGCTCCCCGGGGGCTGCGCCCGGCTCCCCGCGGGCCCGCAGGGTCTGCCGGGCTCCTGCAGCCCGATGGGGGCCGGAGGGTGCGAACGGAACGTCCCAGCGCCATCCGCACCCCAATCCGGCCGGCTGCAGGCCGCTGTCCCCGCGAAGGGACGCACCGGGGGCAGCGGGATGGCTTGTTGCGCTCTCGGCGTCTCCAGGGCGGGTGTAGAGCCCAGCTGGAGCCCCAGCTCCGCTGACTAAGCTCTGTGTCCTTAGGTGGGACAAGACACGGGATCAAAGCAAGGAGACAGGCATCAAAGATCTCTGTGTCATCGTCTTATCAAAATCTGAGCTGCGGAGATCCGACTTTTAACTCTGTGTGTAGAAAAACTAGGAAAAGATCTCCCAGCAAGGGACTTTGGTTTTAGCTTCGAGTTAACAATGAGTGTTTTAGAACGGTCTGCAGCTAAACAGCGGTGTAGCCAACCTCAAAGCTTGGGGGGAAAAAAGTTTGCAGAAAAATGAGACCTCACAAAACACTGGGATTTAGGAGTCCACGAGCAAAGCAGCTCTCTCAGCCTGCAGGCACTCTGCTGCTGCTTTTAAATGAGATCCCTTGTTGTGGTCCTGCTCTTCAGGCACTGAGGGGCAGGAGGTGTGCCAGTCCAGCTGCCGTCGGGTGCTGGGGCCATCTTTGCTGTTACTAGTTTGTTGATGTATGGGAAATCTTCATGTGGCTCTGAGGATAATACATAGGTATTAGGTTTCAAGAAAGCAGGAAGTAATAAATATTTTAATAAAATACTTCTCTACTACAGCATTGGGCTAGGATTGAAGTACAGTATATCTAGACAGAAAGTCTTGCATAGCCCAGACCTCACAGATCATTTCCAGCTATACCCTTTGGTCTAAAAAGGAGGCTGAAATCTATAACTTCATATAATCCTTGCCTTGCTTGCTTCTTCATTTCATCGTGACTACAATCGTACCTACTTTTGTACATGAACTCTAAAATTTTTAATAGGAGATGTTTCCTTTTTTACCTTTGAAGACATAAAGACAAAGGAATGATTTCTGAGAGGTGATTTTTCCTGGTGGTGATGAGAATTGCTGGTAATTTAAAGAAAAACAAACAAGAAAGCAAATGATCCTTTCTCTCCCTTATGCCTTGCTCTCCTGCTTGACTCATCTCTTTCAAGCCTACGAAGCTTTGTGTGGGTGCCCAAGGGAAAAGTTTGCAATAGCTAGGCTTCCTAGCTCTTGTGGTCAACTGAGATGGATATTTTTTTCCGCACAGTGCTTCTCAGCACTTGAGTCGGGATCTGAGGTGTTTTTTGATTTGATTCTGAGAACCTAAGGAAGATAGGAAGATATATTACTTGGAAGTGCTAGCTGGTTTGTTTGTTTGTTTGTTTGTTTCTTTTTCCTCTTGTTTTCTGGGACAGTCTGGAAAACCCTCCTTGGATCAAGTGGGAAAATTTAGGCTTTGCAATTCCCCCACCACCCTTAGCTCCTAGACTCTGAGGGACTCTGTCCTGGAGAGTTAGGCTGAAGAATTGGGACTGACTAGAAGGCTCCTTGGGAGGCAGCCTCACTGTGTCCTGCAGGGCACAAAGTACTCAGCAGGAGACCAGCACTGGGCTACCCTTAATGCATGGCTGTTCCTTGGGTTTTTCTTGCTGCATAGTTTTTCTGTGTACAGGCTATGCTGGATTCAAGTATTTGTTAAGGGCCATGGAGCAAGCCTCATTTTGGGAGAATATTTATGCCAGTCTTTTTCATTGAAGAGCTTTGAGCCTTTCCCCAGTAAAACCATCAGACCCACATGTTAGCGCTGCAGGGCAGCGCTGCTCTTGTGGAGAGTTGAGTTTGCACTTTGGGAACTGAGGACCAAGAAATGTTTCAGAAGGTCCTGTCTGAACATTTACATTCAGCTGGTGACATATACCACAAGAAAGAAACGTCTTTTCTTGGGCTGGCCTTAGCTCTTCCTGGAAAAGATCAGCTTTCCCAGAAGGACAGACTGCCACTCTGACAAAATCACTGCTGAAATTACCCATCCCTCTCACAACAAGGATAATCATATCATTACGTGCCAAGATTTACAATCCAAATACTCTCCTATCCCTTATGTAAATACAGAGAAAATGGGACCAGGGTAGCTGTGTTGCTGGGATTTCGATTTTTTTTTTTTTGTTTGTTTGTTTGTTTGGGGTTTTGGTTGGGTTTTTTGTTTTTGGTTGTTGTTGTTGGATTTTTTTGTTTTGTTGGTTTTGTTTCGTTTCGTTTCTTTAATCACATGAAATTCAAAATGCAAGAATTTTGAATTTTGAGTTGATCCGGAGACCCAGTTTAGGCGGCTCCGTTGGAGGCCAGCGCAGCCCTTTGCCCGCAGGGGATGTGCCTGGTTAGTGCGGATCAACATTGCCATCCTGCGGCCGCCGCTGCGAACTTCAGCGGGACCCAGCCCAGCAGCCCCGCATCTCGGCAGATGGGCGGCTCTCTGCCTTGGAAGGGGTCTTCGGTGGATTCACAGCAGTGTGAAAATAGCATTTACCCTTGGCTCTTCTCGGTCCCCCTCCGCTCTTTCTCTTCAGGTCACGTAGAGCACTCGCCTAGGAATATCGTAATTTTCTAAGTGTGAATTTCCGTTGAGTTTCTGAACATTGATTTTACCTTGTCTTTTGTGGCAGAGTCAATGAAATCTTTCTTTATAGGAAGCCAGTGCTTGGCAGTTAGTGTTTGGAAAATTGAATACTGACTGATAACAGCTCTTTAGAATTAGCTTTCTGACTTTTTTTTTTTTTTTTTTTTTTTTTTTTTTTTTTTTTTTCCATAAAAGTGCACAAGGGAGATACCAGGATTTTGGTCAGAACCTTTCAAAATCTCTGTAAATTCAATGACTGTCCAACCCAGGGCAAACCCTTGCAAAGAGTTTGGCAAATCTGCCAGTGCATTACCTTGCTTTTACTATACACACCCACACTTCTATTTTAGCCAGCAATGTCCTAAGTATGCAAGAAAACAAGGTTTGCTCAAACTCACATTGTATATGTCGTGCTAATACTGGGTTTCAACTCGCATAAGCCTACTGGCTTCAGCAAGGCTACACCAAGTTATGGGTTGATAGGCCAGTGTTAGGAACTGAACCTGAGGTATTTATCCAGGGCTGAGATTCGGATAGCTGGGGACAAAGACGACTGGTCTGCCATTAGGAAGGTAAAGGAGCTAAAAATGTAAATATAGAAACCCAGGATAGATGTGCCTGCTTGGTGTTGTGGGAATGAGTAAAATCTCATGCACATAAGTGTGAAATGGTGCCTGTGTTAAACCTCGAGCCCGGCGTGGATGTGTGAGGGTATGCTGGTGCATTCTTAAGTAAGATGCGTGATGTAACTGAATTCAGACAGGTTTTGAACACGAATGATGTGAATCCTTAGTACATTATCCTGTCTTTCACAGCGAAGTTTGTTGCTCTGGGTCTTGATGAGATTAACGGGTCATTGGGGAAAGATCAAAGCTCTGGGTTGCGAAAGAAGAGCCAGATGGAGAAAGCAAGTTTAGTTAAGTCCTTGTGTTTTTAAACTGCAACGCTACATTGAGACACTCATTGATTTCAGCGTCAGCCAGGCCAAGACAGCAAGTTCAAAGCAGCACTTTGGAAATGCCATCACCTGCATTTCCATCGTTGGGCTTTAGTCCTCACTTACACTCACAGCTCTGCAACAAGTCCCCTTCAGCACAGCTTCTGGTGTGCAGGAGATGAACTAGCTTTGTTTTTTCTCCTCCTTTGCTGCATCACTTGCACTGAATAGTCTGACAAAACAACACAGGAGGGGGAGAGAATTGCCTTTTCAGTCAGAAAAGGGAGGGAACTTGGCAGAAGTAGGATAACATTGTCTTGTGGATCTTGGGAGATCAGGAGTCAGATCAATAAAGCAGACCATGGTAAGTCTGTAAAGAGTTACAGAGGGTTACTTTATTAGAAAAAAATGCAGGGTATAAATGTGATTAAAATGAGTAAAGAGGCTGAAAGTGAGGGAACTATTTGATATGCAAGAGTCTGTTATTGGTGGGAGACAGACACATAAACACATGGCAATTATTGCTAATTGAAGAAGCAGGCAAGATGCCTTGTCTCTGCTGGAGCTTTGTTAGCTAGATTTCTGATGGTCTTAGTACACGTTTTTGAGGAAGGTAGTCTTCTAATCCTTCTCTTGAGACCTTTATGTTTGACTATAAACTTCTTCTGCTCTGCAAAGGGGTGCTGTCTGCTCCACCCATTGCAGGAGAAAAGCAGGACTAGATCAGAAACATTCCTTGGCATGCTGTAAGCATTTAGTTCCCATATGGCACTGCCACAGTTGTAATAAGTAGATGCACCTACGTGCTTTCATATCTCAGCATCAGGAACTGAATACTAGAGAATGAATAGAAACTCTCCAGAACCTTTGAAAAAAAGTCCCTGTCTTGGCACATCATCCTTTATTTTACTCCTTGGTCAGTGTTTCAAATTAGGGGCTCTTCTGTGCAGTGCTTATTTAATCTCTTTTGGATTTGGGCCAAATCCAGTTGCTGTTAAAAGTCACCAACAAAGCATCTGTTGGTTTCAATGGGAGCAGGGATTGCAGAGTCTTCTCCTTTAGAAATTACCTAGCATGCCGCTAGAAGGTTTTATGTAGAAATGTCATTACAAGGCACAAAAATTGCATAAATACTGATTGCTATTGTTGCCTCTATAAGACAGATGCTTTAGGATTATATGTTTGAAAGCTGAAATAATTGCATGCGATCTATGACTCTCTGCACTGTTGGGGAGAATAGATGCTCTATGAATGGCACTGCTGGCCTAGAGTCTGTAATGGATTTATTTCATTAGAAAATTTCAGCATGTGTTTTAAATAGCGTGTCTCTCGATCAAGGGAATTCCTGCTAAATAAGCAATAAGCACTATTGTGTTACATTGTATTCTGTAAGCTATATATACACACATTACAATGGCAAAACAAAAATATCACTCAGGGTTGTACTATTTGTAATAAGAGTGGCTTTAAAAATGTACTTTTTCTCCCATAAAAGCTGCTTGCAGCTGAAAGGTCAGAACGTACTGCATGAATATGTTACATCTTCATTGATGCCTGTGAGGGTGCTGCCTCTGTGCAGGGGCATTTCTGTGGGCTCAGTCCCAGAGGCTGCAGTGGGAGCAGAGCTGCCTGCAGGCTGTAGGAGAGGGGATGCACCAGGACTTGGCACCACACCAGGACTTGGTTCCTTACACGAGGATTTGGTACCTCACACCGGGACTTGGCACCTCACACCAGGACTTGGTTCCTTACACTGCCAGTGTGCAGAAGGAGTCGTGGTGTCTCATCTGGCTGTGATCAGTCTGTGGCCACACACATCTTGTGGCAGTAGGTGGCATGGGTCTCACTGGGCTGTGGCTGTGAATTGGGGTCCCTGGGCCACTCCTCTTGGTGGCACTGTGTGTAATGATGGGAAGCTGCACTTGGGCGCTGCAGAAGAGGGGTCCTGCTAAGCCTTATGCACTTGTCAGTCCATTAATTGTCTCACTCCTGCCTTCTCCTTTCTGTTTCAGCTGTTGGCAGCTATGGGTACTTACCCACAGGCGTTCCTGATCCTGGGATGTTTTCTCACAGGTAATGTTCCTCAATCCTCTAAGCTTCCCTATCCCAGTTCTTCATAAACCCATGCTTAAACTCGCTTTCATTCTGCCCACAATAACAAATGCCACATGCTTGCCAGCTGGTTTTTTCTGCTTTTCCCCCCTGGCAGGCTATGACAAGCCCTACTGAGAACGCAGTACTTTCACCGGCCCCTATGGCCTCTCTGTCCCTCCTGAGCTGCCACAGCCTCCCACCGAGCGGCAATGTGCGGCACAGTGCTCTGCCCACCTGCGGATCCCGGCCGGGCTGGCTCTGCCTCGGTGGGCTCCCTGCATCCTCCCCGCCCAGCATCCCGGCTTTGCTGTGCCATGGGGATGGCAGGGCAGGGCTGGCTGGGCCACAGCGTGCCAAATATAGAAAGGGCCCCTAGAGCAAGGTAACTCTGGGCAGGAGTGGAAAATTATTTCAAAGAGTCTGGATTCCTGGTGCGGGTTTATTGCAGAGAGTGCCAAGTCAACTCAGTGGGCCTAGGTGCTTGTTTATTGTACAGGTCATTTTGTAGACTGGAACCACAAACATATTTCCTTGATGAGTTCCTCATTTTGTAGGGTTTGGATCCTCTAATTTTCCTTCTGAGAGTTGGACCTGCACCAACCCACCTGCAAATTACCTAGACTTGCAAATCTGAGCCTGTAACTGGAGATTACATCTGAAAACCAGTTCCATCTACAACATCTAGTTCAGTGAATTGCAGTTTTATCTGGCTACAAGCCTTCTGTACATTTTGGCTAGAGGTAGGCCTGATGTACAAGCTCCTGCTCCAGCCCTTTGCAGAAACCAATGTCAGATGTAAAATGCAGGTTTTTAGTCTTGGGAAGTTGTTTCCAAATTTCAGCTGTGAGCTTGCTTGGAAGCTGACAGGACTGCTGGTTTTGTGACCAGGGCTGTAAGAGGGTGTGAAATGCCTGTGACCCAGCAGCCGGGGTGTGGAATTCACTGGTCTGCAGTAGAGCTGTGTACAGCTTAGGGCTGGCAAACTGCGGTGAGGATTGGGAGCTATCTCTAACTTCAGCTCTGTCTGTCTTTCACCTCTTGATTTGACAAACAGAAGTCAGCAAGCAAACACTTAACATTTCAAAGGAAAGCCATTTGCTATTCCTCGGGCAAAGCTTTGGCTTTTAACAAGGGCAAATTTCCTGGGACATCAGCAGGTCTGATGCAGTCAGGAAAGAAAGCTGCTCTGACCCTCTCCCCTTCCTTTCACATCCCTGTGCTGAAGCTGTTTTGTGTATTGACGTGCTGTTTATTTGTGTCTTTTTGCAGGACCATTCCTAACATTTTGCCAGCTTCCTCTGCCAACTATTGTTCCCAATAGGAATGAAATGGTGGTACAGCTCTATTCCAATTTCACACTCAAATGCTCTGGAGACAGCGAAGTGAGCTGGCAGTACCCGGTGACCGAGGGGAACCACAGGATAGACATCAGACACGAGGAGAACAACAGCGGCCTCTTCGTGACAGTGCTCGAGGTGGGGAACGCCTCGGCCGCGCACACGGGCCTGTATGTCTGCTACTACAACCACACACAGGTGGAGGACGGCGAGGTGGAAGGCAAGGACATCTACATCTATGTGCCTGGTGAGTGGGGATGCCACAGCTGTGCAGGGGGCTCGGGGCGGGAGAGGTGAGCCAGGGATGTTCAGAAGAGGTGTAAATTGCTGGTGGCAGTTTACTGTCCGAGGAAGAGAAATAACCCCAGGGTTAAATCATATGTAAACCAAGGCCAGCCCCTGTAAATCTATGGATATGTTCTTCTTTCCTTCTATTGGTTTTCACTTTTTGAGAAGAGTTTGGGTTCTCGATAAGAGTGATGAACTCAGAACTTTAGAGCTGAGGTCTTCTGACCACCTGGGGGCTGGAGGGCAGACCTTGGTTGCCAGCTCAACTCATCTGTGGGAGCATGTCCAGCCTTCAGGTTTGCCTGGCTGCCAGGTGGGGATTAACAGAAATTCCAGGCTTTTCAGGGGGCACTTGGGTGGCTATCTTGGGATGTGTACTGACAAACCCAATGTGTGTACTGACCAAACCATACTAAAGCTGCTGCCAGGTGAGGAAGGCCATGTCCTGCTCTTAACCTGAATTAGGCTTTAACTGAGAACTGGAAAAAGCTCATGGGTGGACAGGGCCTGGGAAGCGTAAAGCATTGAAGATGTCCTAGGGGTGACTGTCAGAGGGAGGGGAAAGAAGTGTTCTTGCTGGCCAGTCTGACACAAGATTAAACACATGGTGCTACTGTGCAGTGCCCTGTAATTTTCAAGGCAAACACAGCCTTCCCAGGCCCTGCATTGCATTTCTCTTTAGTGGTGGAAAACTGTTGGACTCAGAAGAAATGGCATCCCTTCTTTTGGGAAGTGCTGGAAGTCCAGCTTTGCCCTCCCACCCCCTTGTTCTGACTGGAAATCAGCTTAAAGGCTTTCCACAATCTCTCTGGGATGAGAATCTTTATTGTCATAGCTGAGATAGGCACCAGAGGCTGAGCCACGACTGACTGCTCCTGTAAAGCCCTGTCTGGATGTTTTCCTCAGCACTGTCAGGGCTTCAGGGGTGAGGGTCACAACTGCAGGGGCAGAAGAGATCAAGCCACTGGATTTGCAGCAAACACATTGAACAGGGAACAAAAGAGTGGAGAAGAGATTGCAAATCATCCTGTGAAACTGCAGCGTGTTCTGAAGGAATGACGTCTGCAATGGCAAGGAAGATTCTGGAAGAGCAAAAAGCCAGGAGGCAATAACAGGACATGTTTAAAGGCTATTTTGCAGTGGCATTAAGTTTTTGCTGTCGACAGTGTGTGATTCAAGGACAGTGATTCTTCCAAGACTTTCCATTTGCCACAACAAATGTAATGTGTTTGCCTTCGTTCTTGAAGCAAGATGTTTCAGCAGAGGAGTATACTGCCAGCTTTGGCACATATATCTCAATATCCAAGCAGCTCTAACCAAATTGCCAGAAGATGTTGTTTATGTTAAGCAGTCATGCAACAAGTGGAGGAATATAAAGGCAGGAGCTGGAAGATTTCTTCAAGAGGACTTTTTGGTTTGGTTTTCGAAAGCCTCTAGACATCAGCCTACCAGATTCGCAGGGAGAGACACCCTGTAATTTTTTCCACTTGCTAACCATCAAGATGTCATAAAGGCAGAAACATATCCTTTTCTCCAAATTACAGAGAATGTCTCTGTTTCCACTATAAACTTTGTCGTTACAATTGGTTTTCCTGCAAAGAATTAGGAGGGCAATGGGTGGCAGCAACCCACTTTAGCCAGGGAGGATTACGTTGGGACTTCACACAATATCCTATTTTCACTAACAGCACATAGAAAACCAAACTAGGTGAATCTTGTTTCTGTTTTAAATTACAGTGGGAAAATGAATACATGGAGTTGGCAGCATTTTTGGGATGGAGTGCTGTGTTTGGAATATTGCTACAAAGAGCCTGCCAGTGCAGCAGAATGTCTATTGTTGGAGGGATTTGGATTGCTATTTAATAAATTTTATTATAAAGCTTTGCACAGAAGCTTCAGGCTAGCAGGGATTATTTGTTTATTCTGAATGGCCAAATGGAGACGATTTGAGGGCTATGCTTTTTATGCATAATGTTATGCAATTATGTTTTAAACTCAGACTTTGGATTGGCTGGAAAGCAAAGTTGGCATGTGTTTTGTTGACTTTAAAAGAAATAAAACTACCAGGTCCTTGTTTGCTTTTTTTCCTACTTGAATACTGTATTTTGAAAACCACATGCTGTGACCATAATTAACTATGTCTCATAACTGTAATGTTGGACATGTTAGAAATACACGAAGATAAGTACCTTGAACTATTTTTGATGAAATGTGGCTTTAGTGGTGTTCAACATAAACAACACGAGACTGACTTCAACTTGTTTTTTTTTTTTTTTTTAACTTGGAAAGTGTTTGGAATTTTTATTTTATTTTTATTTTACCCCCTGCTTATATATTGGTTAGCAGACAGCTACTAATTAAAAAAGCTAAAAAAAAACTAACTTAAAGTCATGTGAGTTGTGGATAATAACACGTAACATTTTGGGGAGGGGATCTTTCGTCTTTTTTGTTTTGCATCCTGAATTGTCGCAAAGGAACCTATGCCCTTTCCTGTTTTGTCCTTAGGAGAAAGGTTTCATTACACATCACATCAAGTAGCTAAAATGAGATACCACATGAAATTAGCAAACCTTACCTGCAATATCTGAAACAGAGGGAGAATGAACTGTGCAAGTTTCACTTATAAGTGGTCATTGATATGCAATGCTTGTACATGGACTTGCTGCAAACAAGACAGTGTAAGATTGCCTCTTGTTTTTTTACAGACCCAGACATGCCTTTTGTTCCTTCTATACCCGAAGACCAGTTCATCCTGGTAGAAGAAGGTGATCCTGCAGTTATCCCTTGTCGGACAAGCGACCCAGAGGCCCAAGTGACTTTAGTTAACAGCTTAGACAAGGCTGTGCATGCTTTATATGACACCAAACAAGGCTTCATAGGGAATTTTCCTGCGGGCTCATACACATGCAAAACAATGGTTAAAGGCGTGGAGTTCAAATCTGATGAGTTCCTCATCTATATTATAAGAGGTATTTCTTTCTATTCATTTTTTAAAAAATAAAAAGTGCTTGTGTTCTTTCTTTACAATGTAAGAGCACCAGCATCATGGGGTTATATAGGATATTTCTGCAATGATGAGCTCCTTGCTCCTCTGGCAGTACTGCCACTTAATTGCAAGTTTACTTACAATTTTGATGAGAATAACATGTCTTTATCTTCTCCCCAAAATTATTGCAAGAAAAATGTTTTGTAGTCCATATATTTTCAATCTATTTGCTGAAACACAACTTAAAAGGCTGGTGTTTACCAGTGGCTTTGAACTGTAGAGCTCTGGGTAGCCTGAAAAACATATTGATTTAATTATTTTGAAAACATTTTTCCTGGCCATCAAGGAATCCTCAAAGACAGTCACTAATTAGCAAAATGGGACATTGTTTTTATTCCCAATACCTTTTTACAGGGGGATTTGAGATAGGAACCTCTAATTGAAATTTTATTTGTGGAACATTTCTTTGTGGGATTGAACTGCAGTTCATGCTTTAAATACAAATTGTTTATATCAGTATAGATCAGCAGTACTTTTAATGAATTTTCAAGGTGATTCCTCAGTAGAGGAATTGAAAGGGAAATCTTCCTCTCAAACTGCACCATGTGAAAATTGTACTCTTTTAAAAATTAAATGAGATGTCTCTCTCTCTTCTCTTAGCTACTTCACAGCTGCCTGTTGAAATTGAAGCTCTTAAAACTGTCTACAAAACAGGCGAGACCATTGTAGTGACTTGTGTGGTCTTTGACAATGAGGTGGTTAATTTACAGTGGAATTACCCAGGGAAAGTGGTAAATATCTCGTTTTCTTTCTTTTTTTTTTTTTTTTTTTTTTTTTTTCACAACATTTGTAGTTATTTATTTGGCAAGCAAGTGAGGTTGTAAAACATTCTTCTCTTATCTGAATGAGGGCTGCTGAGGAGAGAAAACCAAGTAAGTTCTTTTAATTTTAGGTTACCATATAAGAAAGTCAGTCCCAAAAGGTAAATTTTCTGTTAGTAACTAAGCAAAGCATGAGAAGAAGGTGAGGTATGGCTGAGGAAGTAATGCTGTCTCTCAGGTCTCGTGCTACTGCCAGAAAAAGAAATCTTGTGAAAATTGAAAGATCTAGGTATGTTTGGCATCTGAGTAGAGTTCAGCTGCTGAAGGTCTGAGCCTCTAAAACAGCTCTCTTAAATCCTGGTTCTTGGGGATAATAAAGGACAATGAAGAATCAAGTCTATAATCTTAAGTGCTCTTCATTATGCAGATGTAAACTGAAATAATTCTTACAGTCACTGAATTTACTAATGAGAAACATCTAGTAAGAAAATCTTGTAGAACCCTGAATTTTTTTTTTAACTGGTTTAACATCCTTTTGCAGTGAAAACTTTTATTCAGTGGAACTTGGCTAGGGCCAGTCCCAGGCAATTTCAGAGTATCCAGTGTAAAAAGTCTGGTTGTTGAAGGAATGATGCAATTGAAGTGTACTTAGTTGTTACTCCAAATCCAACTTTTTATTTAAGTAAGTTAAGAACCCAAGAGGAAAAATTATTTGAACAAGTTTTGTCTTGTTTTCCATCTTACACATCAGTATAGTCTCTGCTATATGCCACCTTTCAAAACTAGCCCCAGCATATTTTTGTACCAGCCCCTTATGATAACATGTTGTGTCATTTTCACCATTCCTTTACTCTCAGGAGTTTCCTCCTTGTCAATAAATAATTCTTATTTTGAGAGTAGGCAGCACATAGCATCTATTAACTGGTTACTGTTTGTCTGATGAAGGGGATAAAAATTGATCTTACTTCATGGACATTGAACAAAGGGGACTCAAGGTGCTTTTACATCTGAGGAAAAGGTAGTGCATAAAGAGTAAATTTCTCTGTCAAGTTGCTTACCCAAATTTTCAAAGGTATTTTGGTTTTTGTGTTTTTTCAAAACACAAAAGGGTTTATTTTCACAGGCACAGTTTTTCTGTTGTGGCTGAAAGAGGCATCCTTGTCTGAGTAAACAAGTCTTTTGCCACACAGAATTTAGATGTTTGCTTTCACTTCAGGGATATCAAAGATCCTTGGTGATGTGCTTTCAACTCAGTTACTTAAGCAAGGTTTTTTTTCCTTCTCCAAACTACAGAAAGAAAAAGGTCTGATAAAGCTTGATGATATCAAAGTGCCATCGCAGAAGCTGGTTTATACCTTGACCATTCCTGAGGCATCGGTGAAAGACACAGGGGATTATGAATGTACTGCTCGGCATGCAACCAAGGAGGTTAAGGAAAATAAGAAAGTAGCCATTACAGTTCATGGTATGGTCTGATTTCAGTGTCTAAAATTATCAACACATTGGAAAACATAATTCTTGAAAAATGTTGCATAGTGTTTACACAAGGCTTTTTCATTTGCAGACAAAGGCTTTGTTCACCTGGAGCCTCAGTTCAGACCTCTGGAAGCTGTCAACCTGCATGAAGTAAAAAACTTTGTTGTTGATGTGCAGGCTTACCCAGCACCAAAAATGTACTGGTTGAAGGATAATGTGACTCTGATTGAAAATCTTACAGAGATTGTTACTACTTCAGGAAGAGTCCAGGAAACAAGGTAAAAAACCTTCTGAGCCTTACCTTGCCATGCTGACTCGACCTCCTTCCCCAGGAAACTGGGCACTACTCCTGCTCACTTTTTACACCACAGTTTGTTGCTTCTTCCTCAGTGGCGTTTAAAAATAGTTTAGTTGTTTTTTGTTCTAAAGGGCAATGCCTAATTTACTTCTTCTTACTACCTTCATAACATCAACCTCTTCAAGGTTCTTGAGCAAGAAACTTCATCACTCCCTTTAGGACGTCCCACACCAAGAATTTCTGGCTGTTTCCAGTAAAATCAGGGCTTTGTCAGGTCCTTGCAGAAAGTAACTAAGGCCACTTCTTTCTCACTTATATGTTGATAGTTATTTACCACTTGAGTAATGACTTAGTTAAAGGCATGCTAGAAATGCTAAATGTCACTATGTTATAATTGCAACATACCCAGATTACATGTTGCTCTAAAATGATTTTTTAATATCTTCTTAAAAAATACAAACAAAAACTTGCATTTCTGCAGGTTTCAGAGTGTTTTAAAATTGATACGGGCCAAGGAGGAAGACAGTGGATACTATACTTTGGTTGCTGAAAATGAAGATGAGATTAAAAAATACACCTTCTCATTGCTGATACAAGGTAAGCAGCCCCAAAGCCTTGCCCACCAGAACTCCTGGCACACAGCAAAGACTTGATCCACTGGCACACTGCATTGCCTGGAGTATGGAGCCATGAAAGGCACGAACCAGGCTGAGCAGAGGAGTGCGTGTTAGTCTCTGGAGCTCCTCTAGCCTGATCCTGGCTTTCACTTCTGCACTGGCCTTGAGCCAAAAAGAAACTTTATCCATCCAGCTAAGTAATTCCAGCTGACAGTAGGATGATAGCTCATTTAACATGACATGAAGACGTGGCACAACTGCAGCACTTCCTTCTCATTGCTCTAGCCTAGAATCCACTCTGTGCTACAGGAGATAAGCACCTCCTGCTTGAGTCTGTGTCTGTGGCTCTTGCTAAGGTGTTGGCCAAAGGACACCTGTCCTGCTTTGAAATTTGAAGCTGCTTTTTTGTAATCACTGACAAATATTTTAACAAACTCCCAACTCCTTCCCAGTTCCAGCTCTGATCTCAGCCCTCGTGGATGATCACCATGGCTCTGCAGGTGGGCAGACTGTGAGATGCTTGGCAGAGGGGACCCCACTTCCCAATGTGGAATGGCTGGTTTGCAAGGACATTAAAAAGTAAGAGGAGTGGGTGTTTTCTTACCTGAAATGTGACCTATATCCTCAATTATATTAACATAATTAGTTACTGTACCATGTTTTCCTCATCAAGAGCTAGTAAGTTTCAGATAATTCTTATTTATTTTTAGAGGCATGTGTTTTGTATTTCAAGAGATGTTGTCAGTGCCCTTCTTTTTACATCCTATAGGACACAAAACAATGCACCAGTTCAGCTTTCTCTCATAAAAGCTTTCTGTTCAGTAAGCTGACTGCAAGGATTTCCTAGTCCAGATTTGAGTAAGGATTTTGAAAAGTAGCTGTCTCTCCATTTAGGGAGTATTTTTATTTTGAAGGAAGAAAGGTGCAGGTTTTTCAGAGATGCAATCTGAAGACCCTTCTGGTCCTTAAATGTATTGTTGTCAGAAGAAATTTGCAGGGAAAGGTAATTCTTGTTCTGTTCACTCTTATTCATCCATACGTACACCCAACGCCCATTTCCTCCATTATTCTTCTCTGCAGGTGCAACAATGACACCTCATGGACCCTTTTGACTAACAATATCTCTGATATACACATGGAAGCCCACCTGGATGAGAAAAATATGGTGGAAAGCCAGGTGACCTTCCAGAAGGTGGAGGAAACCCTGGCTGTGCGCTGTGTGGCGAGGAATGACCTTGGTGCTGTTACTCGAGAGCTGAAGCTTGTGGCTCCCAGTGAGTTTGCTTTGTCCTTCTGTGCAATTACAACAGCCAGTTTGGCCCTGCTCAAACCCCCCCCAGTTCAGTCCTAATGGATAAAAATATGAATTGTTGTAGATAATACATTAAAGTGGATTTTTTTTTTACCCCAGTATTTCTGAAGATGATGCCTTTTACAGGTCTTTATGGTGCATCTGCTTTTTGCTTATTATGTGGTTCCATAATTAATTTTATCATTTTATTAGTATTGGCTATGGGAAATTCTTCTAGACAATTTGCATTTGGTTTTGGAACACAATGGCAGAGCAGCTCTGGGCATGGAAAAACTTTAAAGTCACCAGCCTCAGGAACTGTTCCTGGCACTTCTTCAGGACACAGGAACTGCAATGAGAGGGGAGGTGGGTGTCTTATGTGTGTGATGTCCCTCATGGCTCATGAAGAAAATGTGGTCTATCTTTTTACTCCACAGCCTTGAGATCAGAGCTAACTGTGGCTGCTGCTGTCTTAGTGCTGTTGGTGATTGTGATAATTTCACTGATTGTCCTGGTCATCATATGGAAACAGGTATGTAGAGAAGTATTTCAGTTTGGGTGCTGAGCTCTGCTGGGTTTTGATCTGCTCTAAAGTCAGGTCCAGGACTAATGCTTGGTTTTGCATTCAATGTGCTCTGCAGAAGCCCAGGTATGAGATCAGATGGAGAGTCATTGAGTCCATCAGCCCTGATGGCCACGAGTACATTTATGTGGACCCAATGCAACTGCCTTATGACTCCAGATGGGAGTTTCCTCGAGATGGGTTAGTGCTTGGTAAGTTTTCTGTGAGGGGCTGGCCCCACCTTTCTTTGGGGAGAAAGACATTCAGTGACCCTTCTGAGGTGTCTGCAGGATTTGCAATGGAAGTTATGGCCACCAAGTCCAGAGTCTCTGTTTGTCTGTTCTCATCAGTTCTCCTTCCTGATCCTCTTCTACAGTGGCATCAGCCCTGAGGTCCCTGTGTTAGTGTCTCCTGTGCCTGCGTTCTTGTTCTCTTCCTGTGTGCAGCATCCACCCCTACGTGGCTTAGGGGAGTCTCTCAGTGTTAAACACCCTTTTCAACCCTCATTTCTGCTAAGGCATCCACAAGAAGGACATAATTATTTTTTGTTTGCAAGACATTTATATAGTTACGTGCAGAGACCAAGAAAATCTGCAACTAGTTATATAGTTTTATTAAAAATATTTTAAAAATTATTAATCCATGCCATGCACATATCAGTGCTGAGTAACTGCATATTTTTGTGGCTACTGTCCTTCTTTCTTCTTCCTTCCCCTTCTACTTTCTTGCTTTGCTATTCCTCATTGGAATTCATGCACAATTCAGTTGTAATTATTTCCTCAAGGCTGGCCCAATCTCTCATTTATATCAATTGAAAGTGTAATGACTATAGAAAATTTTAATGCTTTATCAAGATAGTGCTTTAAACATACAAGGCTTCCCTCTCTTGGAGATATCTGTGAACCAAATTGTATTGCAAAACACAGGAGAAGTTGAAATGTGTCTTTTGTTTGATATATTTCAAGAAATATACTCCCCTGGTGTATTTCTTCACCATCACAGAGAAAGAGTTAATTCTTGAAAGAAGCAAGAGAAAAATTTCCAGTTCAGGAACAATATCCTTTAATTAAATTCATTTTGCTAATTGAAGACTAGAGGAGGGTGAATGTTTTATGGAATTATTTTATTACAACCCAGACTTTAATTATATGCCTAAATAGGATTTGTCAGATCTGAGTTGTTAAAGACCACCACTGTGACTTTGTCTCCCTCTGACTCATGAGCACAGCCTGCTTCAAAGCCTTCTTGTTTACAAGTGTATTCAGAATAGTCAGTAACTTTAAAACCCAGTGCTCCATATCCTCCTGTCAATCTGGGTTGCACAACTGCTCTTCTAGACACTCTCACCTGCTGGCACTTTTGAGGTATTAAATGCTTTCTGGTGAGGGGGGACCCTCTTTTGTTTCTAGGGATGACAATTCTGATTTGTATGGATTTTCTCTTATCTAAGTGGGAGATGACAGCAAAGCAATTACACCTTTAGTTCAGGGAGGCTCTGAAGCAGGTCACAAACCCATTTTGGCTCTGCCAAGATGAGTATTTTCCATCCTAGCTGTGTAAGCCAGCTGGCATTTATTTGTTTTTTCTAGCCAGTAGTGCCTGGAGTGCAGTGCTGTGTTAAAGGCCATCTCTGAACATTGGCTGGATGGAACTTCAATTGATAAATTTGGATTACACTGCAAATTTCCCTTTGCAATCTCTGATCCACTGTATATGCAGTGCACTGCTCTTTAAAGGGCTCCTGAACCAGTGCAAGTCCAGGAGATGTGTACCAGAAGGAACAATGCAGTAATTCCATGAGCTGTTTGAACACCACGGCCTTCTCCTGGCTCTGCTGAGAACTGGTGAGGTCCCGGCAGGACCTGGACCTCCTCATCTGGCTGACAGAGCTGAGAGCAGCTCCTCTTGAGGCGTGGGGTCAGAGTGCTGCTGCTCAGGATACCAGGGTGGCTGGACAGAGACAGCAGAATTGCTCTCATCACTTCCCAGCAAGACACTTATTTGTCCTGGTGACCTTAATTAAATGAAATGCTGGTCTGACACAGAATCTGACCCTTGCCTATTTGAAAAGGCAAGTTAAGATTCAGGTCGCACAACAGTCAGAGATATATTTAATTTAATGAGTCTAGAAACTGGGTGTAGATTATAATGCTTGACACTTGTTTGGCTTTTAATATAGCCCAAGAGACTTATGGTTTCATTTGGGTGGGTTGATTATCCCAGGCTAATTTTAGAAAAAGAAGCATCCAGCTGAGATGGCTGCATCTGGAACAGATTCACACACCCCACCCTTGTATTCTCTGAGCAGAAAAGCAGCACCTCTCTGGCAGGCACAGCAGATAAGCTCTGTAGATGGGTACAGAGGCTGAATTAGCTGCTGTTCCTCCGTTAGTTGGAGGAATCTTGAGCTGCTGCTGTGTCTGCACAGTCCCTCTGTGGTGGTGAAGCAGCACTGCTCCCCCAGTGAGCAGATCACAGCTGTGCCTTTATACTGAAGAGTAAACTCTCACTGTAATTTTGAGCCTCAACGAAGCACTCACCAAGAATATGATGGCATTACAGATGCTTCCAGTTCTTGGGCAGTTAGCTCCCACCTGGCTCCTAATTTCAAATGCAAAAGACGTGGGGCTTGAGCTACATCTGCAGAGAGGGTTGGAAAGGGGAAATAGCTGTGGTGGCTCCCTGCCATTCGGGAAGTGCTCTCACTGCCTCCACATGCACCCCAGCCCAGCAGAGGTGATGGAGAGGGAGATGTGTGCCTCGTGCTCAGCTGACAATATGGTTTTGGGGAGGAATTGGCTTGTGAAGACAAGAAGATCAAGGAGCATCAGCAGATGCCATCACATTCTGAAGGGCTGCATCCTGCCATATGGCTCCCAGACCTTCAGCCTGAAGAGTTTCAGGGGCCAAATTTCAAACTCAGGTTGTTTGAATTAGTCTAAAATTTAGTGTGAAGCTTTCTCACATCCTGATTGGGAAGGATAACCTTTGGAGCACGGGAATCTTGAAAAGAAATCACATAGCTTCTGTGTGCATGACAAACTATGCTGTCATAATCTTGGAGAGGTTCGCCAGTGTTAACTCAGCTAAGCATTCTTTAACCATTTCTTGTGCTTTTTAATAATGTAGATATTGTTTGGTTGGAAATTTTCTTTTGAAAGCATGTGCACAATAAAAGTGGGGGCAGTAGCTGGAGGGTAACAGAAACATATGGCATTGTATGCCAGATAACACCTTCAGAAGTGTAAAAGGTGACAAGTTCAAACCGCAAACGAACGTCAAAGACAAAATGCTGTGTATCTCCATAGTAAAAGTTACTACTCACTCTTTCTGTGCTTCAAGTTAAAAACTAACATAAAACCAAAGTGACAGCTTGTCAGGCATGTGATTATATTCTGGCATCTGGACCTCATACACAGGTTTGTTCACTAAGTGTTCCCTTGATGAACTTGGTTTTCAATGCAGGAGCTATGAAATACAGCATTTTGGAGAATGTTCGTGTAGTTCATATTTCTCTAAAATCTCAATCTGTACAAAATTATTCTGGAGACTGTATCCATATTAGAAGACAGGATATATTAATACCAAATTTTTGTCTAAATTGATTTGTGGCAAGAGTAAAGGGTCTATAAACATTAACTGTTTCATTACAGCACTTGGAAATTTGCAATACAATTTATTCCAGCAGATGAAACACACTTGTACATTAGACTTCAGAGAAATTTCCCCTCATATGTGATCAACATGTATTTCAGCTTCTTGCAGATCTGAAATGATGCTGCCTGTCTGAATGGGCTGTTGATGTGCTTTAGTCCATTTTACTGCTGGATGTATCCAGCATTATATAAAAGACCAAAACTACAGCTGAGGGACCCAATTAAGATTTGTAAGTCAGGAACACACCTGTATTTTAATCAGGTGTTGACTGAGGCAAAGAGGTCAGCTTAAGCCTAGGACAATCCATGTTGTAAGAGGATAAAGTGAAGATGGCAGAGCACAGGAAGGGATGAATTTGAATGAGCTGAGCTTACAGGTGTGCTCTTGATGTTTGCTGGCATCTTATTAAGAATTGTACTTAATGATAGCACTTCATATCTGCTTTTTCTGCTTGAAAACAACATTAATAGCAATAATACTGGTGGTCTGGCTGAGGGAATGTGCCCTTTCCACACAAGAATCAACTTGTAGAGGAATGGAGATAGGAAAGGAGCTGAATTGCTGTTACTTTCTGAAATGAACAATGCTTTCCCTTGTGTTCAGGTCGGATCCTTGGTTCGGGTGCATTTGGAAAAGTGGTTGAAGGGACTGCATATGGATTGAGTCGCTCCCAACCCGTGATGAAAGTAGCTGTGAAAATGCTGAAACGTAAGTTGTCATGGTTCCATTTCCCAAGCCAGGCAGGGCAGGTTCCCAGAGGGTTATTCAAACTTTGCTTGTTATAAATTAATTCATCATATCTGAAGTTGAAAATGAATGGTGAATGGTGAAATGGTGGGATTTTAAAATTATAAGTTAGATTGCTTGATGGCATTTCGCGCCTGAAGGTACCCAGGCTTTTGAAAGCATCTAAAGTTTAGGTTTAGCTGAACAGCTACAACTACTCAACAAATACTGAGAAAGATAAAGTAACCATGAATGCTTGTGAACAAATGAGGGCTCTACAACAAGGGGAAATAGGCAGGTCTTGTATAAGTTCACTGAAGATTTCCTGCTTTGTGAGAACTGAGAATCTGATGCAGTGATTCTGTAGGAACCATGGGGAGCTTGCTTGTGTTGAATGAGCAGCTTGTAGAGTGCTTCTGTGCCATGTGGCAATCCACTACACCTCTGGAAAGGGACAGACAGACTCAGTCAGCTACTGAGCTGCATCAAGACAGTCCCTTACTAATCATTTGGGGTTCCTCTCCAAATCTTAAGAAAAGCATGTATCAAGTAAGGGACATGCTGGCAGCAATGCTTCAATGAGGCAAGCAAGGAGAATTTTTTTGTAAATATGAAAAAGGTAACTGCTCCCACCAGGTGGCTAATATGTTTTTTCTCAACAGCTACAGCTAGATCCAGTGAAAAACAGGCACTCATGTCTGAACTGAAGATAATGACACATCTTGGCCCCCACCTGAATATTGTGAATCTGCTTGGAGCTTGTACAAAATCAGGTGAGTTTGGTTGACAAAATAAAGGTTTGCTGTGGGATCAACATTCAGTATTTAACAAGCACATTGGTGCCTAAATATTTTTAGATTTTTATGTAATCTTCATGTATTTATAGCTTTGTAGACTGTTAAATGCCTAGGTATAACTTCTAGTATGTTTCCAGCTTTCTACCCACAATGAACAAATGTTTATTGATGCATTCCTTAAATTTTATCTAGTCTTTCCTGTTAATTTACTGAAGACCTTTTATTTTGCACCATGTCATCAAAGACACATGAAAGATAGGGTAGGAGATCGGGGAGAGAGCTCCCGTGAGGCAGAACCCAGGGTGGAGGTTTCCTAACCAACTGCTCCTCAAATTGGACAATATTGGCTAGATATTCTAATTGCCCTGTTTCATAAAACTGTACAAATTTAATTCTGACTGCTTTTTTTTTTTTGCCATACTGCGTATTTGAAAGTTTTTATATTATCATTCTTATTTTATTTGGAAAAGTTTGTGTTCTATTTTCAGGCATCAACACAGGTTTCAAGTAGAGGACTTACCAATAAATATAACCAAATACAGTTTTTCGGAAAACCTCTTGATATTTGGTAATAATTGCAGTCATAACTTAGTAGATAGAAATGAATTAACTCGCAACTATATTTTCCAATACTTTTGGAGGCTCTTTGTATTTGTTTCTGTTTTTCAAAACTGCCACTCATCAATGCATAATTTTGCTTTATTTTAACAGGTCCTATTTACATCATTACTGAATACTGTTTTTATGGTGATCTGGTGAACTACCTGCATAAGAACAGGGACAATTTCCTGAACCGACACCCTGAAAAGCCTAAAAAAGACTTGGATATCTTTGGGATGAACCCTGCTGATGAAAGCACAAGAAGGTGGGGAAAAAAAAGAAAAAAAGAAATCAGTGACCTGTAACTTAAGGATTTAAGCCATTATAAACCCTTATAGCATTACTCTCATTCATTGGTTTAAACTCCTCCTCAATTTTTCTTGTTAGACTTTTATTTGTCACATTTCATAGGTCTGGGAAGGTTTCAACAGTTTTTATTCAATCTCCCTGACATGTGTCCTAGATCTGTGTTTCCTGCATGTAGACATGCCTGCAGTCTGAGGACCCCTGTGGTTTCTCCATAGATACCCCAGTGCACTTACCTGTCTCCTTGTTTCCATGCTTGGGGAATTTCCAGTGTCTAAAACTCCTTCCCTCCAAGCAATTTGGTAGGGCTTCTTCTCCAAACTCAAGTCCTCTCCTTTATCTACCAATGGCTTAGCCAGTATCAAAAGCGTCCTAATTGCTAATGTTCATCCCAGAACTTTTTCCAGATGATGGTTGAGGAAGCTTGTCATCATATATTCAGCAATAATATAATACCATAAAATGAGCCAGGATTTAAAAGGTGGACAGAGATTCATTCAAAAAATCACTCAGAGAAGTAGATCAACTGCCTTGGTAGCTGAGTAAAGCCAGTGCCATTCATCTGGGCATGGGTTTATTTGGCAGGACTGGATTTGATGCAAACTGTGTGAGTAAATTACACCAATCATTTGGAATACCTTGAGCTAAAAGCCCTAGGTAATGATACTTGAGTTCAGTGGGATTTTGGGAAATAAGGCATGGTTACATACCTGACTGCTGGTAAAAGCCTAAATTTGCAGTACTTGTGTTTGACTACAGTAATTCATAGTAACATGTATTAATAAGTGATGGTTATGTAATACATATGATATCTGGTAATGATATTTATATATGTGTATTTCCTAACAAGAAGCTAGCTGTTGAATTTCACCTCAATCCAATGGTACACATTAAATGAATGGTTAGATATGCACATGCTCTGAGAGGGAAGTCACTACCTGATACACTTGTGTTTTTTTTCAATTTCAGTTATGTGATACTATCCTTTGAAAACACTGGAGAATACATGGACATGAAACAAGCTGATACTACTCAGTATGTGCCAATGCTGGAAAGGAAGGAGGGCTCTAAATACTCTGATATCCAGAGATCTGTGTATGATCGGCCTGCTTCCTATAAGAAGAAATCCATGTCAGGTAATGTAACTGTCCCTTCTGCATATATCATTGGTACAAATCGCTCTTGTGTAAACAGGTATCTGAGTTTTGTCCTCTAAATGCACACAAACTGTTTAGCTCTGTTCAGCAAGAGTGTGAGCATAAGCTTTAAGGCAAAATCTTGTGGTTGTGTTCTTCCACCCTGCTCTGGGGGTAGGAGAGCATGTTGCTGGGGCAGAAGGGGTCCCATTGTGTGTCTGTTTCTGTGCTGAAGCACTGGGCAGTTGTGCTCAGCAGTGGGGCTGTAGGCACTCTTTGGAGGCAGAGATTTTTTTAGTCTTGTAGTTTGAAGGATTTTGAGCATTAGCGATGACCAATGCTAATAGTAGTTTTTATTGTACTGTTTCCACTTACATTTCACATTAACTGACACTTAGCAAATGCAGAACACTCCCAAATATTTTCCTGGATTATGTAATGAAAATAATGAATGCATCCTATTCCCTGTCCCTGTTCTCAGAACCCAACTATGCTTTTGTTTAAAAACAGACACTGCCACCTCTGCCTCCAGGCCTCAGAAATGGAACCATCTCCAGTCCCAGATTTACATGGCAGACTTATGCACTCATGCTCTAGGACAGTCAGGGAAAATGAATCACTGGATTTTGACTGGATTTTTTCCAGCATTTTTCATAAAATAAATAAGAACTGCTGCCATGAATTCCTGACCCTTTTTGCTGGTATTGGATTAGTGCCAGTGGATACTTCCTGGGAAACAGCAGTGTTCAGCAAATGTAAATGGATAAGAATGTACATGCATGCATAAAACCCTAATGAAGGCATCACCTCTAAATAAATATTTTTGTACCACACAATGAGTAAACAACCTGTGTGACAGCCCAGTAATGTCCAGCAACAATTCTTTCTCTCTTTACTTTTTCCTGCTGTTGACAGGGGAAAAAAATTACAGACAGGAAAAAATTCTAACTTGCTATTTAACACTGGCTGTTTTTAAAAATGCAGTATGTGTCAGTGACTGATGCAGACATTAGAAGTGGCAATAGTTACTGTGAAAAGACTGTTTTGGTCATGGTACTCTGCTAAAATTATCAGCTCAGAATCATGATAGGTAGGGGAAGATGGATTCTACTTTCACACTCCACAGCAAAATCACGTCTTTCTTCTTTTTTTGATAGAATCAGAAGTCAAAAACCTTCTTTCAGATGACAGTTCAGAAGGCCTCAGCCTATTGGATTTGCTGAGCTTCACCTACCAGGTTGCACGGGGAATGGAATTCTTGGCTTCTAAAAATGTAAGTAAATAAAAAATAAGCGAAATAGAATAAGGTGCAAAAATGTCTTCTGCAGCTATGGTTTTAAATTTAGATTCTGAGCATGTGACACAATACAGTATTATTTTTGGAGATATAGACAGCTTTCTCACTTACCTGGAAATGGAGATCACCATGGTGGGAAAAAATCAAAGCAGCAGTCTCTTGTCTTCCCCTGCTTCATCCTGTGACATTGCTGGAGTCAGGGTACCAGAGATGGTGGAGGGTCAAAGCAGGGTCTGGGTGAAGGGTCCATGCAGTCACAAACCAGCATGGTGAGAAGCACAGGCAAATCATTAGCACATGAGGGATGGAATGGGAAAGGGTGATCTCACTTTTGCCTCCTCCCCCCTAAAATGCATCTGTGTGAGACCTTGCTGGTCCTGAGGCCTGGTGCCTCCCTGCCCCTGTCAGCAGGTGCTTGTTCAGTAGACGGTCTTTTTAGGACTGCACCTAGAAAGCCAACCCTTTTGTAAGGGCAGTGGCCCTCATGGAAAAAGCATGTCCTTGAACAACTCCATTTTTCTCCACACAGTGTGTGCACCGTGACTTGGCCGCTCGTAATGTCCTCCTGGCTCAAGGAAAAATTGTGAAGATCTGTGACTTTGGGCTGGCTAGAGACATCATGCATGATTCCAACTATGTCTCCAAGGGCAGTGTATGTACTTAATCTATGGAGCTCTGCTTTAACTGAAATGAAAATTGTCAGTTTTAAATGCTATTTCATGTTCTTGCCATTCAGTGTTGGTTACAGTAATTGGCCATTGGGATGAATGCGCCTCAGAACAATTTATCTTCAAATCACTAATTTCTGTAACTTTTCTAACTCTGTTTTAAAGTGAAAAAGTACACATTCAGTACTCCACTTCAGTCTGACATTTTTAACAGGCAGGTTTTGTGACTGGATAAATTACTAAGGAACTGTCAAACAATGACATATCAGACCTAGTTCAGCAGTGCCAGATTTTGCATCATACTTTCAATCATTTGCTACCTGGTCATTTGCCAGTAATGAAATGAGTGCAGCTATGGTTTAACTAGTTTTTGTGGGGAGCAACAAGTAGCATTGCTTATAATCCTGGTACCTCTGTATTAAATGTAATTGAATTGAATTAAAAATAAACACTAGCAAGGTTAACATAACTTTTCTTATAGAGAGATGTTATTCCTGGCTATCAAACAACAATTGCAATAATAATAATTTATTTAATGACCAATCTGTGTGCCTGGGCTTTCTTTCTTTTTATTACAGACTTTCCTCCCAGTAAAATGGATGGCACCTGAAAGTATTTTTGACAACCTGTACACAACATTAAGTGATGTCTGGTCTTATGGCATTCTGCTGTGGGAAATATTTTCTCTTGGTATGTACTGTGAATATTTTCCTATGCGTAGTGATTAGTTTTTTTCAATTCAAACTGTTCTACACAAAGTATTTAAAATTCTGCATATAAAAATATACACATGAAATCCACTGTTAGTTGTTCTTCTGTATGGCATTTCAGATTCCAGTGTTAGGTGTGAAGTGAAATGTCCATACTCTCCCAAAGTTCTCTTTAGTTTTGGTATGGATTTTTTTTGTTCCTTTGTTTGAGGGTTTTGCTTTTTTAGTTTTGTTTGTTTGTTTTTGCAATATACGTTTTTTTGCTGTAAAACTAAAAGAACTGTGTGAAAATCTTTTGTGGAAAAGTATTGGTGTGCACAACAGGATTGATTTTCTGTCTAATATGAGAAGGAGCATGTTTCTCCCTTGCAATGGGGTGCCTGGGGCTGCAGCCCAGCTCAGCAGCTGCTTTGGAACAGTCTCTATACACATTTCAAAAGAGCCTGTCTTAGTCCCATTACAGAATGAAAATAAATGTCAATCTTCTGGGACACTGATTTCTCATTTCCAGGTCAACACTGCTCGCACAGTTGGTTTATGGCAGTGTAAAGTGGTTATGACAATATATAGCAGTTCCAGACAACGCACAGCTCCCAGCTGGGAGCAGCCTGGCTCTCTCCTCAGCCTCATTAGTTAATTAATTAGCCTCCTGGACGGGTGGATGGCCCGCTCCAGCGAGCCTGCATTGCCCAGATTTACTGCCAGCAGAATTACTCATGCCTCTGTGGTGTCTACTCCTGCCCCACGGCAGCCCCAAGCCTAATGTTATTTGCTAGAACAAGTTGTCACATAACTGCTTCTCAGAAAACAACAGTTGCACCACTATTTATGGTATTGATTCCTGTAATCTCTGGGCATCACAGGGTCCTGTAAATAGCCATTCCCTGATATCCCTGGGAGACATTGGACAGCTCAGGAACTGAAGCACTAAACTTCACTGCTTTATCTGTAAAGAAGGTTCTGAAGCTCAATTTTAGGTGAAAATCCTGCTTTAGAAAGGGCAGAGATTTCTGAAGTAATATTATAGTACGCCTCCTCCATCTGAGAAAATTGTTCCTTTTTGGAAAGCAAAATATATCCTCAGTAGTGTTTGTTAAAAAGGTCAATTATAACATCTTGATACCATGTTGACTTCAGCTTGAATTACTCTTTTACACATCAGCAACAACTGAGCATGAGGGCAATGATGTCTCTGTGCTGCAGCCCCAAATTATCAGTTAGCTGTGTTAGCTAAGACCAAACTTTTTGACAACCCATGCCAAAGCAGGCTGGTGACCTGATCCAGGTATTATCCAATCTCTGTCCCAAATACATTCTATAAACACTGAAAAGGTATTTTTTCTAACTAGCATCTACTTCAAACTTTCCTAGCCAGCATTTCACATTGGGGCTTAACATCGCTATTGTCACCAAGACAATAGCTCTGATGTGAAGCGCTGGCTAGGAAAGAATAATTCTGATGCCATGTTAAATTGTAGTGCTAACATCAACAAGAAGACAGTATTTGGGAACTCTGCATGGATATTTAAGTATAGAGTAGTACTTTTGCTTCTCTTTTTTCTGCAGGTGGCACACCTTATCCTGGCATGATGGTTGATTCTACTTTCTACAGTAAGATCAAGAGTGGATACCGAATGGCCAAACCTGATCATGCCACCAATGAAGTGTATGTGTGCATTTGGCTTTTCCACACCTGCCCAGTCTCCAGAGAATTCTGGCTTCAGTTTCTGTTTGATCAGTTGTGTTCCTCTACCAGCTGGTTAAACTGGTTTCCTTCTTATCTGCAGGTATGAGATTATGGTGAAGTGCTGGAACAGTGAACCGGAGAAAAGACCTTCTTTCTACCATTTGAGTGAAATTGTGGAGAGCTTGCTGCCTGGAGAGTACAAAAAGGTTTGCTCTTTGTAATTTTCTCTGTGTTTTCTGTATATTGCTTCAGAGGGAATTACAAGCATTGTTCCAGCCATGAGAGCCATGAGCACTGAACTGGCACATTCTAAGCTATGAGAATTATGTGATTAGCAGAGGGACATTGCATGTTTGGTTTCCTCAGTCAAACTAGCTGAGAGAAGCAGTTCTGCAGTATTAACTGGGAAACAGAACCCTTTATGTCTAATTAAATCCTAACAACTCAATTTTTCTACTGGAGAACTAGTTCTGTATATTTTCATGGGATTTTGTAGGCTGTGAAATAATTATATACAAAGGACTTCTTGGCCCATGAATATAATTTCCCTGTCTCTTCTTCAGATCCTGACACCAGCAAATTTTCCCCTCACATTTCTGATAGCTCTGGACAAATTGTGCCTTCCCCATCATTCAGTGTTTCATTTTTCTGACCTACCTTAACTCCCCTTTCCTTACCCTTCTTCCACATCTACGTGTCTGCTTTGTGCTGCCACAAAGCTTTGCTCCTGCATCATCTAGATGTCACACTTACATGACACTTCTCCCTTCAAAGCAATTGAACATTCTGGACTTCTCTATCCAGTACTGCTGGCTCATAGGGCAGAATATTTGCTAGGCTAATGAATCACAGCTGCCCATCTGAAGAAAGGCAGCCTTAGTGAATAGCATCTAATGAAGGGTTGAAATGAATTTTTTCAGAGCTATGAGAAGATTCATCTGGACTTCCTGAAAAGTGATCACCCAGCTGTCACACGCATGAGAGGGGACTGTGACAATGCTTACATTGGTGTAACTTACAAGAATGAAGACAAGCTAAAGGACAGGGAGAGTGGATTTGATGAGCAGAGGCTGAGTGCTGACAGTGGATACATCATTCCCCTGCCTGACATTGACCCTGTTTCTGAAGATGAGCTTGGCAAAAGGAACAGACACAGGTAGGTGCAGTTTACAGAGCCCTTAGCCCATAGTCACCACTTGGGGTCATGTTCGGCAATGTCCATTTCCCCTTTCCAGCACAGTACTCTGCAAATGGTTTCCTTAGCTCTGTTCAAACTACTTACTGGGGGAGTCACATATAAATATGGTAATATGACTGCCCACAGTGTTTTCAACGGGAAAAAGTTATTTTTTCCTGTTTTGTGGTTGCCAGGGTAAGGCGACTGCTGGTAGGGGGCTTCTGTGTGTTTTTGGGACTCCTTTAATAGCTTGCTCAAGTCACAGTGGTTGTCTTGTGGATCTGTGGGCAGAATTTCCATCACATCTTGCCTCCTTGCAGCTTCATATGAGACCTCAAAGGATTGATTTGTTTGTGTGAGACAAATTCTAAATCTAGGAGAAGTTTTTGATAATATCTTCCATGTTCTATGTCTCTATATCTCCTAATTTTCTATGAAAGCAGGGTGCCCAGAACTTTTTACTTCTTCTTGTCAATTTGCATGACCAATGCCACTACAACACAGCACTGCCTGACCCTAATTGTGAATGATGGAGGTTTAATTCAGCCCTTAATTCACAGTGTATAGATTCAGCAACCTAGAAATGCCTTTTTTCATTTTCTTCTTCTTCTTTTATTTTTTTATATTTTTGTGCTTTATTCAAGTGAGGGAAGAAAGAAGTCCCTAAAAGTACTATCAAAATTAAGACATATTATCTCTGTCTGTTATTCTTATCTTGCTGTTATTGCTATCTTGTTTTCACCTGACCTCCTTAGATTTGACTAAGTGGCCTATTGTCACAGTAGTGTCATAAAACTACTTCTCCAACAAGTATCTGGCTGAGAGTGCCAGCATGCTCCTTTGAATTCCAAGGTGGTTCACTACTTTTGATATACTAGGTATGTCATGTCCTAAGAAACCGGTGGTCATAGTCACCTAAGATTGCACTGGGGGTCAGAAAGCATCTGGGGAGATAGCGTTCAGTTCTGCCAGAGACTGGAGTATTTACCCAGCCAGAGTCACCACATACCTTATCTCTGAGATATCTGTCTCTTCCAGTTCACAGACATCTGAAGAAAGTGCCATTGAAACCGGTTCCAGTAGCTCTACCTTCATCAAGAGAGAGGACGAGACCATTGAGGACATTGACATGATGGACGACATTGGCATCGACTCCTCAGACCTGGTGGAGGACAGCTTCCTGTAAGGCACGGCCGCCCGCCAGCTCTGCACACAGGGAACCTTCCCCAGCTCTCCACAGACTTCTGCTCCACACAGAAAACCACTTTATTGCAACATCAAGGATGTGAAGAGGAGGTGGATTTGTAGAAAGGAACGCCCAGAAATGGGCAGAGGACTCAGCCTGAATATAAATGAAAGAGACATGTTGAAGATGGATATTTTAGTGTTGCTTCTTGCAGTACTTCAGTAGCATCTCAGTGTTGTTTGCCATTCCAACTGGTAGGAGGATGAAGGGAAAGGCCACAAACAGACTGGTTTTGTGTTTCAAGGGCATTCATATGACTTTGATGGATCAATTTTCCACTGCAGCAATACTTCACCATTGTAATTATGTAAATAACTGACTACTCAAGGATCTTTTGAGGTGCACATTGAACAAATGCCATGGATTTTAGAAGAGGTCATTCATGAATTCTGTGTACTTCCTCCCTCAATCTCAATGTCAGCTGCTGTTGAACTATCATGTGAATTGAAGAACATGCAAAAACCACTTTTGGACCAAAAAGGTCTAAAAACACAAGGGACTGACCGGTACTATAAAACATGTTACTTTCCACCATTAATGCAAGTAAAGGGGAATAATAATGATAATAATAATAATAATAATGATAATTAAAATTCAGTCTATAATAGGTGTTAGAAACCTAGTAAGTCTATTAACTATAGAAGGTAGCTGTTTTCAAAATAATACTACTACTGTTTTCAGTAACACTAAATGTATATTTTACAATCCATTGTCCTTCAGTAAAAGCACAATATCAAAACACTTTTTTAAGTGCAGGGGAGAAATTTCCAGCCCAAAATTTTTATGAATTTTTTTTGATCTACACCGAATGGTAATTGTTCTGGTTAGCTAAAACTACTTTAACATGGAGAAAAAATTTAAGATTTTTTTCTTTCATGAGCTGAGTAGCTTTTCTAATCAGATGTACTAGAAGCAATTAGTTTTCCTCTGATTAAGTGAGGTCCTAAAAATTTCAATTAAAAAAATTATACCAGATTTCTAAGATGCTGGAGAATGGAAGATTATGATAAACCACCAGCAATACCTCATTATTAGTGTTTCATGGTACTCAAAAGAAATCTTATCCTGAGGTTAGCTATCCTGAGGTTAGTGAAGAATTGATTTGATATTTAAACTGTTCAAGAAACAAAGATATTTCTCCTAGCCTGAAATGCAACTTCAAGTAAGCAAAAATAAATATGCAGAAAATATTCTTGTCTTAGTTTTCAAGTTTAAACAGGAGCAAAAATCTCTACTATCTTTGCAGACTGTAACTACAAAAGGTAAATGCTTCTAGGAGTGTTTTTTGGAAAAAAGTGCATGAAAATGAATCTGCTCTCAGCCTGCAATTGTTGATTTTTGGCACCACTTATATGAACAAAGTATTATGATTACTGCTATCACTGTACAATGTGTTATTGAGATATGACACTTTGGAAGACTTACATGTGAAAAAAATTATATCACTGCCAAGGGCTCCATCCTTTCTGGTACTCAGCTTTCAAACTTTGCCTTAATTCAGTGCAATGAGCACCTCGTAGGATATGCCCAACCTCTGCTACGATACAACCAATGCAAATGTGGTGCAAACTCATTCCTGTGTTGAAATATTTTCCCAGAAAGTGTGAAAGAGTGACTGACAGAACATGCTCCCATGTTAAACCACAGTTTACCTTCAAATAGCCCTACAAAAAGCTTTGTAAGTCCCCTTGACTTCACTTGTGGACAGCTACAGATCAAACAAAAGCAAATGCAATTTTGGCAGACACTGCACAGGCAAATCATTCTGGGTCTGCGTTTCAAGCTGTCACCTGGCTGAGGCCATGCACAAGATCACAGCAAATGTGGAAACAGGACCTGAAGCGAGCCCCCACATTTCCACCCCGATGGAAGCTGACAATCAGGAGGAATGGTGATTGATGGTGCATCCTCTACTTCTTGCATTCGACAGATCAAGAACAAGTGTCTTCCTGGGACCATGCTTTTGCCAAACACGTCACTGAGCTCTGTACGGGGACAACTGTGAAACATAGACTCTTGGTACAGCCAGGACAGATGAGATGGTGTGAAATCTCCCTGCAGTTACGAACCATGAATTGAGGAAATGCAAATTGTCTATGGATATCCCAGATATCTGAATGGCCACTCGAGATGACATGTGCCTTAATTTGCATGTGTGGTCTTTACAACTACACATTCAAATTAGGCAAGATTCACCTGCATTTTTGCACATGGCCTGGTGTTCTTCAGGGTTTGAAAATCAGCCCCAGCATGTTTTATTATATCAGTTACTGGAATCTAAGGACATTTTTGTGCAGCTTTGCCTTCCCCTCACCAGCCTCATTCTGCATCTCACCGTGCATCTCAGGCTAGACTCAGCCAATGAACCAGAGCTGGCTCATTTTCTGGTACATGATAATGTTAATTCTCCATCTTGTCATGAGTATTGTACAGATCAATTGCATCCCTGGCAGGGGTCTAGCCAAACCCAGCTCACTGCAGGCTTGGAATCAGACAAGCTGGCCTGGAAACTGGAATGAGAAGAAGAGGAAGAGAGAGGATTTATTAGAGAGGGAGAAGTGTGAAAGGATGAGAATGAATTGTTTAGTTTCACAATATTATCAGTATTACAGACTTTTTATTTTATGGCTTACTTTTTGAGAAGCCACTGGAAGAGATTTTCCCAAACCTTTTGCTACAGTAATTGTATAACGACAATCAGTGTTATCCTACAAAATGCAGCTTTTGATTTGGAATGGCCAACCAATTCCTTACAGCGTGGTCTGCGACTTGTACAAAATGGTCCTATTACATGATGAAGGACGTGAGATATGATGATGTTATACATCAATATGTATATAAGTATTTTTATATAGACTTCTAGAATACTGCCAAAACATTTATGACAGCTATATCACTGCCTTTGTTTATATTTTTTTCTACTGTGATATATTCCACAGGCACGTTAACTGTTGCACTTTGAATGTCCAAAAGTTATATTTTAGAATAATAAAAAAGGAAGTGTTTCCAAAATGATGGCTGTTGTGAAATGTTTGAAGAAGGGCAAACTGGCCTGAATGATGGTAGGCACAAAATGTATTTCAAAAATGCCCCTGTTGATATTTTGTCTTTGAAAAAATCTTGTAAATGAAGATCTTTATATTTCAATAAATGATATATAATTTAAGGATATGTGAGGGGTCTATACTCACTTATTGAAAGATGGTTATAAAGAATCAGTCTTGCTCAGGGATTTTTTCCCTCAAGAGGTCTTTGAGCTGTCTGTGAAGCCATCAAACAGTAATGACAACCCTGTCTCCGAGCCCTTCCATGGTCACAGTGAGGGAGTGCTGGCAGCAAGTGACCAGGATACCAAGTGACATCTGTGGGCCGTCATGTTATCTCCCAAAACACAGCAGGTATAGTGCCCCAGCACTGGGTGGGTGAGTGGGTGGGCACTGTGCTCCCTGCCCAAGATGAGACCCTTGGCCTTGGCACCATGTGTGCTGGGGTTGATGCCTGCTCTCTGCACACACTCACAAAAGGCCCCTGGCTACAGGGTTTTTCAACTTGTGCTGAACTCACCACCATTGTGAATCACACTAAAGTTTTAGTACGGTTCTGTGCTCCCACAGAATCAATTTTACACAGCATATGTAACTGAATGTGAATTTGAGAAGATTTGCAAGATTTCAACCTGAAATCAGAGTTAAACTTGGCAGCTGCACCTCCTGCACAAAAGGCTGTCTTGGTTTTCCATTGGGAGCCAGGCAAGGCTGGTTGTGGGAATGCCCTGTGAATGGGTAGGTTAGCAACCTTCTGTCCTTGGGGTGGCCGCTGTTTCTGCTGGGAACTTGCTGGGGGATGAACTCTCCATCTAACATCCCCTCCTCACTCAAATGGGGTGCAGCATCCTGGGCCCTGGCCTTGGATACGAGTGACAGTAGGTTGTGTCTCCTTTGTGTGTCCTCGCTGAAAGGAGCCTTTATCCTGTATCCTGCACAGACACACAGCACTTCCTGCCACCACAGGAGCACAGGAAAGAGCCCTGGAAGTGCTTGTGCCCTCACATCCTGCTGGGCTGTGCACCTGCTCTTCTGGCAGCTCAGCAGCTGTGTGAGACACAAGGACGAATGGAATCGTCATTTCTGCTGTGTGGGGTACCAAAATCCCTCTCTATGCAAGAGCCTGGCTACAGAGCATCCTCCCAAGCACAGGGCATGGCTGTGTGTGCCTGTGAGCATATCTGTCCATGCTGGGGAGCATGGAGAGTGAGTTTCTCACCTTCTTGCTGAAGCAGACCCATTTTGGGCAAAATTCTAGCTCTTTGCTCCACCAGGCTGGGAGTCCAACATGAGTTCCATGCATCATCTTGCTCCCTGTCTCAAGGCCTCAGCAAGTATTTGGCTGCAAATGTGCTGAGGGCACGCAATGGCACAAGGCAGAGGCAGCCTGCCCAGGAAACAGGAGCTGAGAGAGAGCAGCACTGTGCCAGGAGCTGAGAAGGGCAGGCTTCTGGCCAGGAGGATGGGAAGAGAATTACTTCAGGTTATGCAGGTAAAAAGATTTTTGGCTAAGTTGCGTTGCTATGAGTGGAAAAAGCAGCAGGTTCACAAGCCAGGGAGAAGTTATCCAGCCCCCTTGAGATGATCCCCATGGCTCTGGAAACCTGAGGCATGGTGCCTCTGCAACTGTCTCAGCAATTTTGCTGCATCCCATCAAGTCATCCCCATTGTTAGAGGCTGTGTGGTATGGGAGCTGTGTGCTGGCATAACCCCCAGGAAGAATGAAAGGGAGACAAAGAAAAGACTTTGTAGGCTCAAAAACAAAGAAGAGAGAATCCACCTCATGGGTCTGGGCTAGCTCGTGAAGCAGCAGCTGAAGCAGAGTCCATGCTCTGCTGGAGTCCCATCACTGCTGCCTTCAGCAGGGTGAGGGTGGGCTAAGCACTCATGGGCTTGTCCTCCTGACCTCATCTCTGTCCTGCACCCTTGGCACAGCAGCTCATGTGAGACCAAAACAGAGTGTGTGGCAGAGGAGGCACCAGCCCCTTCCTCTGCTGGCATTGGTGTTCAATGCTTTTCAAAGGGAAAACCTAGCTTCCAACCCCAATTCATTCCCATCCAAACAACTGGAGCTAAGGATTAGAACCACCTCTAAAAATTCCAGTGTTTCCATTCATTTGTTAATAATAATTTAACTGAAATAAACCCCCAATTTTTTCTTTTCCAAGTTGGCCACAAGATGGAAGCAACAGACAAAAATATGTGAAATTGTTCTTTTCCTCATCCTTTCTCTGTTTTTGCTTGCACAGCAACACAGATGTATTGCCACTGCAGAGGCAGAACAGTTGGAGCTTTTAAAGCAATAGGAGGAACACACAGTGTCCATCAGCTCCGCCTTTTTATTTGGAAGAACTTTGAACCTCTTGTGATAGCTGTGGTTTTTTGCAGGATGAGACTGGCAACTGCCTTGCTATCCCTGATGGTGCTGAAGAGCACTCTGCCTTTGCCTCAAAAAATGTACCTCTTGTGGAGAGAGAGGGAGGAATTTAAAATAAAATATTATTTAAAATGAGGCAAGAAGTGATACCTTAGATATCCTAATATCACCTGAGATGATGTCTTTTTCTCTGCATTCATTCTTTTGTTGCTTTAGTGCTGTGCTGGTGCTCAATGGGGAGCTAAAAGCACTGCTGAGCTGAGGGCCAGGCTCATGTGCCTTTGTGAGACTCAAAAAAATAGTTGGGACCAGCCTAAGGTACGTACCCAGACCCCCAAAATGTAACCCCTAGAGAGCATGGGGGGTGGAGGTTAACTCCAGTTTGCAAGCTATTCCCTGCAGCAATCTAATGTATCCCCTGTGCTGTACCACCCTGCCATCAGCTCTGCTGGCCTCTGCCACAGGAGCATTGTCTGCTTTAGCATTTCTCCATAAAATTGATCCAGGCTTTGTAAGAAGGGGGATGTAATTTATTAGACCACCTGATAAATCTGAAAAAAAATGAGGAGAAACTCACATCAGGTACTTGAGCCCTTGAGGTGGGGCTTGGGTAGCCAAACCTGGGTTGGGTTTTCCAGCTCTACTAATTGGCCTCATAAAAGCCTTCTTTTGCATAATACTGCTGGGTAGCTGAGACAACAGCCCTTGTGTTGCCAGCAGAAGCATGTGCCAGCTCATACCCAAGTCTAAGAAAGCCATTTAAAGGCAGCTCTAAGCTTTGAAATTGCAGCCACCTTGTCTAAGGTAAGCCAAACAAGTGTGGGTTCCCAGAGACAGCTCTGCACAAAAGCATATATAGGTGCAATTGTATTTATACCAAGTGCATTTGTGATCTTGTTGATTGAGTGCTTTTAAAGGTAGAGTTCTACTTTTTTCACAATCTATTTGACATGCAAAATGATGGGTGCTTTGGTAGGCAAAAATGCTACTATATTGATGTGGGAACAATGTCAATGCTCTAAAGCTAATCTTCAATTACACAAAAAATAGAGTCTACTCTAGTCATTTAACCTGGCATGCTGTATGATACAAACCAGAGGGTTTTCCCAAATTAATTCCCGTTTGAATCAGAGCCTGCCATCTAGAAAAAAAATACACAGGCTTTTCTCATCTCTGTGAATCCTTGTGTAAATATCAGGTTTTGCAGCTGCTTACATATGAGACAAGTGTTCTTAGTTCAACACTCTGGGCATGCACCAAACCAAGACTTATATTTTCACACTGTTTGCTCAGAGGAGTTCAGAAACCCTATCATTTCTAGTCTGATGGGCTGGATGAGCAGGAAAGTGGGATTTCATCAGCATATTTTAGTTGTTTTTAGTGGAGTTCCTGGTGTCTGCCTGCAGCAGTCCTGGTTACATGTGTGCAACACTGATGCTCTGTGTATGAAGTGGGAACTCCTTTGGCTAGAAGTTAGTCGAGGTGGACTGCCCTGAAGGAGAAAAGATGCCTGTAGGGAAAAAAATAGCACAATACTTCTATTCAGTAAAAACATGCAGGTGAATTTAGTTAAATGTGTTTTCCCACTCTATCATATGACCTTTCCATGCTTCTTTGAGCTGTGTCTCCCTGTTGTTGGCTCAGAGAGATTGCTCAGTGAAGAGCGGGAGGGGTGCCACTGCCAACCCCTCCTGGGCTGGGTCAGAGGTGCTTTCACTTGGTTTTTATGAATGCAAAAGCAGGAATGTATAGAGGACCCTCCATAGCGTTTCCAGCTACAGTGTAATGCAGCAACACGCAGGCTTTGACACTGCCTTTGGCTGCAAGTACAGGGACAGCTGTGGGCAGGTCAGGAGATGCTCTCTCCTGACTGCAAGGCTTGGCACAAATAGTGAGACAGTGCTGGGACATGACACAGTCTGTTTTTCCTGCTGTCTTGCTAAGACTGCACCATTTGATCAAGGGTGCATTTGACTTGGCCCTTTTCTCCTGTGCCTACCCTTTCCAGCTTCCCCTGGATGAGGGCTGGGAGCTCTGCTGCATCTCTGCTCCACTTCCAACTTGGACAGCACCAGCTGCTGCCAAGGGCCAGAGCTGGAGGGGTCCAGTGCCACTTTGAGCTGCTCTTGAGAGCTGCCATTGCTAATGCATTTCCACGGCTCCTCCCTGGATTCTCGGCTGTTCCCCTGGCAGTGAGAAACCCTGAGAATTAAATACCGTGAAAAAGCGTTGTTGAAAATGTTCAAGCAAAACTGCATTTCAAGAGAAAATGCATTTGAAAATGTCAGCATACTGTAAAAGAAGACGAAAAAAATGGTGCGAATATATGTTGCTTTACTGTCAAAAACTGAGCAGCCCAAACCTGTCCTGAGCTGCCAAAAATTAAAAACTTTATTTTTTGGCTTGAATATTTTGGTATTCAGATTTTTTCCTGAAAATTCCTTTTTTGCTGTGGACTAAAAAGCAAGCTATTGGGTTTTTTTGACCTGGTTGAAATCCACTTTTACTGCCTTCCTCCTGAGGTTCCAAATAAATGCTGGGAAAGGATAGAGGATAGAAGATAGAGAACTTTGTCTGCTGGGTTTCTGCTCAAACTGTGGATAAGGGATACCCAGGCATGAAAGATGCATTTTGTTCCCCTGCTCTGCCCTGTGGTAGTCAGCTCTGGGAGCCAGTGGGAGCCTCCTTTTCCAAGGGGGTCCCCAACACAAGGGCTCAAATGTGTGAGCAGAATGCAGTGGCCCGTGTATTTGGGCACATGTCTGCCTGCTGGCTGCTCCCCGCCCACAGGAACCTCACCTTTATGGCTCAGGAGTAATGATAAAGAGGGCTCTGAGCCCCACCACAGCCTTACAACTTCACACTGGTCAGAGACACCGCCAGTGCTGCCTGGGTTTTGCCAGCCGTGTGGATGGGGCTCATAAAAGACATTTCCAACCTGACAGCATATTAATCCTGAGACCATCTTAGTCATGGAGCTCTGCTGTGCCACACTGAATTTTGGCACAATACTGCTCAGGTTATCTTCTTCTCCCTCACCAGGGAGAGAGCAGGAGGCTTGTGAGAGCACTGAGTCAGTAGAAAAGAAGAATTTTCTTACACGTCTGCTGAACAGTGGTGATGGAGCTCATGGCAAACCTGCCTCCCGGTCTTCTCCTCTCTCCAATACTTTATATCTGATTCCAGCAGCCTTCTATCATGCTGCCCCCAGGCTCCTGATGAGGTCTCTCAGCCACACACATACTGCTGGCCCTACTGTTGAGATCTGTCTGACTCATGGTGTGGGAGGAACAGCAGCTCTGTTCCAGGAGACCTCTCCAATAACAGGATCTGCTGCAGGTGAGGGAGGTAGAAGGACCCCTGCACAGTTGTAGATGGTGGGAGGGGGAGCCATACCATGTAAGCACTAGACAGGATAAACACCATAATATGGCACATCCTACAGTGCTAGCAGGGACTAAACCCTGTCACCTTGCCCAGGACAAAGCACCTCTGTTCTCACTCCCACAGGAGCATTGGCCAAGACTCTAGTCAAGACCAGTAAGTCAAAAGTGTGACACTTGTAGACCACCAAGAGGGACTATTAAGGATTTAGCCTTGAGGTTATCACCAGGACACCTTCCAAACTTTAAAAGAAACTAAGGAGGCTCCTTTAGGGCTCAGAGAATGTTGTGATTCTGGCATGAAGCTTTTAACTTCTAGATGTGCCTTACCACCACTCGAGACATCCTTGCTGAGTTTTGTCCATTGACATGTCTCTCCTTGGGAGTAGTCTGAGAGATTTTTGGCCCTGTCAGGAGAACAGAGGCATGGGTAACCTAAAACAAAGGGAGTAGGGCACTGTCCCGTTTTACTGCAGCCAAACAGCTGCCAGAAAGTGAGGGCAGTGATGGTTCCATTACTGGCCTGCTGCTGAGGGCAGCCTGGGCTGGATTTGAACAGCTGACAACTGACCCTCCTGTCAACTCCCCAAATCACACATTCCTCATTTTACCTTGAGTTTTACGTCCAGTAGCCATGCAGCAGCTAAAATACTGTCAGATTATTATTTTTATGTCATTATATTGTTGAATCTGATCTGATGTAATGAGATTGGATTGTTTATATTTATATATACTTGACTATACCTTCTCTCTCTTTGAATAGACAAGCACTCCAAATATTGGGAGTGTTTACAAGTTCCCAATTTTTAAATGAATCTGGAAAAAAGAAGATATTAAAAATAGCTTAAAAATTTAAACAATTTTTAAAATAATGATAAATAAAGTAAATAAAAAATCAATTATTATCTATCTCACATTACCCACAGCCTAGCCTTAGATAAAATCTTTTTAGTACAGCAGGCACATCTTGAAGACATACCATTTTTGCTAACCACCTGAATTCTGGCTTTAGTAGCTCTATGATTGGAAGCACTCAAAGTCTAGACACAAGTACTAATACTTCAGAACAAAAGTGAATATTCATTTATTACAGAAATTGTACATCTTTCAAACTTTTCATTACATTGTCATGACTACATCAAAAACAGCTTGTTGAAATGCAGTTTTAGCTTATCAACCTTTTCATGTGATCTTACTTGTCAGGAATTCTGTATAATAAATTCTGCTAATTATGTGAATGTACAGCTATATATCTGCACAAAAGGGCCACATTTTCTCAGCAGAGAACATTTTTCATGAAAATGCAGTTATTGTTTTGGACAGAGCAATGAAAGCAAAGGATGTTAGGTAATGAGAAGGTTCTGGGAGAGCTGGAGGAGCTGGGCAGTGGCTGGGCTTGCTTATATCCCATCCCAATATAATCCTCCTGCTTTAGGTTTCAGCAAGCTCAGCTCTTTTAGCAAGGAAATTGTCAGAAATATTCCTTTGCATGCAACAAGCAGAAAGTGGCAACTGATAAATACTTGTCTTTCCTGCTTCCCTCCCTCCCTTCTAATTCTGCAAACATACAATTATGGAAGTCACAAACTAACAGCGCTGTTGTCCTTTCCTGTCCTTCCTCTCCCTTAAGGCCACATCACCCCCCTGATATGTCTGTGATCAGTACTCTGGAAAATCAGTTTGACTCCTCCTTCCCTCCCTGCAGGTGCTGTGAGTCATTTGCCTGAGCCTTGCTCTGGAGGACACAAATGCTTTGCTCACTGCTCACTGAGGTACTTTGCTCCATGCTCACTGCAATACTTTGAATCACATATTGGCCTTGGGTTTAAAACCTAAAGGTTTTGAAGGGCCATACATGTGAGTAACTGTGCAGGAACTCACTGGGATTGCATCTTTAAAAATATGTATTTTGATGCAAAATGTGCCAAATGGAGAAGCAGAGAAAAGCAGAGAAACCGAATTATCAAAATGATAAATGGACAATATGCATCAGTGTCCCAATATCCTCTCCAGTTCCTGAATTCACGACTCTATAATCCTTTGTAAATTAAGGCACATTTTCATCTCTGCTTCCAAAATATTATCGAAGGGTTATTAAAAAAGTCCTCATATGCCGTTTCATCCCTATTCATATTCTAGTACAAGTCTGGAAATATTCCTACTGGCATAGAAAGATTTTGACTCAAAGTCTGTCTTGATTACATAGTGGGCAATCTGCTCCTTTCTGGCTGACCTTATTAACCCTGATTGGTGCCTAGGAGGCAAAATGATTATGGTGCTCAAGAAAATACCTGAAGCACTGCTGCACCAAATAACAGGAGCCATAAGCTGATTCTCCAAGGCAGGATTTAAAATCAAGACAAAACATGCTGGGTTCTTTCAGTTCCACTTGATGGACTTTCAGGTTTGTGCTTGTTTTATCTTTAACGATTAGCAATGCACAAATGAAAGTGAAAAATCTGTGATTCCAGCAGGTGGGACTTCACCATCCATCACAAAGACATGGCAAAGGAATCTGGTACAGCCCATCACCAGTCTCATTCTCCTCCCAGAAGTCCACAGGAGCTCACAGATTACAGGGCTTCTCCAGAAATTCTCTCTGTGGGAAAACCACCAGCATTCAGCTGATTAAGTAGAGTTGTATACTTGGTTAAATGGTTTGTCAGGGAAAAAAAATCCTTTCTCTTGTCTTTTTCAATTTGCAAGTAACTTGAACAATGAGAATCCTGGAATCTGCTCAATAGTTCTAGAATTTGTCTGTTGAGCTTTAATAACTAGCAGCAGTCTGAATAAAACTGAAAGAAAGTTCAGGAGCTATACTGAATAGGATATTCAGGCACTACCTTCAGTCTCAGATATTCACATCCATAAAGCAGAACTGTAAGAAAGCCATGATTAATTTCTATTTATCTCTCCCATTTCCAAAAAAGTCAGGTTTATACTGTGTCCTGTGCAGTCATTAGCATGTAATAACATAGATAGCTAAATTCCCTTATCAAAGGGAGTTGTTGGTCTGCTTTTCATCTTCTGCAGGTTGAGATGGCTGTGTGTACACAGTCACAGGTGTACGTGCACGCTCTGGTTTGGATCTGACACTTCCTCTTTCATCCCATCCATTCCAAGCCAGGCAGTGAGGAGTGTTTTGTATCTCTGAAGTCCATTTCCCTTAGCTGCTCCTTGTCATTTCCTAGCAGGATTTGTCTGTGTATGTGAAGGCACAGCTGGAGAGGGGTGATGTTTGTCCTTTTTTTCCTACAGCTGCTCTGTGTGTGTCGAAGCTGTCAAGGAGGCTTCTTGGTCACAATGAGGAACAGTAGAGGACTGTGACCTTGGAGTCTTCTCAGGACACAAATCAGCTCCCTGGTTTTAATTTGGTACTTCCTGGGGTTTCCGATGTATAATTATTTTCCCTTTTTGCTTCTTGGAAAATAAATTAATGAGAAATGGGGAACTGAGAAAAAAAGCTGGGTGTCTTGGGTTAATGAGAAGAGGCAGGAAAAGAGCAGAGACAAGTCCACAGCTAGGGAAGGTGTTAGAGATTAAATGAACTAAAGTTAAACCTGGCTCAAAGTTTGCAGCAAAGGAGCAGCTGTAGATGAGAAAAGGCCAGTACCAGAGGCAAAGGTGGTGTTTATACAGAGGCTGTGAAACCAAGGGCAGGTACTAATAGACTTCCTTCAATCTGTATTACACCAAAGATCTCATTCAACAACAGCATTAAAAGGCACTGAAAGCTGAATTTAAAATATCCTTTTCTAGACTGATTTCACAAAAATTCACATTCCAGCTATGACTGGCAGTCAATTTACCAACAGAATGAGGTTAGGTCCTCTAAGAAAAGCACATCTTACCTTGTAAATCTCTACCTTTTTTTGTTAAAAGTGTGCTGTCAAAATGATACCTGCGTATTTCCTAAAATGAGCTAAATGTAGCTTGAGGATTACACCTGTCTTTGCCAATTTCTATCATTAAACAATTTCCTGTCTCCAGTTTTGTGCTTTATTTCCTGCTGATGTCTAAAGGATGCGCGCTGACAGCTGAAGAAAGCGGCTGTTGTGCAACACTGGCACTGCCTGTGGGGCCGTGATCAGCAGCAAGGCTGACTGGTGAGCCTGGGTGAGATGTTTGCTTTTGTTTTGATCAATCGTTTAGCGTGAGAAAAACGTGGCTTTGGCAGATCTGGCACTGTTCACTAATTGGGCTGAATGTACAGATTGACTAAAGCACATGCTTATGGTTTGGGTGATCCAAGTTCAACTTCACCATCTGCTTCAAGCCTCGTCTTCCTGCAGCCCTTGCTGAGCAGGCTCTGGGCTGAGCAGAGCTGGCAGGTGCAGAGTCTCTCTCAGTGAAGCTGTTACACTTTGCATACAAAGATTAAATATTTATTAGTGCTGATGGTTCTCTGTGTCCCAGCTCCCACGTGGGTGCCCCAATCCCTGCACTGTAAAGCTCCCTCTGGAGCAATTCGTGTTCAATGTAATGTGCAAAACGAGAGCACACCAAGGGAGAGGTGGCTAAAGCCTTCCAGTGCTGTGTAACAGTTTGCAGGGATAAGACAGTCTCCTGGGGAAGGGATGCAGTTATGAATCTCCTTGTACAGAGGAAAGCAGGGCAGAATTGGGTTTTCCTTCACTCTGAATGTGTGCCAAGCTTGAGGCTCTGTGGAGTTCCCCTTTGGGTGTGGAAACTTCTCCAGTCTCTGAGCTGTGCAAAGGACCATGAAAAGTGCTCAAGAAGCCTGAGCCCGCAGGCAACATTTTAAATCCTTTCTACTAGCATCCTCACCTGGCAACTTTGGGGAAATTCAGCTAATCAGAAGAGCTGGAAACAAGTGGAGAGATGCTGAAGTAAAGGGCTGCCACACCCTGCAGAAGAATTAAAACTAAGACAAGCTGCATTCTCTTTTGGCTTTTATCAGTTCAGGTGAGATCCATTTAAGTATTGCTGAGGTCTAAAGATTGCCCCAATCAACAACACAACTGCAGAACTGATTCTTTCCTTCAAAATTTCACAGGCCGTAGTAGGTAAATATAGTTCAGACACAAATATGTTTTTAGATGAAGAGTGTTCTTTCAAATCTTTTTTTCGCTCTTCTAAGAGTGCCAAGTAGCACCAGTTTTGAAGTAATTTCTGAAATGTGGGCATCTGTCTTCTAGGATCTGTACTGAAAACACCATCCTTTTTCATATAGCTTACCAAACAAGTCATTCATTAGTAATTAGTTTTCATTTTAATGACTTTGGGTTGTAATGACTATTGGTTGTAACTCCTAAACTTTGTGCCACTGTCAGTGGGGTTTGCATGAACATACATGGGTGTAGAATTGAATCTGTCCTTCTTTCTGGTCAGACTAATTATTTTCATGCGATGTTTCACAGGTCTTCATTGATCTCCAGAGCACTTCTAATGTCTGAGAAAGAAAGAGTTGCAGAAGAACAAATATGCCATAAAATTACTCTAAAAGTAACAGTTAATCTCCTATTTGAGATGTTAATTTATAGAAGGAAATATTTTGGAATATACCCGGAATCTTGTAATTAAGTGACTTGCTGTTTTCTTGAGGTGCTTAAGTATGAGTTCTACACCCAGGTCTTTTAGCAGTAGTTGAAAGGTATTTCACATCAGTCCACACGTAAGAAAAAGTATTTCATCAGTCTGAAGTAAGGTATAAACAACCTCAGGAAGTTTGGAATATATTATTAAAACTGTTCTCTAGTATCCTTCTTACAGTGTATTTTGGCATCTCATCCTTTAATGTAAACTTATTATGTAAGTCACTTGTTGGCTCACCTCTGGTCCGTCCCATGATCTCTCACTAGAAAATCACAGTGTTTTGTAAATGGGGTATGGCAGGAGAGACTGCTGTGTGCTGCTATTCATTCAATGATTCATCTGACTTGCTTTCCCCCGCTTCTAGACCCCTCTGTATCTGAATTTCAACCTATCTGTGTCTTAGGCATTTCTCCTGACTTTCTCTTTCCCATGTTTTGGGCACATCTGCACTCGAAGATGTCCGGCTTGCCTTTGGTCACTGCCCTGAGCAGGGTGTCAGGGATGTGCTGGCCCTCAGGCCCTGCTGCAGCCTGGGGAGGGGCTGTGGCACCCAGTGCACGCAAAGGCCAGCATTAGTATGTAAAGGACACTAAGGAAAGCCCCTTTGCTCCCCTGCTGTAGGGCTGGAGATGAGCCTCCCCAGGAGATGGCTCTCTCTGAGGCCGGCACACCATCCCATAGCAGGCATCCTGCCACATTCAGGCTTTGCAAAGAGAGGTGGTGGGGTCCCTAAACCTCTGCAGACACCAAAAGGTGTTTAAACCTCTTTAGAAAGTGAAATGAGGCACCCAGATATTTGTGTTTCCAGTTTCCAGTCAGTGCCTTGCCTCTTACCTCATATTTGAAGTGTTAAACTAAAGGATGCCACAGACAGATCCTGTACCTAGAGGGGTTTGAAGATCAACCAAAATATCACTCTTAGAAAAAACTTTCAGGCCCTGTAGCTGTGGATGCAACAAGAGCTGTTCATTAGTGTTAAGGAGGTATAACTATATGTGGTCACAGGAAAATATGAAACATGAATATGAAATATTTACAGCACTGAACAAGGAAAAGCATCAGGTAGTTAATTTTCTTTGACACCATCTCTTGAAATGAATAGGTCAATGTGTTCCTAGGATGACATACCTCAGAGTCTTCAGAAGTCTTCAGGGCTGTAATCATCTGTCTCTTAAAAAGACCCTTGATCCCATCCTTTTATTGGGCATGCTCCTCATGCTGTAAATCACCCTGCAAATCAAGAAACAGACCTGAAAACAGCTGAGCAATGGGGGCTGCTGAGCACCACCAAAGAAAAGTCAGCTTGAGCTTGTGGTGAGGTTATGTGAGCTGCCCAGAAGCCCCAGAATGGGTATGAGCTCAGCCCCCCAGGGCCCCTGCACTGCCTATCACACCGTCAGGAACCGCTGGCATCGCGGGCACATGTGCCACGGCTCACAGGGCATGGAAGGAGGAGGATGAAGGCAGGGATAAAGCAAACCTTCAGAAATATTTCTGCACTTTCTAAGGCATTACCAAAATTTCACTCCATGCAGGAGTATCTGGAAGAAATACTTTGGTGGCAATGAGTCAAAAAAAAAAAAAAAATCCCATTAAGTGAACATTGCCAGGGTTTGCAGATACTTCTTCCAAAATTTGGAAAATGCTTTGGAGGTGGAACCGACCCTGAATATTTCTTTGCTTTTCTTTATACAAAGGTATGTTTAAGATACCATTTTGAAAAGGTTATCAAGTGGCTGCAAGATGATATATTTGGGAATTTTTTAACAGAGCTGTGAGGTGAGGGATGAGCAGCAAGATCAGAGAAACCCAAACCTTGTGGTGGCAGGGTGGTGTGGCTGGGGAGCAGAGTGGCTGGCTGCAGTGGCCGGGAGGGAGGGCAGCAGCCTTCCTGTGGGAAGTGGAGAATGCCTAGGAGAATGTGCTTGCAGAGGGAGAAAATACACAGCAGCTGGTTACCTAGTCTGTCCTTGTGGCAAGTTGAAGCCCATCAGTAGAAGCTGCTATGGTTGTTATACACTATAGTTATGATACATAACAGTAGTTACATCTATTGTCCCTCAGGAATTAATAATGTATTAATGCTACCTTATCTATTAATAAGTACTATAATGTAGGTAACACAGAATTCTGTTAATTCTCTGTCTCTACATTTTACTCCCTCTAAAAAAGGCAGGTCTGTATCTACTTATTTGCTTATCTGAATTGCTTTTGCTGCTTTTGCTACCACTGCTATAAATTTCCTAGGAAACCACCCTGCAAAGCCACGGTAGGAATTCAAAATTTCTTCAAGGTCACTCACATCAGAGGTTTTGTTCAAAGCTTTTAAAATAGCTAGCCTGGTGCTGAGTCAAACATATTTTTCTTGACTTGGTTTGTATTAAAGTCCTCAGCTACAAACCTTACTCAGGCAAAACTTTATTTTCGCCAGGGCTTTGGCTCCTGCTGCGTGCTGGCTTTGCTTGCTTTAGTAGAAATCAACTTGCATGATACCCTGACCTACACACATAGTTGGACACTAACCTTCTTTGACCAAGGCATCCTTGGTCATCCTGTGCAGGCAGATATGTTATCACAACAGATATGGACCTAACAGTGAGGGAGGGTTTGGACAAACCACTGGGACACAGCCATTTCCTGAACCTCAGGCGCAGCTGGGTAAGGCCATCGTCAGGACCCGTCCATTCTTCTGGGACAGCAGTCAGATCTTTGCAAAATATTCCCCCTCAACTTGAAATGTTCTTTCAGGGGCCAGGAGAGTGAGGTGATGCAGCAGTAACTGAGCAGGAAAGGAAGGTGGCCTGTTCATGCAGCACAGATGTTCCCAGGAGCTCCACGGGCTCCTGGAACTGCTCCGTGTGTGCGGCTGGGCTCTGCGACTGCATGGAAAGAGCAGAGTATCTGGCTTGACTCTCAGATTGGTGTTTACAAGGCAGGCAGAGGAAAAATGAATGTTTTACTTGAAATGTTATGGAAATCGTTCAGAAATAATGCCTGCAGAAGGCAGTTCTCAGAGTCTATTTCTGTTCGTGAAAGGCGTGCACCAGAATCAGAAATTCTGCAAATCCATTTCCTTTTGTTTTATCGCTGCTAAGTTCATGAACTAAAAGAAGAGCCTGAGCAATTTGACTCAGTTTCCAGGGGGAATTATTAGGTTTAACTTTTTGAAAAATATATATATGCTCAAAACTATTGTTTTTTTAAGATAAACTGGGATTTTTCCCTCCATACAACAATAGTTAAATCTGATACTCAGTTGCTTGACTAAGAGACTGATAGGATTAAAACCTAAAAATACAAAAGATAGAAACCAGATTGTGTTATCTAAAATATACATCCTCTCCTGTCGTGCTGGTAACTTAAGTTCACACAGTGTAAACAGAGAACTAACAAGCTCTGGTATTGTCATTTGGGCTAGGGATTTTTTTCTTTTTTTAACATAAACTAGCTCCAAGCAGCTTACAGAGCTCTCTCAGAGAGCAGGTACATAGGTTTCAATGTGTCTTCAGTCCACAAATGTTTGATTGATATAGTACAGTACTCCTGTTCATATAAATATTTGAAGTTTGAAAAACCTTCTGGTTTTATTTCTGTTAGAAAAACCCAAGAGTTTAAGCTAATTTCCCGTGGCAGAACAGTACTTTCACACACACACACACACCCATGTGCAGCTCTGTTTCTTGTATGTAGATCCCCATCCCCACCAAGAACAATGGGCTTCATGCAACAGCTTGGCCCTTGCTGTTTCTTACAAACTGGCAGGAAGGTACCAGGGGCCTGACCCAAAGCCAGCTGATTTTTCATATTCCTCACTGACTTTGGAGGACACTGGATTAAACAGAGTTGTAGTGCTACTTGCTTTCTGGGTTTCATGTGTTTCTAGGGATTCCAGTTGTTCTTCTCACCCCTCATGCAAGCTGCAGTCCCAGCACAGCAGTTACAGAGGTAACTGTCCTCACAATAAAAGGCTTGGACACCTCACGCACAGATCTACTGGTCTGGATGTTCAATTCATATGGAAGCCTTTTTGTTGCATTCACAGCTTTCTGAAAACATAATGCTACATTTTTATTATGCTGTTATGAGAAAAAAAAATGTTACCAACTAGATAGATCCCTCATGAATGAGTATCTGAGAGAAGGGAAATGAGAACACTGCAGATTCTTGTCATCCTGGGACACGGGCAAAAGCTGTGAGTAAGGAAACCTGGAAGAGAATGGTCAACAAAAAAGCAATTGCAACTGACATTAAAAAAGCATTCTGAGATGCTTTGCTTGACAAGTTCAGAGCTGGAAACCATGTGTAAGAATCCTCAAACAAGGAAAATAACAACTAAATGTCAGAAAAACCAAGAGGCTGATTCCATAATCAATGAAGGCAAAAGTCACAGCAAAGTCAAAGGCATGAGACAAAACTAGACTCCTGTGCTCTGGGTTTGCCTGTTCTCAAGTTGGTTTTTTTCCTTCTAGTTTCTCAGTTTCTCTACTAGGACTTCTCCTTCCTTACAATCTAGCCCTGAAAATACCTTTCTTCTGGTAACCAGTGTGGATGACGGCATTGACAAGCCCAGTTATCCCAGGTGGGGAGGAGATGTCTGACATACTCCAGCTCCAGCCTTGGAAGGACTTTCAATTCAACACTAATAAACCCAAAGCACCAGCAGAAGTCAAAAGCAATCTTTCAGATGCTGCTCATGTGTGTAGGGATGTCGGCAGCAGCTGGAGATGAGTGTGGCTCACTGAGCACAGCCAGGGAAGGCTCCAAGGTGCCTCCATCACGAGATGCACGTCCTCCAGATTCTGCCAAGTGTGTTGGGAGCCACAGTCTGGCTCCCCGTGAGGAGGAAGCTTCAAGGCTTTGCCACACCACAGCCTAGTTCCTCCATGAGCTGGTGAGGCTTTGCCCATTCTTTCAGGGAATTAGAGATGCAGTGACAGTATTTTTAATTTTAGGCAGGATTGTTGATATTTTTGCACTGAGTATCTACCCAACTGGGAAGTAGGAGCCCGCAAGCACAGTCACAACATTGAGACACATTTGCACTGGTTTCATTGTCAGGGTGGCCTTTGTCCTTCATCCTACATAGAATCATGGAATAATTTGGTTTTTGGTTTGGAAGGGACCTTAAATCATGTAATCCAACTTCCTGCTGTGGACAGGAACACTTTCACGGGACCGGGTTGCTCAAAGCCCTGTTCAGCCTGGCCTTGAACACTTACAGGAATAAGACATCCACAATTTCTCTGGGCAATTTACTCCAGTGTCTCCCCACCCTCATTGTCAACTTTTCTTCCTTATATCCAATCAAAAATTATCCTCTTTTAGTTTAAAACTGTTGTCCCTTGTCCTGTGACTGCAGACTCTGGCAAAAAGTTTTTCTCTGCCTTCTTATCTGCTTGTGCCCACACAAAGTCTGTGATGCATGGAGGAGCTAACAAATGTGTGTCAGCAGGGGAAGAGGTAAAACCTTGTTGTGAAAACTGGGGTGACGCAAGGTCACTTGTAGTGTTTATTCAAAGTCCAGACCAGGTCAGCTCTGTATCCCTGCAGGTTGCTTTCCTGGAGCAGCTGCCTGGTAACCTGCAATTAGCAGCTTCCCTGAGTCTTGAACCCTTGTGAGAGACACCACTTTTCTGGGAGAAGTTATTTCAGAGTCAGGAAGCCTGTGGAAGGAATAAGAGGCTGCTTCTAATGTGGTGTGAACTCAGAAGCCTATACAGTGTATTGTTCTGTGCTTCTTGATACTTGGAATTGAATACAATTGCAACATTTAAGGTAGGCTGCCTGCTTTAGTTTCACCTTTGTAATTTTAATTTGTTTGCTGTGCTGGCGGTATTTTTTTCTTTTTCTTTTTTTCTTAATTCTGGCTTATACAGGTGGAGCCAATCTATGCATTAGCTTGTTCCTGTCTTCCTGTGGCTTAGCCATGTATTTTAAGACTGTTTTCCTTTACAGGAAATGGGAAGCTGTGGAATGCAAAGTATCATTTTAATAAAAATAATACTGCCTAACAAACCCCAAATGACTTAGTGTATGCAAAAAAGCCAGATATACCAGAGAGACTCACTTGGAAAGTGTATTTTGTGTTTAACTTTTTTTTTCCACGCTGCACTTTTTAAAGTTAGTTGGATACATCTAGAGAGGCTGACTTGAGTAGGTGGTTTGTTATTCCTCACTTATTTTTCAGTTATTTTTCAGCTAATTCTCCAAGCATACACAAAATACAAACATATTCATTCTGCACCTGTGTCCCCAGCAACATTTTTGCCTCTAACACAATCTGAAGCCATTATCATTTAGAATACAGAATTATCACTGACAACAGGAAGTCCAAGGAAAGTGGGCAGCTAGTTAACCTTTGGGATGAGTTACTGGTTAAGAAGCAAATATCAGAGATTCCTTATTCATGGATGAAAAATCTTCTAAAAATAATAGAATGTTGCTACTTTTAGTGTTATACTGAGGACTGAGAAATTAATCAAAAAGGTGATAGTGAGTGTTTGTAATTACCTAAAAGACAGATGAGTGCTGGGGTGGCCAGTGGCCTGCAGGACATGGCTAAGTGCAGAGACTTGCAGGAACAAATCTGCTTTCAATAATTTCAGCTCCTCAATGACCTGGCTGCTATTCCTTTCCTCCCTGTTTCCCCACACATGCACATGTGAAGCAGATCAGCTAATCAAGTAGAAGATGAGCCAATTTGTGAATATTTTCCATGGGCAGAGGGAAAATTAGGACAGCCCCTTCAGTCTGACCTTGGGTGTGGGGCATGGGTAGAGCCCTTGGGTCCTTTGCCCTTGCAGGTGCTGAAGGTTCATGGCTGTCATTGCAGTTTGCCATTTGCAGCTTTCACACTCCAGGCACCAGGAGCTGAGGTGCTGGTAGCTTGGCAGAGTTGGTGGGTGTTGGAAGGGGTCTGTGGCTTAGCTGCCCACCAGCCAAGATGCTGTGCCCAGCAAATCCTTATGTGCCAGAATGTCTTCAAGAATAGCAGGGAATCAGTTTGCAAGCTATTAACTTATTTAAGCTGGAATTTCTTGCACACACTAAATTTATTTGCACTTTATTTGATGAATAATTCCATCCTCAGCAGTGAATGGTTAGTTTTGTTTGTGGATGGACTGCAGGAATGAACCCAGACTTTTCACCATCTGTAACTCAGTTTTGACCATGAAGAGTAATTAAAGAAAATATATTAAATGAAGTATGCTTTAGCTTGCATGTTGCAGAGGCTTCTCTTGGCAGCTCCAGTTACTTTCAAATGCAGTGATAGGGTGCCATTGTTTTGGCAGAAACTCTCCACAGCAATGTTATCAGAACAACTTTCAGCAGGCACACGTGGACAGGAAAGTCAGCCCAGGTTCCATGGAACTGGGACCATCCCCGAGAGCCCTAAGAGCTCTGTTTTGCTTGCCAGGGAAATGAGGGAGGATGTGCATGGTGCCACAGCAGAAAACAAATTAAAAAGAAGCTGTGAATCCACTGACAAGCAAGGTAACCATACCAAGCATATCTCTGCCATGCAGCTGTGTCAATTTGGTTAAAATATTTACATTTTATACATGTCAAAAATACAAAGTATGCTACTGTGTTTTTCTTAGAAAAAAGATAGCATGTTTAATAGTGGAAGTAAGAGAGAGAAACCCTTATTTTATAAAAAAAAAATGCTACAGGTATTTTTCTTCTTTTATATGAGTGCTTATACTAAAACATCAGTGGGAAAACGTAGGCCATTGCTATAGCAGGTCATCCTTCATGCTGACCACAGCATCAGGCAAGTGCAGCTTCCTGAGACACCATTTGGCATCATGATTTTGTTTCTCCTGGACATCATCCTTTTGTTTTGAAAGAGGGGAGAAGAAAACAACATTCACCTGCTGCTGTCTCATGGATGCCTCATGCCTATTCATTTCATTTAGTTGTTTTTCTTATTCCAAAGTAAACACATTCTTCCTCACAGTGTTTGGTGTTTGCCATGTGCTGGAAAGCAGATTACTGCTGTCTGGTACCCTCTCTTCTCTTGGAAGGAGTCCAAACCAGCAAGGTCTCCAACCTGTGAGTAATAGTTACTCAAATAATGGGATACTGCATAGAAATTACTAACTTGAGCAAAGATTGAAAAGTCAGTTTTGCTCTTAAGAAAACACTACTGAGCGTGAACAGAAAAAGGCAGAATTAAAAGCTGAGAGAAGGAAAAGAAACAACAACAAGAAGAAAAAGACAAAAACCTGAAGGCCAGACCTTCAAGTCCTAGAATATACCTCCTGCACAGTATTTGCAGTTAGGCAAGTTGCAGACAAAAATGTCCTGTCCACAATTAAGTGTTAGGGAGTTAATTCCATTTAGGTTCTTCAGTGCTTGATATGTGGGTACCACCAGATGATTGATGGTTACTTATATCAATCACACCAGGTCATAAATACTGGCTGTGAAAATTGGATCTCAGTGCTTAAAAGCCCAAAAGCAAATCAGATGCTAACATCAAGGCAGCCCAAATAGCATGCCTTATTTCTTTCAAACAATTACAAGTGAGAAAAACCCCATCAGTGCCAATGTTTCTGGCTTGCAATGGACTTGGATCAGATCATCACCAAGAGGAGTAAACACTGTAAATGGAAGCATCCAAATGCAAGCTGGCATTTTAAAGTGATATTTGCTGAAAAAAACATCACATAAAGCCTGAAACTTTCCCTGTGATGTGGTTAAAGCTCACACTAAGGTCACTGAGGGAAGGATCAGCTCAAAAAAAATGCCTCCACAGGTAGTGATGGCAATTTGAATGTTGTAAAGAGCGAGCTCTTCGATCTAGGGATGCTCTCCCAGTCCTCAAAGTGCCCCCACTCCCAGCTGGGAGCAGTGCCCTTGTTCAGGAGGGCTGGCTCTGATTATCAGGGAAGCCTTTGCTCATCTGCTGGGCTAGCCCTATTTTCATGAGACTGCCTGTGCCATGCTAGTTTGAATAACTGGCTTTTCATTTTACTCACAAACAAAAGGAGGCTTTTAAAAAACCAGAACCACAGGGGTAGATACAGGCTATCGAGCAGACTGTATTAGCACTACCAAACTATTCAGAGTTGATTCCCATCTCTCTGCAATGTCTTTCCAGTTATTAAATGCAAAATTTATATTAAATGTATATATATATAAATTTATATTAAATGCATAATTTTTGTTTAAGGCAAAGAGAGAAAAACAAAAATTTCCTTCTGCCCTTTTATTCCTCAGCTGTTAAGCCATGGTGCCATTTCAGTGGTCCAGTGTGTTGGAAGTAGGTGAAGATAAGGCCATTTCCAGAGTAAATCTGGGTCACTCTCACCCTGTTACCTCATTGTGAGATTGATGAAGGTTTTTTTACTAAGTTGTAGGTCCAGCAGTTGAAATGCTGCTTTAAGATGTATTTCTGAGTTGTACTGCTGGGCCCAGCTGTCTCCAGAACAGAGAACTGGGAATACTTTTTGTTAGCTAGAAAAGGCCTTTAACAGATATTTTATTCAGTGCATATCAGTCTAGCTTTGATCTCCTAACTTTCAGTGTACTTTATTAATGAAAAAAATATATTTCTTTTGTAATAATGTCACACTTGCAATTGGTGATATTTATTCTTACTCTTGAAGGGACAAGTTTGCTGCCTTATTTGAGCAGTTCAGTTGTAACAATGTAATACTAAGACCATAGTGCAAAGGAGCTTTCCTTCTCTGTGTTCAGTTTCACTTCTTGAAGTCTCTATACCTAATACATGTATGTATGAAAAGTGCTGCTCTGGAAGATTCAATTTCTTGAGAAGCATAGCCATTGATTTGTGATCCTTTTCTTCTGCTGTAGTCTCATCTATTGCATTAATGCTAATCAAATCATTTTCTTTGTGAAACAATAGCTTTTACACATGTGTGCAGCATTTTTATTACAGCTCCAGTTCATAAAAGGTATAGATTTACCTTAAAAATTCAACTTCTAGGCTTCTTCAATTTGTTTTTGGTTTTAATTTTTTTTTTTTTTTTTTTTTTTTTTTTTTTTTTTTTTTTTAGTAATGAAGAGTTTAGCCCCAAACTAATATTTTTTTCCAGACTATTGTTCTTAGGCCTGGATACTTTTTAAGTTGCTTAAATGTTAGGTATTAGAAAAATTCAGTTCATGAGAACCCTTTTACCAGTGCTGGTAGCTTTGGTCCAGGTGTCCATTATTGCAATACTCTAAAAAAGATGTCAGTATATGAGCTTGTTCATGTGCTGGGTGTTACTCAAAAGAGACTTGTTTCTCTGTCTTTATGGAAGTCTAAAATTTTGACGCTTTTCTTTCCAGCGAATATTCTGTGCACTATTTAATGATTGCCAGCCTCTGAATTGCTCTCCTTTTGGCTGGCTCCAAAGTTTCCATGACACTGGATTAGGGAACCATAAGAAGCATGCCTTACAGATTCAATTACAGCCTGAGAGAAGAAAGGTGAATAAGAAGGAAACTTGCAGCCAGAGCAAAAAGCTTCTCTCTCTAAAGGGAATCCAGAATAATATGCTTAGGAAAGGAGGGGGTTTACCTCAAATACTGTGAAAAAAAGGAACAGCAGTTTCCTGAAAATAAAATGAGGCTGATGTGTATTCTCTTGTGCGTGTCACTCTTGTAAAGTGTATCTTTTTCACAAGCTGGTTGGAGTTGAGATGATAATTTGCATGTCAAGCAAACTGTCTTAATTTCCTTGTTCTTGCTTCCCTCCTAGGATGACACTGCCTGATATGTATTCTAACAAACATGTTTGTCAATGAAGAAATCACAGCAAATGCACAAGTTAATGACAGTGTTAGCTGCTCTCTGACTTCATTGTCAAATCTTCTGGTCAAGGTAGCCAGCAACACACTCAGGTACACGCAAACCAGCTCAGGAAATCTGTAAAACACATTATAGTCCAATATTTCTCCTCACAGTCAAATTAACTTAGAATTTAAAGTGTTTTAGCAGTTCTGATGGGACTCTACCTGCATACAATCCTGGTCTGAAATGCATAAAAAGCCCAGTCATACAGCTCTAATTTAAATTAGCTTTATCCTTTATAGCATTAGCATTAATTTTGTGAAACTAAATGCACTGTAATTACAATAAATCCATTGGGTTTTCTAGTCCATTAAAAACACAAATGAGGAAAAAAAAAGTTTTTTTCCCCTTCCCAGAAAGCAATGGTTTTGAACTGGGAGACAAACAGACATTTCAGGAAGTCCAGGTGTTAATGTGAATGACTTTATTGCTTCTGCTTCAAAGCATCCTATTGCGACAAGTACAAAAATATGAATGCAGACATTTTAAATCAATAATTCCACATTGAGAAGGAAATACCTTTGTCAAGTACACTGTTAATTACTGGCACAATGATATTACTAAAATGAGAGAAAACTTAGGGGGCAAAAAGGAAAAAGAAAAAGACATTCAAAAGGAAAGGGAAAGTGCTATAAGAGAAAGCCGTGCTACCATCTCAGAAAGAGATTGTAAACTAGGTAATATCTGCTCATTTCAGGGTTCACTGGAGTTAATAATCTTGCATGTTCTGCTCATTCCTGAATCTTCATGGTCAAGTAGCAAATATCTAGCCAAGGCCCTTTGATGTGGACCAATATTAAAATGCATTCTGTGCACCAATAATAATAATAATAATACACCTCTTACTTATGGCCAGGAAGTCTCGGTCACGTTTTCACACTGGACACTGCAATAAGAGCACACTGGCTCAACTGCTGCACTCTCTCAGCACAAAGCTTCTGGCTTGTCACAAGATGATCTCTACATACCAGCTTTTGTGTTAATTAAAACAAATTGAACATTTGTGAATTTTGTTTGCTTGTCTTGACAATGACAGTCTTCTGATACTAATATCTCACTGTTGACATTGCTCAGATTAGAAAAAGTAGTAAGGGTGAGTGTACACAAGGCACTTTGTCACTTTGTGTTCACTTCCACTCAGCCTAGAGTGTATTGCAGCAGGCTTATTTCAGACAAAAATGTTTCTTTTTTTTAAATTTTTTAAATTTTTTAAATTTTTTTCTTTTCTTTTTTTTTTTTTTTTTTTTTTTTTTTTTTTTGAGTTCCAGAAACTAGCCCTGGGATTTATGGCAAACACTCCTGCTTTTGGGTTGCTGGGCTGCTTCTCTGCCTTTTGTCCAACCGCGTGTACTCTTCCCACAGCAGGTTCAGCTTAACCTGGTGTAGTGATCAGTGTCATCCAAGAAGGGCTGGTGGTGCCCCCATCTCTGCAGTGGGGTGTCCCTTTGCTCAATCAGAAACCTCCCTCCTGTGCCCCCTCCTAGGCAGGACATGCAGCAGGCCCCTGCACGGCCTGGGGGCCAGACCCTTCAGAGGGTGGGAGGCCAGGGCCTTGCAGGGCCCAGCAGGGCTGGGGAGGCTGGATAATGGAGGCTGTGTGTCCTCTCCTTTCCCAGCTACTCCTCCTTGCAGGGTTACACCGTAGGGCAGGATCTACCACGAAATTGTGCACGCTAACAGCTCTGGTGCTTAAGCAGCATTCACCTCCTGGCAAAGCTTTCCCTTTGTCAGCAGAAGCCAAAGGATTTTGGATGCTGTCATGTTGCACGTGGCAAATACACTCAATGTAAGCACTGAGGCTCCTGCACAGGATCTTAGCCTCTATAGGTATCCACTAGAACACATCATATACTGCATGAATAGTCAGTGCCACTGAAAAGAGAGGTGCACCTTGAGTGGCTTTTAGGCAAAGCTTGAAAGGGCCAGACTTATATGGCCTTCATATGTAGATGGCCTACACATGTAGTTTCAAAACATTCCTGTACTGGTAAATCTAACTCCTGCTTCCATGAGAACCACCCAGCTTAACTCAGCATTCAGGTCTACAGGCAGCGCTTCTCAAAAATGAAAGGCATTAAAGGAATTAATTAGAGATGAAAAGGATATATATAGTATTGCATGCTAAGCAAACCAGCTATATTTTCTATTTACTTAAAATAGAAAGTTCCTATGTTCCTGAGAGTGATAATATTTTACCACACACACTTCAGGTAAAATTGAAATACTCTACTTGAAAGTCTCTGAGGACATTTTTATTGAAAATTCACCTTCCAAGAGAGTATCAGTGGCTTTTCATGGTGTCAGAACGCAATTTTGTAATTTTATAATCCCACTGGTTACCTATGAACAAAAAGCTGTCCTGCAGACAGTCAGCACCAAAATATTAATATTCTATACATTTGTCTTGGGGAGGAGGTACCCTAGCAATTACAGTCACTTGCAGATGTGTGTTTTGTAGTGTGTTGTAAAGATTTTTTTCCTGAACATCCTTTTGCTCTGCAGCATGTGTCAACTGAACTGAATGAATTTCTCAGTGTTTTCCTGGGCTCAGCCATTGAGAGCAAAGGCTCTTCCTCTGTCTTCACTGATGCTTGTGCATTGAGCATTGTTGCTGCATTTCCATCGTTCACAGATGGATTGCTAGGAAATGTGTGAAACTGCCTTGGGCACCAAGAAAGCAGGGGCATCAAGCCAGGACGTTGAAAGACTATTTCCAACAACTGCAGCTGCAGTGTGCCTTACTCCACACTGAGCTCCACTCTCCTCCCCTGGCTGGTTGGCTTCCTCTTTATGAAAGAAACAGAGCATGTTTCAAGTGCAAGCAAGTTCAGGAATTACAGTAAAAATGAAAAGATAATCTCCTTTAAAGCATTTGTAAATTCTTTCTTTGGTGCTCTAAATCTGCGCATTCCCACATATGAGATGAGCTATGGAAGTGCTTAGACCTGAGCATCTTTCATCAGATCCCTCCCCGTTTGTGCAAAAGTGCAGAGAATGCAAAGAGCAGTACATAAGCACAAAAAATTAAACAGCAATGCCATTTAAAATTTTTATTTTAAGCCCTATTTCGTGACTTTTTATTTCTCATCATTTGATGAGTGATGGTCCCCAGAACAATTTGAGAGGAGAAACTGGGAGCAGGAGGGAAGATGAGCAAGCTCATCATCAAACTGTAAGGAAAATATAGGAATTACCCTCCCATCTCAGTGCCCAGCAGACCTGAGGCACATCACAAGCAGAAGAGAGCAGTTAAAATTTGGCTGTAAATTAGAAGTGTGGGAGGCTGCAAAACCAGCAAGTAACAGGCTCTAAGAGGTGTACCTGTCCCTGAAGAAAAACAGAACTCGGGGACAAAAGAAAATCTTGCAAAATTTTGGCTAAGTGACAAAATTACAGATACTACTTGAACTTTTAAGGAATGTCTAAGAGAAGAAAAAAAGGAGATAAAAAAGGATATATTTGATACCAATAAAAAGGACAAAAATTTAACCTACATCAGCATAAAGTATACTGTGGCAAGTCTAGGGCATCATTTGTCTGTCTTACAATACATCATAACTGTATTCTCTGCATATTGCAGCTCATTTCATCGTTCTGCATCTGGAATGCAAAAAACCCAAGGATACCAAACTGGAAACAGATGGAATTCCCTCTACCTAGATTAATATTTACATTTCTAGACATCTAATCTCAAAGAAACACCAGAAATGGAAGGGACATAGTGAAGTGAAAAAAAATGAGAAGAGTACAGGGAAAACTGCCCTGGTGACAGAGCTGGATTGTAGAGGAAGGGGGGGAAAAAGGAAAATAAACTGAAAATAAACTGAATAAATTGGTAAATCCTGTTTCATATTACAAGGACAAGTGAGAGAGCCAATGGAACTGGAAATCAGTAATCAGAAAACTAATTAAATCACCCTGCTTTGTCTTTACACAATGCATAATTAATCTATGTCACAGATGTTCTAGAGTCAAGAGAGATTAGATGATTGTATACATAATATGAACATCTGCAGCCATGTGATATAGGATGGAAGCCCTCATGTTGTACAGTATGACCCAGGTACTTACTGATGGAGCTTTGGATCAAACTTCTCTTACTAACAGGCCATTTTCTATAGGCTGGCATTATATTTAAAGCTACTGGCAAGAGAGCTGTAACTCTGAGTTCCTGACATGTTAAACTATTTGGCTTTTTCTGACCTGTGTCATTTATTCCACGCTGAATTAAAGACAAATATGTGCCCACATATCAACCTCACATAATAAAAATCTCTCCTGAAAGAAAAATAAATATGCCTTATTTCTTCACGTGGCTTAAAGCAAAGATTGTGTCTTAAACACTTTGATTAAAAAATATATATTAATCCTGCATATATTATACAGAATTAATCATATGGATGCAGATCTCTTCCATCAGAAGGCTGGCTGCCTTTAAGCAGCTTTTCTCTTTGAAAACCCTGAACTCTGGATGTGACAAAATCATTAGTATTTTAATAGAATTACAATGAATGCTAAAGAGAGACCCCCACTTCCCACATCCAAACTTTCTGGCAATAAAGAGCCTTTTCAGACTGTATAATCCTATTTACTGTTCTTAATTGGAAAACTGTGTTTGTAAAAAAGTACAGAAGTCTTCAGTTATTTGGAAGTGGGTCTGGCTCATCAGCTCCCAAGGGAAGAAAAGAACTATTTATTTTAACTGTTAAGCCTAAATGCAAACCACACAATAAATTTGTCTATCCAAATACTGACCTATTTCATGTAATGTCAGGATGAGGCTGGCCTTGCTCTATAAAGCTATTGTGGCACGTAAAAAAAAATAAAAAGCAAGCCCTATTACTGAGCCCTGGAAGCAGCTTCTGGGAGGTGGCAGGGTGAATGACTGCCAGCCCCTCTGCCCCCCTCACCCCCAGATCCTGTGCCTGCCGGGAGGCTGGGAAGTGAACCTCAATGGCCCAGCTCCATCTAGTGTTTGGGGAGCAGATCATCCCTGCCACCCTCCCTGCCCGGCAAATGCCACCCGGCAGGGATGGCAGCGCTGGGATGGATGTGGGGGCTCACACACCCACGAGCATGGCCACAACCACCCAGTTTCTGTGCCAAGGTGTGACAGTGATCACAAGGGTTTTCAGGGTGAAGAGAGAAACGAGAATGTTGACTTCATGTTCAGAAGGCTTGATTTATTATTTTATGATATATATTACATTATGACTATACTAAAAAGAATAGAAGGAAAAGTTCTCAGAAGGCTAGCTAAGCTAAGAATAGAAAAAGAATGAAGAACAAAGGAGTTCTCCGACTCTGTCCCAGAGAGAGCTCAGTCCTTGATTGGCCATTAATTGTACACATCCAACATGGGCCAATCACAGATGCACCTGCTGCATTCTACAGCAGCAGATAACCATTGTTTACATTCATTTTCTGGGGCCTCAGCTTCCCAGAAGGGAAAATCCTAAAGAAAAGATTTTTATGAAAAGATGTCTGTGACACCAAGGAGCTTCTTCTATAGCAGTGGGTCTTGCTTGGATCTGTGGACTGCAGGATGTTGGTGAACACTTCCAAGATGAGCAGGTAAAGGAGCAAACTGTACTGGGTATGCTTGGCTTGTTAAGGGATCTGAATTTTCCCTTGAAGATTTACCAGGATTAACCACAGAAACCCACTGATCCTCATCCAAAAGTGGTGGCCAGGAGGAGATGCTTTTGAAGCTCCTCAGGAATGCACCAAGGTGTGGCATCCAAAATGAAAATGACTCTGGATTTCTAGACATAAGCAAAAGCATCTAAGCCACTCTTATCTCCCTTTAACTGCCCTAAAAAAGGCGAGCCTGTAGAAAGCAGAACCCAAAGAAATGGCAAGAGAAAAGGTTGTCTCTGGGGCCTTCCAAAGATCTCCTTTCTGGAACTGCTGACAGTTGCCCTCTGCTCACTTTCTCTGGCTCACAGGTGACTTCTCCTTGGCAGCCAGTAACTGAGCTCCCAGGAAAATGTGCAACAGCTCAGCTGCCAGTCACATTTCTCAAGTCTGACATGTTTCAACTATATTTCCTTAAGAAGGAAATAAATTTACAGCTCTGGAAATAGGAAACCATGGCACTTTACTTCCAGTACTTCAGTCTGAGCATTTTGAATAGTGCTGAGATAGAGCAGTTTAAATAAACAACATGACAATGTTTTCAAGCATGAACCCACTATAAGGACTTTCCAGGAAATACTTGTAAAATTTCATTAAAGATCTCCATTTAAAGCCAGCTGGTTTTCTTTCTAGTCAGCTCAGAATCAAAGTTTCTTGCTTTTCTCTCTCCTTAATAATTTTAAGTGATTTGATTGGCAATGCACTCCAGCCAAATTTCCTAGGTGATTCATAGTTTGGTCCAGCAGAATGGGGATTGTTCCTGCTCAGGCTCTGCAGATCAAAAAGCTATCAAGCTGCTTCTTCTGAACAGGCTGAATTATAAACTTCAGTCAAACCTTGCCCTCATACTGCAATGGGGTTGCTTCACTGAATGTGCAGAAGGCTCTTTTCCTGAGCTGTAACAATAGTTGTAACTCCACAACAGCACTGTACTCTTTGCTTCAGGGTATCTGATTTGCATCATAACTAGAGAGATGGATATTGTGGAAAAACACGAGCCATATGCAAATTCTTACACTGTGGGAGGATGGCAGCCTTGGGAACCAGTTAGAGAGGAGAGATTTGAGTAACTCCTTCACATCTGTTTTTGTAGGGTATGTTGCTCATGAGTTATTTTAAGGTGATGCAGCTACAGGCCACCAATTCTCCAGCCCTCTGCTGCCTTCACAGGCTGCCTTTCTGGCCCTACCCTCACACTGTTCAGGGAATACCAGGGAATCTCAGATTGCTCCCCAGGGCACAGCTGGCTCCTGCACTAGGTGAGCCTGGGTATCCCCTTGCCCCATGGAAGAGCATCTCAGCTGCAATTCCCACACCCGAGCAGCGCCAAGTGCCTCAGCCCCACCTCCAGGTTTCCCCACAATATTGCAGGACAATCAATGCACAAGCCTTTTGCCACAGCAAAGTGCTGCTCAGGTCTCCTGCAGCATGACTGGATCTGCAGCACCTCCTCCTCTTCCTCATCCCAACTCCTGTTGCCTCCTTCTCTATAGTCTCCTTTAATCAGCCTGAAGCTAATCCCATCCATGCCTAAATAAATGAAAGGTAGTATAAGCTTCTTAGATTTACTTAATGGCCCATACCTCCTCCTCCCAGCTTCCTTCAAACTCTCTGAGCTAAAATATAATTCTCTTCACGGTAATCCATAAAACAAAGCACATTTTTAGTTCTTTAGCAGTCCATTTTGCAGATTTCCAGAGTGAACACTTTGCCTCTGAAGAGCGACAATCAAAAGGGAACATGCTTTAAAAACATAATTTTGCACTCCTTTTCTGCTTCTCTCTAGGACTAAAGTAGCAGACAATATTTGGTCTGATCAGAAAGTAGTAAAATGGGACATTTTAGAAAGGACATTTTTGGGGCAGAGAATGCAGAACAAATTGCAGATATTGGTAACTGGACTTGGATTTAGCTTTGCACTGACCTGAAATGAGCTTAAGCAATGCAGAACTGGAGGACAGTCAGCATTGCTAAGGCTTTCTACTTTGCTATCTTTCTGCAGACATTAGCATCTGTATATTGCTTTATCTAGGGAGCTGCTGTAGGTATCATGAGACCTATTGACTCATGATTATTCGCAAAGTCATAAACCCACAGTTACATTTATCTACAGTAAAACATTTCGCCATCTATGCTATCAAAATAGAGCAGAAGTCAAAAGAAAATACACAAGTCTTTATCAGGATCTAAAATGTTTTGGAGTAATTACAGCTCAGTGAAATCCACACTAGAAAACAGCTCACACATCCTTAGGTTATTGGGATTTTACTTGCTACACAGAAGATGCCAGTGCACCATTTTAACATGGCATCTGATAATTTTTGAGGACAAGCTTTTTTGAGGACAAGAAAGCTTCTTGAAATTCTGCAAATTTGTAAAACATAGCAAAAAACTACATGCAGGAATAAATCTGAACCTCTGATGAGAATGTATCCAGAAGTTCACCTTTCACTGTCCCCACACTGCAATTTTCTCATTTCTACACTTCTTGGGAAGAGAAATGGTATTTTTGGTATTTTGTTCAGAACAGACCAGGAAGCATCAGAATTCTAGATTTTAAAAAAAGTCTGAATATAAGAGATTTTCAGACACATTTGTCAAGCTCAAAGTTTCAGATCAGTGTGGCTAAACTTGGGATAAGTATTTCAGCTTGTCTTAAAAGTTCCATACCTGTATCCTTTAAAATTTAATGAAGTGTTTTGGATTGGACTCTGGACTGGAGAATAAGGAGTGGAAAAATCTCTTTGTTGTCTAAATAATCATGATGAGGACATTTGTTGCTATTATACAAATATTTCCCAAGATCTCTGCTTTTGCATAGAAGAATGTTGAAATAATTCAATTAGTTCAAATGAAATATTTAAGCAGAACATGTTATTGTCCTGTTAATGAGAAAAGTGAGATCATACTGTGGCTGCTCAGGTGCCAGCTGATCTCCTGGGGCTGCTGGCCCTCCCACCTGTCCCAGCAAGCCCCCAAGGCAGAGGCACAGCATCACTGTAGGGGCAGGGGCAACCTCCCCAACCCCAGACTACCCAACACTCCAAGAACAGATCCCAAAGTAAAGCAGCTTTTGCAGCATTCAAAAGAAAACTGAGGTGTTTCTAGACACCCCGAGGGGCTTAGTCACACTCCCAGAATCCTCCAGGGAAATCCTTCCAATTCCGGCATATGGCATCATTTCCCAGGATATTTCTTTAAGCAGAGAGGAAGGGAGGGTTCTGCTCTTCTTTTCTCCTTGGCAGGATTGGTCATAGCCAGAGATGAGGAAAAGCATCTCCAAACCATGGGAAACAGCATTGCAGCAACATCTGGAGAGTATGCCTATAAAGGAAAGAGCAATTGAAATCATTCAAGTAGGGGCAACCACTGAACACATTTCCCTTCTGACACCTAAAAACTCTGGCTGCAGGTCTGATCACTGATATCCCCTGGGTGGGCACTAGAAGCACGTGATGGCGTGAAGTTTTCTGCCACGTCAGTGAAAAGGATGAACAGCTGATGCCAAAAGGCAGGAAGAGAGGTTACCACATTCCCAGATGGCTCAGCCCAGACCTTGTTTTACCCTCCTTCTCCCCTCATGCTGTTCTCCTGGCTACTCCAGGAAATTACTGAAGCAGTATGTGATGTGGAAGTCACCAGTGAATGCTCTGCTGGCATCATGCATTAGCAAAAGCACTGCAGTTTTAGCTACTACCACTCCTAAGCTCTGTCAGAACCAAAACCTTCAGTGGAAATTGTGGGTGGTTTCTGAATTTTCCCATTGCCAGCAGGTCTAGGAGATACTTGGCAGACTTTCCAATGCAAGACTGATTTCCATTGGACTGGCTGAATTGCACTGGCCATGAGAGGATGTTTTTCTGTAAACAATAATTTCAACCTTTTCAGGGCTCCTGTAATTCCTCCTCTTATACACATGGCAGAGGGTCAAAATAACCCCCTGTGCACTTGAGGACCAACAGAAGTTATCCATGGTGTTGCATCATGTTCATTTTGTCCTCATTCCCCATACCCTCATACCCCATGTGAGATGCCAAATGAAACACTTGAGAACATTCAGAGCAGCAGCAGAATATGACTTTGAGAAGCTACAAGGAAATTGGAGGTGTCTGCTCCATGACTAATGTGCTGATTATAATATCTGCCTGCTGAATTTTGCATAGTACATGGGAGAGAACGACAGAAAAGGGAGTCAATAGCCTTGGATCACTTTGCATGCAAACATCTCTGCTGAGATCTGCGGCTGCTGCTGCTGAACTCACACAGGATTGGTCAAGATGAGGGAGCTGCAGTGCTAAGCTGGGCTGGTTCTCTGCATGTGTTTTCAGATCAGTGCTGGGGAACTGGAAATAGATGAGTGAAATTAAGGTTATATTTGGTTTAAATGTAATTATATGTTGCTGGCTTGATCTGTGCTTTACAAATGTGCGTTTATGAATTTTTTCTCATGATTAGCAATTTCTATTTGAAAGGGTGAGGAAGTGCTTGGAAGAGTGAATTACTGCTCACCGCTGCTGCCAAGTCTCATGTTTTAATTTCAAGTTTCATGATTTTTGATGCATTTCTTAAAACTTAACATTCTTGGAATAAAGATTCTATAACATTTCCAGCTTTTTTAAAATGTAAAACTTGAAGAGATTTTACCTAGGAGATTGGATCTAAAAGGCAAATAGAAAGAATCCAAAATGTGTTACTTTAAGCGTGCTTTATGATGTTATGTTAATCTGGTGGGACCTGGGAGGCCTGATTCCTGAGGGTTTAAGGAAATTCTGTGCTTTACTTCTACGAAAAATAATATGCCAATGATACAATTATATTTTTTTCAAAATCAGTTGCAATAGCCAAATGAAATAAACATTTGCAATGACAAGTACAATGGAGATGGTGTTTGTTTCACATTTTCATACAGTCCCTTTCAGTTAGCTCTCAATTTTCCTCCTCTTTGTGTGGTAACTATCAGAAAAAAAGGACACAAGATTTTCAGAGAGCAGCAGCTCAAGAAGCACAGTTCTGTACTTGAGCAAGCGATATAAGACCTGTTGGGGAGAGAAATTTATTTTTCATTTAAAATACCCTTGGTATTTTGGAATTTTTGATTCTGGAAGCCTTAGCTGGTTCCTTCTATTCTGTCTCAAGCTCTGTGCACTTGCAAAAGTGGCTTATTCAGAGAAATACCTTTGATCTGAGCTCAGGTTCATCCTGTCAGTGCATAGACAGAAATTAGGCTTTTATATTCCTGGGATTTGAGATTTCTATTCTCCTCCTGCCACAGATCCAATTTTCCCACTCCAACCAAGTCTATTTGTCAGTGATTACTACAATGCATCAGCCGTTACCACATAACTGAAGAAATTAATGCAGATTAAAGAGTACATTGCCATAGGAATATTCCATTCAGTCCTAGAAAGACTAAAAGAGTGTAATTGAAACTGCATCTTCAGGCCAGTCCCAGTTTCTTGCAGCTTTCTTTCCCATTTCACTAAAGCTCGAAGCTTATTTAGTGTGGATCATACAAGAGTGTTAGAGAGGTTTGCAAAAAACAAGATGAAAGGAATGAATTAAAAGGAAGAAACAAGATGGGAGAGACTGCTCCTATCTGGCTGATTGTGTGAACACAGCATGGTGTGTTATAAGAGTCAAATGACTCTAAGTGTTGCAAATTTCTGCATGGCATGTCAGATCGAGGTCAAATCCTCGCTTTCTAACAGAGTTTACTCTTGATCAGCATTGATTCTTCATGCAAACAAGCTCAGATTTGTTTTCTTATTCATAAAGGTCAAACATATTCTGTAAGCTTTGCTTCCCTTTGTCCTTAGTATAAAAAGAGGCTCTTCTGAGCTTCTCCCCGGCCATATCTCTCTCAGTGATCTTTTCCTCTAACTTCACAACATTTTTTTCCATAGCAATACTGTGCTAGCCCTCAGCTGGATGCAGTACTAGCATATGATCTAACAGGATTCTTGTTCCCAAGAGCTTACACTGTAGGTAAAGCGGAATTATGATACAAGAAATATACTTTTAGAGCAGTTATATCAAAGCAAACTTCAAGTCCTCCTTCAGTGAGGCATGACTGAAGTAAAAAGAAGACTATGTGGACAGATTTGGCCCCTAAAACACATCTGTCCCTTTTTTTGCTGTCTCTTTTCTCAGAAAAGAGGTCACTCAATGTTTACAGGGCTCTGTTTTGTCATGTTGTTGGGTATGTTCTGGAGGCTTCAGGTTTAAAGCATTTCTTATGAAACCCAACTCTGATCTCTGAAATTTAGGACCTGAAAGAAAGGAGATACGGGCGAAATACTGTAAATGTTTGGATTAGGACACATAAGGTTCAAGATCACACAAGAAGAAAGATGATTACACCAGAACTTGGTGTAATGGTTTCTGCCCTGTTTACAGCGAGTCACCAAATCGTGGCTCTTATCTTGGAAAAAAATGTCCTCAATTCTACTGTTATTTAAAGATCTGTGTCATGAAAGCAGTAGGGAGATTAAAACAAACAGATTTTAAGCTTGTTAGCTTCTCACCTCCTTTTGAACCCCTCTGTTGTGTTGTGAGGCTCTGCATTTTCCATTCTTTAAAGTATCTTTTCAGCTGCTTTTTCTGTTCTGTGAAAGACCCACGCCAGATAAGGGATATACAAATAACGCTATCTGATGCACAGACATGAAAAAATTATCTTTTTTATCATTTCTCAGAATAACCTAAGGTTCATACAGCAGAGTGACGTTTCTTAGAGGTGCCAGGAGGTGCTTTGAAGGCAGCCAGAGGAGCAGAGCTACTTCTCCTCTTGTCCTCTTGCCACCAGAGTAGGAAAGAGGATCTTTGAGCTCCCAAGTCCTTCCCCTAATTTCTCAGCTCAGCGGCAACAGTACAATGAGAGTCAAAGGAAAGGGCCATAACATGGTTTGATAGTCTTAACAGAGAGCTTTTATAGCCAGTGCAAAAACATATCACAGGGCAAAGGAATAAAAAGAAATTAAAGCTTCACACCTGTCTCTTTGAACACAATATTCTGTGACCTTGGGCTGCTGCTTTTTTCATTCCCAGCATAACTTTCCAGACTATAACTTACCCTGTTAAGTGTATAATTACTACTGTGACCACAAATAAAAGGTTTTGATGCATGTAATCTGGAACTGAGCACCATTTTCTTTTTGAGCTTTAGTACCTATGTGTGCTGGGATATGCATTGAGTTTTTCAGACAGGGAAGAGGAGATCACAATTCCTATATGGTAGGATCCTCTGCCACGTTTACACTGATATTCTTGTCTGCAGTTTGCTTTACACTAGGGTGCAATAGCAACAGTTAAACTTAAAGGTCACTCTGCACAAAAAAAAAAAGGCAATACAACAGAAAAAATTCGAACCTAAGACGTCAACCCTATCTGAGAATCCTGTGGTCTAAATGCACAAGACAAGTGGACTTAGGAGGAAGAAAGCATACTTGTTACTCACAGCAATTTCTGAAGAATACATTTTTAAATCAGTGAAATGGAAGAACATTTTCTTATTCTAAGATATATTTGATCCATATTTTGCAAAGTGGTTCTCTGTTGATCCTGTGGAGTATCAATGGAGCGACACATTAAGTAAAACTGGTTTTCACAAGGTAGCAATGCTCAGAGTAGCTTAAATAAATCTCCAGGTGAGCATCCGAAATAGCTCAGCTTGTCCCACCAGTGTTTTGATGTCTACCAGCTCTGAATGTATTTCTCCCATGTCTTACAGTAATACTTATAGTACTAATATTTTACTGGGCTGGGCAAAGTTCAGCTTGTGTGGTCTAAACTGCACTTGCAAGCTGCTGTCAGTAATGTGAAAAACAATCATATCCTAACTTAGGCATGCTGCTGAAAACTCTACAGTACATATAAATCCACATAAAACAGTTCTTTTGCTAGTGCAGTTTATTTTAATTGGCAAAATGGTATGACCTGGACTGATAGAAAGACTTTTGTTTGAACATAAGCTGACTCACAACAAGCAAGATGTACTGCTCTTATAAAACAAAATTAAACATTTTCTAACATAAACAGAGTTTGGAGGTCAAATGCATAAAGATGTCCAGGTACTCAACTCCACTGAAATTAGGCGGGAGAATTGTTTAGCCAAGTTTCTATCTGCAAAGAAGCCAAAGAAGGCATGCCAAAGGTTATTTCTGCAACCAGAAAATACTGTTAAAATAAAGATTGCAGCACACATAGAAGTTTAAGGACATTCATTAGGAGACCTTAAATCTTTTAACAACATCTATTTTTTGAACTTGCAATGTCCTTGCAGGATCCATGTATGTTTCTTTGCACCCTGTTAAAGCATCACAAACTGCATCTGCCTGATGGGGATAATATTGTGGGTATCTGTGTAACCTTACCATAGTCCTGGTGTTTCCCCTGCCTGTTCCTGCCCTAAGACTGCAGAACCCTTCTGTGTAACTGCAAGTCATGTATCCTTCAGGCATGAATTTCAGGCAAAAACCCCACCCCCAAACCAGGTAAGAAGAGGCAGCGCTTGTAGGCTTGTAACCTTAAGTCCAGCTAGGTGAGGATTGGTGGGCTGAGTGGAAATGCCTCATCTGCTGATTTGTGAATGCAGACAAGCATTTCCCCAGAATGGCTCCTGCAGCCACATCTGCTTTGTCAGCCATGTCACCAAAACGGCCTGCACACCTCGAGAGACAATAAACTCTAAACTAAGCAGGAAGGACTGAAGCAGAGAAATGAGAATAATCACACACTGTGGCTAGGAAATCCTGGCTGAAGTTAGATCTGAGTTTATCTGATGACTCTGTTTTCAGTGCTCAAATGTAATTTAAATGGGGAAATGCAGGTAGCTAAACATAATGCTTTTGGAGATGGCGGCAGTTGCTGGAGTAATCTAATGTGTTGGCAGCTTTGACACAGGATTTATGGCAGGATTTGTGCCCTGCTGGAGCAGCAGCTGCAAGCCAGACGGGCTTCTTGGAGCATCTAAAATGACATTAGACAGCTCTTCTTATATTTAGGCATCTGAATCTCTTTAAATGTTCCTTTCTTGGAAGTAAGTGTTTTAGCATCCATTCAATGCTACCTCTAAATTACAGGAATGGTACAGTTGTGTAATCAAATACAGAACAGAAAATTACTGAAAGAAGGGGCCTCAGGCAGTCTCAACATGTCTTCTTGCAAGTACGCATCTTGACACAGTCTGTAGGATATTGGATATTTTTTTCTGTAAAACCCACAATGCATTCAGTTTTTGGAAGGTCGATACTTATGCAAAACTTTCCACCTTTTAATTACTGTGTACCTTTCAGACTCTGAAGTGAATATGAAATTATTAATTTCCTCATGGCAAACTATTAATGAATACTAATGAATGCAACTTTACAGTGCCTTTCCCTGAAGAAAAAAAATGCCTCAATTCCCAGTTTACTGTGGTAGATATGATGTCAAAATCTTAAAGTGAGAAAGGATGGACAGGCAGTGTGGGCAAAATGCCTTTATGCTCCACCTGGGTTGTGTCCGCACGGGTCTCTCTCAGAATACTCTGGGGTTCATAGATTAATATAAGGCTGTCCAGTTACTATGATTCACAGTTATATGCCACATGCTATTACAACTTAATGGTGGTTTCAAAATGTGTTTTATGTCACCTTATCCTAGAGAGGGGTACTGGTGAAAGGGGATGATAAAGTTCAAGTCGTTACATGTACACTTGCAGTGTGAGCAAATTAGGAGTGACAAGAAAAAATAGTGTGATGTAAGAGTAAGGAGGGGGATAAGTGATTCAGATGAGAGGAGGTAGGTAGAGAAAGGGGAGGACAGTGGATGAATTGCTGTGGGAATGCTTACTGCCCATCTCCAAAGCCTGGACACACTGGAGGACTTTGTGGTGACACACACTGAAATGGTACAGAGAGAATGTTCTTAAGCATAGAACAGCGCTCTGTTTAACCTCTGATTGGAATCTCTGTTTCCAATATTAAAATGATTAGTCCTAAAAGCCTAGCCTTAGGTCCAAAATGTGTCCTATACTTAATAGGCAGGATGAGCCTCAGGGAAACTGGAGATGTTGAGGTGCAATCTCACAGCAGCAGCAGTGAATCAGCAGAGAGGGAACCTCAAGTGCCCACTCCTGGCAAAACAGGAAATCCTGCCTAGGATGGATGTTCCTGTGTTGTCCTTGCTGCCACCAGCATGAGGCCTGGAGATGCTCTGCAAGGCCCTGAGTGAACCCCGAGATGCCTCAAAAAAAGGGTCCAAGGATGGCAGACAAGCTTAGTACACACAAGTCTTAAATCCTTTGTAGACTCAGTCCCAGTCCTCTGGGGCCACATTCAATATAAGCCTGTCCTATTTGCCTGTAAATCACTGTCTCCTTCATGATATGTCTTTACAGTATCTTCAGAGAATGAAATGGGCCCCAAGGGATTAAAAGAAGATGTTGAAGTGACCAAGCAATAAAGTATGTGTGTAAAGAAAGTCAAATGAAGGCTGCACAGGAAGTCTTAATTTTCTCATTTCTTAATTTCTTCACTTTTTTCCTAATGTGGTATTTGAAAAAAAAAAATCCATCTCCTACTGTCACTCAAAACCAAATCCAAACCACAGAAAAAAAAATCCATGACGTGACTTACCAATGTGATTGGGACCTTTTTAGGTCCATAGCAAGTCCTCTTCTGTTTTTACATTAAGGTGAAGTGTTTTGTCTGCCATCTACACACCTCAGAGGAGGAGGGCTGGAGGCTTTGCAAGGTGCCAGGGCCATTTTCACCACCTGTAACTGTGCAGACAGAGAGAGAGACATCACAGATTGGTCCTGGAAATGTTCATGCTGCTTCCTGCTTTTAAAAAAGAACAGTGCTGGAGAGGTACTTCCTGATGGCTTTTATCAGACTCCTCTTCACAAGCTTAAAGAGCAAACGAGTTCTTTAAAGCTACTGTGCACAGTGTTTGATACCTGCCTTAGCAATTTTTCACTTGGCCACGTGCTTCAGTGATTGCTGAGGACCTCCAGGGCTCCTGCCAAGAGGACCTAGGAGCTAAACCACCTCGCAGTGCTTGCCTCAGCATCACAACAGATATGAAATGATAGCTGCAGCTGCAAGGCTTGGCACACACATCCCTGAGCAGTTGTGGGAACCCTTGATGCCAGGACCTGAGCCAGCTTCCTCACCAGAGGCTGCAGCCTCACCACAGGGCTGCACATCCCTCTGGATCACACTGCAGCCCTTCTGCTGGGGGAGGCTGAGCAAAGCCTGCTCCAGTCACCTCTGCTCACGGCTACTGTGGAGAGCTGGATGTGCATTTCCCACCCAAAACAGGGTGGGGGGTTGAAGATAGAGATTCACTGACCCAGGGGTGCAAATAAAGTTCCATCCCTTGCTGCTGTCAGTTATGGATCAATGAAATCTAAAATACAAGGTAAGGAGAGGCTCTTGTAGAAACTCTTATTGGGCATTTCCTGTGAACTAGGGTTATAGGCAACTTCTGGCAATTTATACATGACCACTGAGAAAACTGGCACTGGCAAAAGCTGAACGTGGCTTTTGACTTATAAACTTGTAGATAAATAGGTAATAAAAATCCAGTCGAAGGAAATTGGTGGTCTACTTGGTAAATCTTGAAATGTGGAAATTTTTAAAGGCGTAAGTGATTAATCCATAGAAAACCTTGTCAGAGGATTGGTGAAACCAAGCATAAGATTTTTAATTTCATTTTTAGTCCAGACTACCTGTTTTCTGAAAGGGATTCCCTAGTTCAAACTAAAAATTACTTGAAAACATTTGGTAGTTTCAAGTCAGGCAATCAGAACTGATCCTTTTTACCCTATGATTATTTCAGAAATGCACACTGCATACTTTAATATCTCTGCTGGGTTACAGACTAGCTGCTCTTTGCACCTTAAATGTTGCTATGTGAACTCAGAGAGTAATTTGAATATAAGTATGCAAAATTGTTCTTGTATTTTCCTGGAAATTCTTTAGCACTTCCCTTTGAATGTCCTTCCCTTAAGACAAAAGGCTATCAGCTCCCACCTATTACATGTAAATTCCACTCAGTTCTTGATAGTCAAAGTCCATCTCAATTAATGACAATAGATGAGAACTTCTTCCTCTAAAAGGAAGTCACAAAAACTAATACTGGAGAGCTCATGGCTTTAGGTTAAAAAATGAGCAGACAGATTTCTAAATCTGATATGTTCCCCAACTTTGTAATTCTTCCTTAGATTGCAAAACTGAAATATCTCTGTGAGCAAAGATGATTGTGTAATAGCTAAATTTGTTATAGATCAACTGATCAGACATCCATGTGTCATCATGTGAACCCGTGAGGAATTTTCTGAGCATGAAAGATACCATATCAACCCACATATATTATTTTGGTGAAATATAAGTGTGATATATTTAGATACCTCTTTTTTTTTTCCAGTTCTGAAGTTTATTATATGAAATGTCATTTTTATTTGCAACTGAACAGATAAATTTTTATTTTCCTTTTCCCTTTCTCCTTCAGTTCAAGTAATGGGTTACTGCACACGCACAATCATTGTTACTTAGCAAAATTGTACTCTATAATATTGGTAGTTCCATCTATAAAATTACAGCAAAAAAATGAACAGCTGCACCATACCTGTTAATGTGTTTAATTCCACAGACCACACCTTCTCTCACATTAGAAACTGTGCTACTTATTTTCAGTCAGCCAGGTTTTCTTATCTGCATCTAGTACAGTTCCAGGCCATGTGATAATTTCCATAGAGGTCTATGCAACATCTTTTTTTCATAGGACAGCTATTTACTTGAACCAAATGCTTTAAAAACAAATTGTAGCTCCTGATAAAGCACAGTTAAGGAAATAGAAAATATCCACTGACCCCCTGGCTAATAAGTGTCCATGATGGCTTATCGAAGAAAGTGCAAATTCCCATCAGGCAGTAGTAGCACAATCAGCTGATCATGCTGGTTCTGTTTGGTGCTGGTGTACACCCCAATGCAGGACACACATAGAAAGAAATGTCTAAACCATTTGATTAGTTTTCTTGCAATCTTGAAATTACATTCAGAAAGGTACAAAGTTCCATCTTAAAACCCCTTTCCTCTTTCACATCAACTCAGTTGCAGGTAGAGGCTGCTGGAGAACCTGTCTCTGCCAATGATCAGCTTTTCTTACTTCTTTTAGCATCTCCACTGGCCATGTTTGCCTAATAAAATTCAACGTGAATACTCTGATTGTTCCCATTTGTTTTGTGTCGCTTTAGTTCCTCAAAGGAGCCAAAAGCATGAGGAGGAAGTGATGTGTCAGAAGGAACTTAAAGGACAAACTCTGTTACAAATGTACTGTAACACTTATGCGTTGTTGGTCCAAGGTGCAAATATGAACACACAGCATCATGGCATCCTCTAGGAGTCAAACCTTTGCAGTTTTTGCAAGCTGACACCACAAGGACCCAAGAGCCACAGGCAGTTTTCATCCTGCTGACTGCCAGACATCAGCTCTTTACTGTAACTGGGCTCTCTCTGTCACACTGCAAACAAACAAAGCACCTAAGAGAACACCTATTCTGCACCATGCCATATTGATATGTGGGGTAAAATGGCATGAAGGCAGAGTTTAAATCAAGAAACTCCAGTTGGCTGTCCAGTAATGGGGCAGGCTGTTGCCTATGGTGAGATTCTGTCACCATTCCCAGCCCCCAGACCAGCAGCACAGTGTGGTGAGATGCACAGCAGATAGAGCAGGGCGTCCCTGCAGTGCTTGGGTTGTGCTCCATCCACACCTCTGCAGCGTGAGGAGCAACAGGAGGTTCTTGACTTCTTCATAAGTGCTAAAGAAAAGGAGCAGTGTGCCAAGGAGGCATCCCTCCATCCTCCCCATGTAGCCTCAGATCTCCCCTTTCCTTCCTTCCTTCTTTGGACAGCCCTAAACAACCATTCCTTCCACATCCCACCCTGGGTCCCCTGCCAAGCAGAAGAGACAGTTTTGTCATCTTGGTACAGAAAGATTATACCACATCCTAGAGAGTTTCTCTCTTCACAGCTGGACTTTCCCCCCGACTCTTGACAAAAAAGATGTTTTCCCACTAATCCTACAGAAAACTCTCTCCTTGACCACCTAGAGGTACACTGGGGATGGCAAGGCATCATACAGGGGCAGGCAGGCAGAGTTTGTCTGTCTGTCCTCTTTGAAGAAAGGCAGGCTGCAGAAACTCTTCCACCCCTCTGAGCAGGCTGCAAAATCTCTTCTGCCCCTCTACCCCCCCATACTGCAGTAGGCATGACACAAGTACATCTAGAAGTCCATCCTGGAGGGAGCACTGCTGGAGTGAGAGGTATTTTAGAGCAGAAGAAGCTGGAAGAGAGAGGCTAGGGAAACTGAGGCAGAAAAGGATCCTGTTTCTGTAGGGCTGACATCTCCTGCCTGCCTGCTGACAGACCAGCAAAAGCCTGGAGAGGAGGTGTGGGGAGCAGCTCTTCCCCTGTTTCTCAGTTTATAACCCATGTTGCCTTCTAAAATTGTCTCCCTGACCTTGGGGGCTATGGACTACAGTGGTGCCCAGGATATTGAGTTTTTCCATTTAAGCATTCATGGATGTAATGAAAATTGGATGAGAAGGCCACTCTCACTTCTCGATGGTCTCTTGTTTTCACATGTGGGATGGGTGCACAGACTGTGTTCAAGCCAATTTTGGGAAGCTAGTCCCTGATTTTTACCATAACAGTTTTCTTCCATACATGTTCCTCTTTCTTTCACGCATCTGGGAAATCTTTTACTGTGTTTTTTAATATCCTTCACAAGTCTGACTCAGCTTGACTTTTGGCAATACTCCTTTTATTGAATGCAGATTTCTTTGCTGATCAAATGCTTTTGCAATACTTCTGAGCTCTCTGGCACTCTTCATGTGACTTCTGAGATGCTGACTCAGCTTGCTTAGTCTGGAGACCTTTCTGACAGATTTTCTGGTTTTGCTTGGGATATAAGCTGAAGATACTATGGTACTTTTGGCTTTAATGCATTTATTTCCATTCATGTCTTCTATTTCTTCAGCTGTTAGAATTAATTTCATGACATAAAATTGCCCTTTAGAAAATGAAAAACTTTAAAGTCTTCCAGTGAGTTTAAGCAGAATCAGGTTGTAATAACAAACAATTTCATAACCAGAGAATATAGAGGTTACTTTCTTCTTTTTTTCTGAGAATTTCTGTATTATATAAGCCCCTTTTCTGAGCAAAATACTCCAGAGTCCCTTTCCTCCCTTCCTTCTTCCATTGCAAGTGGTCCAGGCTCTCCTATGTTTCACTCCTCAAGAGTGTCCCATGATTCTTTGCTTTTCACAGAAAATCCTGCCCATCAAAAATCCCGACAAAAAACCAGCTGCCCCTTCCCTGGCTGTAAGCAGTGAGATCTCTCATCTGTATGATGTCTCTCCATAGCACATTTCCCAGCTGCAGGCACCAGCTGCAATCCACACTTGCCTGCAGACCTGAGCCCCTTGGTCTTGGAGTACTGAGCTGCAGGAGCTGCCTTGCTCCTCCCTGCAGGTCTCCAAGCCAAACACACCCTTACCCTGGCTTTTCCTGCTTGTTTACTATGGTCCAGTCCAGTCCAGCTCTGAGGCAGGGCTGGAGCCAGGGCTGGGAAGAATTGAGGACAAGCACTCCAGCTGTAAGACAATGCTGAGGGCTCAGGACATTTTTATCTTATTTCCTGATGCATTTACTAAGAAGTCCCAACGGAAGATTGTGATTCTGAGGATGATGTCTCATCATTAGCAAATTAGATGCTGTAATCTGCTTCTAAATGAATCTTCTTAGGGGGTATTACTCAGGGTCAGATTAAAATTAAGTGAGAGAAAGACTGATTAAAATGTAAGGTGAGCTTCCGTTCTCTGCTTCTGGTGGGTGCAACATGAAACCCTTGAAAGGGCAGAAGTATTCTTAAACCTTTTTTTTTTTTTTTTTCTTTGTGCCCTACCCATCCTGATGGCTCACAGATCCCATGGAGATGTACATTTCCTTCTCTCTTCCAGGTGCCAGTGGGTGTCAGAGAAGGAGACCAGGTCTTCACTGCTGAATGGGTACTTTAACAGCTGCAGTAAACTCTTGTCCTGGGGGTGCAATCAGCAGGAGTCCTTCCCATCCTTGTCTAGCCACTCTGGCATGCAGGGCTGTGGGAACTTGGGCTAGCAAAGTGTTGTGGCTACACTAGTAGTGTTTCCTTCAAAATACAGGATCCCAAGTTATATGCTTAGGGAGGAACAGCCCCAAATCTCTTCTTGGCCTAGATGTTAATTTGTTCAGTCTTGCTCTGATTTCTGAGAGGGAAATAACCAAAACCAGCAAACAGGAATCTGTGAGAGACCAGTTGCACTTTACCAGGGACCCAGGTTACCTGGTAGTGTTTAATGGCCATTTTTTTGGTCCTTGGTTACATTAACCTTTATTTACCTTTTGTCATCTCAGATTAACTCTGTCCAGATTGAGATGTCATGCTGATGCCATTAGGGTAATATGGAGATCTGCAAATGGACCAGTATAATATATTTTGTTTTAACTTTTACTGAAATAAATGACTTAGCGAGCTACTATATATCAAAGCTTTGCTATGGCAGATCAAAACTGTCCTGTTAATTAGCTGCCATGTTAATTAATTGGATGTGTGTGAGCTGATGTTAGGTTCAGTCAAATAGCAGCGTATTTATTTTTCTCATGGTGTATAAATGGCATCAGCATTTTTAGTTTCTCATCTCAGAGCTGCTGCCTAATTTCATGACTGAACATGAAGGCTGTTTATGATGAATAGCACTTTAAACTTTTCTGACATGCTCTCCTTTCTTCTTATTTTCCATCCAGTGGACCCAGGTACACAGGCTTCTTCTGCCCCATGCCCACTGCCTGCTCATGTGGCCCCAGTGGCACTGACAACCTCACTGAGTGTACCAAGGGGGAGCATCTCTAGATGCCTGAATACAGCCTCCTTTGCCCAAGGCACTCCCCTCAGTGCTGAACTTTGCACTGAACAGTTTCATGTCTTTCCAGCTAAAGCTCCTTGTAGTCTTGGTAACTGCAGGGACATTGCCCTCCTCACTGGTCTGCACCGGGCTCTCCCGGCTGGTTACCGCTGTCTTACTCAAAGCCCTCCTAATCTAATTAGGTGTCTCCTGTGAACACACAAACAACAAAGGCCACGCATCCAGAACTATTATTTGATGCACAGAACAAAGTCCATTTGGTAGTTCTTCTGTCAGGGCTTCTAATAGCCAAGCTCCATGTTTACTGCATAATATATTTTAGGTTTTCATGCATGAGCCAATTCCTACTGGCGTCCATAAAAAGGCCCCTGCTGACATTTGGCTGGGGCTCAAGACCTACAACTTTATCAGAAGGCTTTGTTGTCTGCCAGCATTTTTGAGCCTAATGCACAAGTACAGCCAAAAGCAGGGACAGCTGTGAGAACCATGCTAGTGAAACCAGACAGGTACATCCATAACCCAGCCTCAGTCTTTTTACCTGAATATCTGACACAACAGATTTTAGCCTTTTCCTTGACCTATCTGAAAAACAGATTTAAAATTTGGCCGATTTTCTAGATATCATGACAAAATTATCATTTATTTTCAGGCCAGAGACTAATGCTGTCACAGTTAAGAAAAGACAAATTCTTAAACAATTTGTGTATTGTCACTGGGTCTGAAGTGAGGCGTCAGAAAACAAAAGCAAGATCTTGCCAATAAATGGTGATAACTATTCAGGATGCAGTGTTTTCTTCTCAGTTTGGTGGAAGTATTTATCTCCACTAGGAAGTACCCAACAGCTTCTGACATTTCTGTTGCCTTCATTTATGAAGTTTAAGTATCATGATCATGCACATATATACATAAAGTACCCATAAGATGGGATCAGACATGAAACTAGCAGATGTAGAGGGTGTGTGTGTAAGGGTGGGTGTGCTGTTGTGTGTTGGACACAAATCTCCCTACAGCTCTTTTTGAAATATGTAAAAACCCCACAGGGATATTAACTATCAGGATAGGACGAGGGCAGTTTCAGATGAGCCTGTGCTCATGAAAGGGGAGAACAAAGAGAGCGGTCCAAGAGAGGCTGAACTCAAAAAGCAGAAAAGTAGTACTTGTTAATAATTTTAAACACATGAAGACCACTAAAAGCATAGCCACCAAACAATTGGCTAGATAATAAGGGTTCCTTCCATCTATTGTTAAAAGATAAAGAGGAAAGATAAAAACTACTAGGCAGACACATTCAAAATCTTAAGAGACAGTAGGAAATAAAGACTTTAGAAGGACACACTTTAGGAGTGTGGCAAATGAAGTCCAGAGTGGGCAGTTATGTCCTGCCAGCTCTATGCAAAATGAATGTAGCTTTGAAAAAAAGCTTGTTTCAGGTATTTTTTTAATCCTAATTTTTTCTGAGTCTATTGAAGAAGGCATTTGGAGAAAACATGCATGAAGCTTTCATGATCAGATAATAAATGGTCCAGGATGAATTAATTCTTGTAAATGATTGGAAGGAGTTACAGATTGGCTCATCTCTGATTTCCACTGCTACAAAGTAAGAATTACTGCACAATTGTCAGTGGGATACATTAGTGAGAAAGGGAGAATTAACACCTCAAAAATGTTTTTCAGTTTCAACATCCTACTACACTTTAGCGGTGCTTTGGGATCCAGTGAGAGAAAATGTGCTGTACAAATGTAGATGTGTCTTATTAAGTGTCTGCTAATTTTATTCAGGGAAATAACCCTTGCTGCTCTGAGTTCAGCAGAGATTTGCATTATCTCAGGTAAGTGAATCAAAAATGTTTTTTAAAAAGGAGGCTCAACCCTAAAGACTTTAAAACTAGAAAGGACATTAAACTATTCAAGCTCATCTGAATTTCTAGGTGGTTTTCTTTATATTTTATCTTTCCAGGGGTATCTCAATCCAGCTGCATGAAAGAAATGGAGGAGAGGGGAAGGTAAAAGACATAAACAAAACCAAGAACATTTGAAGGAGAAGTGGCATAAATGAAGATTGAAGAACTACAGAGTAAAAAAGCACCTATGAGAAAAGGCATTTCTCAGTGAGTATTTTAGTCTGTCTCAGGAAATTACATTTACAGTGTCACAGATAGATGGAGAATTCTTTTTAGATGCTAAAAATACAATCCTTGAACTCCATTCTAATGCCATCATTTTTGCTTTGGAATGTTTTACATTTTTTTTGAGCTTAAATATGCCTTGGCCATCTTTCCAAGTTCTGCCTCTTTCTCTGAGATGTGTGGATTAACAACAAGCATGAATGCATAAACCTCAGAACACTGAAAAAAACCTTTGAAATCAAGGATGATACTCAACTTCACTGAAGCTAAGATTTCATCCAGAGAGTAAGACTGTTGAACTCAGCACAATCCTTCATGTAACCTGGGTGTTTCTGCCATTAACTAGTTTCTTTGTATTGGTTTCTGCAAATTTTACAAATGACGAATATGAACCATGAGAAAAGAATTGTCTGGCTTCAAGTTTTCCTTCAATGGTCTTTTAGCCAAAAAACCCTCCAGAATTTGGGGTTTAGGTTAAGAAAGGTGTCTCTGTCTTGATGCTTGAAATAAGCAAGCCTGATCTTTGGGTTAGTTATTCCATCATTGACAAAGACCTTCTTGTCAACAAAATGTTTAGACTTGCTTTTTGCCTGTATTACTTTAAAAGCAAATGCAGGATACACTGGGAAGCTGACTACTGTCATTTAGTCACAACAAGCTCATTTTAAAAACCTTAGACAATTTGCTTCCTTACTCCAATCAGATAAGGCATTGGAGGATGAGAACTTATTTTTAATTCCCATTCCAAATTATTCATTGTCACTTTCCTCTCATTTGTCCTTGTGCCAGTGTTGTCATCTTACTTAAATAACTTTTAATTCTTTAATGATTACCTGGTGATTAACCATTTAATAGATATATACAGATATATACAGAGTGATTGTAACTCTGTGTCTAAACCTCCCACGCTCTTTTTTTCTGTTCTTGGGAAATGAGACCTCCACTTCTCTTTTCTTTTTCATGACTCTTTTTTGCACTTCTTCCACCTGGAATTCACATTTTTGAGTAAGAGTTTGTACAGATGGGATTTTAACAGTCCCTTTACAATGGTATGCACACACCTCCCAACTACAAGAAACACTGAGCTGATGTACCTCACAATTATGTCTTTATTTTCCTGACTGCATTACATTGATTGATTCATTGATTTCATCCTGTGATTGCCTAAATACCCAGGATCTTTTTTCTCAGTCTCTTTACCCTAAAAGTTTTGTTTTTCCATGCCCAGCTATTTAATCTGGAATGACACACGGTGCAAGCACACAGTGTGCAATCAGTGAGTTAGATCCTTTCACGCTCATCACTCCCCAGTAATCTGAGTCTTAAAAGCTGAACCCAGCCTCAGAAGCAGCTCATCACCATGGAATATGGTGTTTCCTGGAGCTCTACATGGAGGAATCACACAACAGAAGAAAGTTTCTATGATGGCTACTCCAGTTCTTCTTCCAGCCAGTGCAGTGGTGTCTCCTGATGCTTTTCTTTTTGACTGCACAGCAAGTGTCTGGGGGAGCTCCTTTGCAAGTGTTCCTTGATTATTTTGGCTCCTACTCTGCTAGACATGTAGCTTCACCAGATAAACATCCATCTCCTGCACTTGCAATCATCCTTCCCCAGTGAAAACGTCCTGTCCATCTTTGAGTAGTCTTGTCCCTCACCTGTTTTTGTGGCTTTGGGTCCTAATGTAACTCAAAGAGGAGTTTGATTTTATGACTGAAAAATACTTGTTATGGGAAACTGTAGAAGTCAGCCAGGTTTTACCTACCTTTTTCGAGGGGAATTGCAAACTCATGGGAAGCACCAGAGTCCCTTCACTCAGAATGCCCTACCAAACCACATGTACCTAGACAGGTTTCAGCATAAGACCATGAAGAACTGAACAGGATGTAGTATCAGGGTCTGCTGGATATTATAGAAGTTGTGCCGACACTCAACCTGCCATTGTGGAAGCCTGTGGAGGACTTTGGAGATGAATTCTGCCCTTAGACTAAGAAATGGGAGGAGGTTCTTGACTGTAAGACACTAGCAATGAGGATGCTGTTTGTATGGATATCTCTGGGTCCTGCTGTCTGTTCACAGAGGATGACCAAGTGCCTCACTTACTTTGGGAGTGTTCACATTGTTTAAAACCACATACATGTAGTGCCTGCATGTTGTGCCTGTTAAAATCCCATGGCAGTGCCCCTGGGGCTGCAAGATACTTGGTTGCTCAAATATGTTTGAGAAGATTTCCTGTTATCATCCTCCCTTGCTCCTGCTGTTTTGCTACCATGTTCTTAAGACACAGGAGGTTTCAGTTTTTAAAAAATTAAGGAAACCGTTAATAAACTTTGGAAAATGTCCAGCACCACTTCAATGAATGTTATTTAGAGCATGTTTTAGGAATCCATTCCAATCCTAGTGTAAGTCAAGGGAAAGTCAGATCTAGCTGATGTACCCATGCAAAAACAAAACAGTAACTTGTAGTTAACGGCACACATGGTGAAGGTTGCAAAACATCGATGACAAAGATAAGCTTGAGTTTCTTTAGCATGAATCTCAGTAAATGACAACCTAAGGAGCCACAGCCCAAAGCACAAATCTCAAAGGAATAGCTTCTGTTTTTTATAATATCTTTTATTTATCCAGCCATTATATGGACAGTAATGACAAAACAGAAATGATAATGCCTTCCACCTGCAGCAATGCCAAGCATGAGTTAATGATAATGAATTTGATGGGAAGGCCATTTCGAAAGGAGCTAATGGATGGACAGGCCCATCCTGGAGCCTTTCCATCCATATGGAAAGATGGGGTCTAGAGAACCTTCCAGATCCAAAAAGAGTCCACTGGTGTGGATTTTTCATGACCAGATGTAAATAGCTACAATGAAAACACCTATGGCTGAGCTGGTTGGTGGAAGAAAAGAATCACTTTGGGTATATGAGCTTTTTCCATATTTAGGCAGATGTAAACAATGTTTCTGATCAATTGTTCCTAAAAATCCCTGGTTTTCCTGGTCAACTCTTAGGGGTTCCTAAACTGGTGGCCAGACGGAACAAACTTATCTGTACTGGAGATATAAAGATACATGAGATGCATCAGGTCACCCTGGTGCCCGCAGCTCAATAGCCTAAAATAATTATTGCCATTCTACAGGTATTATTGCAAGAACAACATCATGAGGGAGTCTTGGCAAAACTCGCTTCAGATGGTGAACAAACAGGTCTCCTATCAGCTGAACACACTCACTTACTTATCAGGAATGGACCAGCAGCAGAAGCAGATGCTTGCAAACAGTGAATATGGTGCCAAATCTTACCACAAAAAAAACAAACAACAACAACAACAAAAAAATCTGCAGTGTCTGCTTGGTGAACAGTATGACCATGGGACGTGTGCAAGCTCCTTCCACTGTTGCTGCTTCTCCTGCAAAAGGACTGATGAGCTACAAGTCATCAGATACCATGACCTAATTTATTAGTGCACTGTATCAAACACACTTTCTCACCACCCACTAAGACAGTAATGTAAATTTTGCACTGGGGCAAAAGGAACAGACGATATGGGAAAGGCAAAAAAGGAGTTTATGCAGCTTGTAATCAAACCAGATCAACAGTATTATGCATTTAAGATGCGCATTTTTTCAAAGGATGTTATGCTTTTTTAAAACAGCATATTAAGTGTAATTTAATTTAAGGAAACTGAGGTTAAAGATGTGATTCTACAGTATATCAGGTTGAGTACTGCATGGAGAGGAAGTGCTGCACTGGGATCACAAAGGCATGTTCCTGGGTGATGCTGTCAGTGCAAATCCACCATAAAACTTGCAGGGAAAGACCAAGTTACTCTCCTGCAGCAGAAATCACAGAAATAGTTACACTCTTCAGCAGGCCACAGTACACTGAAGTCCAAAAACACAGGTATCACAGGTATTGCAACTGCTTGGGATTTGTAGTGCCTGTCTCCATAAAGTAGCAGAAGAAAAAGAACCCACATGTCCTACCAAAAGCAATGTCATTAAGTGCTAATGGGAAAAGCAACTCACCACAAGAGAAATCCATACTGAAAAATACTGACTATGGCTGAACAAGGGTCCAAATGGTACCTACACATACATGATTTGGGTACAGGGGAAGCTACTACACTGTGAATAAACCTAAGAGAAAACAAAACAGGTCTGTTTCTTTCTCATTTGTTACAGATGCAGCAGGTAATGAAAGATACTTGTCTCTCAGCATGTTGTTTACTTTCCTTGCCTCATGTTCCTTTTTCCCTGGATTTCCACCACATTTCAGGGTATATTTCCTCAAAACACAGCCATATTGGAGAAGTGTCCCTTGAAACTTTAAGCATAGTGAGAGAAGTGGGATTTTTTTGTACATCTGGAATGGCACCACCTCGAAGTCAGATCACCAGCTAGAAAAGAGATGCTGCCCTTGCAAGAACAACATTGCGAGGGAGTCTTGGCAAAACTCTCTTCAGATGGTGAACAAACAGGTCTGCTATCAGCTGAACACACTCACTTGTCAGGAATGGACCAGCAGCAGAAGCAGGTGCTTGCAAATAGTGAGTATGGTGCCAAATCTTACCACAAAAAAAATCAACAACAAAAAATTATAAAAATCCACATACCGAGAGAAAAACAGTTGCTATAAAGAAAAAGAAGTGATGTTGAGAGGATGCTATGTTTGAGTTCCCAATACCAGCAAAGCAGTGACATGTTTTTGACCAATGGTGTGCTAGCTTACACAGAACAAACATTACCTGTTCCCAAGTGCTACAGAAACATGAGGACCAAAATGACTCCAGCAGCCTTTGCCCAGAAGTTGGGGTTCACTCACATGTCCACAGGCAGGACTGAGGCCCCACCAGGGGTACCTCTCCAGTTGTCCCATCAACCCCTGAAGGTGAGAATGGCCTCATTTTCTGTGCTGTATGTGCTGAGGAAGCAACCCCCAAACAGAGGGATTGCAAATAATCAGCTAAAAAATGACAAGCAATCACTGATCTACCAGGAGCTATAAAATTAGGGCTCCTGTTTGTTATCCTCTTCTTTTCTACTCTTTGAGGATTACTGTATATGCACAGCCTGTATCTGAGCTTTTATCTACAGCCATTAGGACTGGAACTTTCCTTTTTTAATGAATGCTGAGATTCTAACATAATGACAAGAGCTGTGGAAAGCATCAAATATCATGAGACATGTGAAAAACATCTTAAGTTGGCAGTACTGCACATAAAAAGAAACAGCTCTTGTCTTACAGAGCTACAGTCTAAATACAAGACAAAGAGTAATAGAAAGTAGCACTACCACAATTTTACACATACAGCAAGATTAAGGAAAAATTTGTCAAAGGAGAAACCAAGGAAAAATCTGACATGTCTGTTTTTAGAGCCCTGGTAATAGGGATACATTTCTTCTTCAATATACAGCCTTAATTTTCATGGGGAAAATAAAATATTTTGCATGTTGCCAGAAGATTATGTTTTCCTTCCTAAAACAGGCAAATTAGGCTATTGTTGTGACAAATCATACTAACATATTGCTTCAGCAGGCCATAAGCTTTGCAAATAGAATTTGCTGTGCTCTGGCATGTTTGTATTTTTCAATGAAATGAATGAAAACAATGTTATGGCACCCATAAAAAGCAACTTTGAAATATATTCAGTGAGGATGTCTCGGATTATTTGTGCAAGTGTATGTATGTGTGCAAAAGCAAACAAAATCTCACCCCCTGCAATTCCTGCAATTCAAAGCACGAGGAAAGTGACAGACTGTGACACCTCTCCTTGCATTGCTCTGCAGAATATTATCGCAACACTGACCACAGAATTTCATATACTAAACAAATTTTACCCATCAAAGTGACTGCATCAGTTTTACTACAAGGTTAATTTGCTTCTGTTTGACAGATTATTTTAATCAGAAACCCAGCCAGTTCTCAGCTGTAGCTTATTTTGACAGTCAGTGCCAACAGAGTGTTCCTTCAAGTTGTGGGCACATTGATTATGGTGGTCATGAGATGAGCTGAAGCTATATTCCCTTGTTCTCTAATATTTAATGAGTCATTGAAATTAATAACTGCCATCTTCTTATCTTACATTACAGTTGAGAAACACACTGGTTTTAGCCAGAAATAAGTTGAAAAGCTGGTTGTTTTGTTATTGGATCTGCTGCACTTGTGCGCTGTATAGTTGTCACTCAGTTCCCAGAATTTTACTGTCCTTGTGTTCTTTAAAAATTTCCCAGTACCCAGAGGCTATTTCATAAATACTAGCTCATACCTTGCTTCAAGTTAATGGAAGCATATGCATCTGTGCTAGTATTAACATAATTCAATTAATCATATTTAAGTCTATTTGCTGGTATTTGCATGAAATAATGAATTGATTAACACAGCAGCATATGCCTTATTCATAAATTATTGACTTAAAAATAAAACCAATACTGAAGTGAGACTTTGAAGTTTTAATTCAGCAAAAATGTCTGAGCATTTTATTGAACAACGATATTGCAATAAAACTATTGAATCAAATACAACGTAACACTAATTCTACTGTAGCCCTTCATGACATTTGTAATCCTGGATTTTGTTGCATTCTGACCCTCTTACACTTAAGCTTTTATTTTAAACATCAAATGATGAGTGTGTGAACTAAAACTATGTAATAATTGCTTTGTGCTGTTTACCTTGTTCACATTGAACAATTGCCTCTCAGTGAATGACTCTTAGGGGTGATGGTGTCAGAGCCTGTGCTGTGGTGTATGAAATGCAGGGAATCTCCACTCCACCAGAATCTTAGGGAATCTCCACTCCACCAGAAGCTTAGCCTGGGTGACACTAAGTCTGCTTTGATGTCTTCATTCAGGGGAATTTGATATTTTGAAACAGTCCATTGCCATATCTTTCCTTCATGTACTATCCTGCATGAGCAGGACTCATGGCTCCACTCTAGAGTCTCTGATAAAAGAATGTAGAGAAAGACTTTCAAAAATGATGGAGCACTTTTAAGTCCTTACTGAAGCTGGCTTTGTCTTTCTTTTTACATTCACTGGATAAGCACTTCTGAAAATTGTCTCCTCAGTTGCCATAGAAAAGTCACATAAAAGATGTCCCACAGGTAGAGATAAGTTCATACCAGTGTTCACTTGCCCTCCCAATTTGTTCAGCCCATAGCTATTCCCTCCTCCCTGTCCCCTGTACACACAGCAATACTCTGGTCAGCCAGGAAGTCTCATTGCTACAAGTAGGCCAAAGAACTCACTTCCCTCAAGTTGTCAATCTGATTGATTTTCCTTTCAGTGTGTACTGATGACAAACCTTCAAGAACATTGCTGTTGTCATAGATGCCTCAACAAGGGAAGATGTAAGGGAGATGTAATAACAGTCTTCAGGTGTGTGAGAAGTAGGTGGGAAGAGGACAGAGCAAACTCTTCCTCTCCTCCCAGGTGGGCAGAGCAAGAGTTTAGGGCTTACATAGAAACAAAAGCGATTTATGTTAGGCAATAGGAAAACTGTTCTCAGTGTTGAAGCATTAGAATACATTGCTGAAGGAGGCAAGGGATCCCTAAAAATGCCCTTGGACAAACTCCACTGGTCAATTGTTTAGGGAAAGCTGTACGTGTCTTAGCACAGAAGAATGGTATAAATGACCTTTCAGCTTTTTTCCAAGCACTGGTGCCCAGTGGAAGACAGACTTTATTCTTAGACTCTCCTGAGGTTCCACTACAAGTTGATGTCAAAATGGACATGACTCACTTTCATCACCTGAGATCAGATTAATTTTGCTGAGGTGCCACTACTGATGGCTGCAGCAATCAGCAGTACTGGTGGCAGTCAGAGGGCATGGCAGGAGGGCAAGGAGGTGGCTGCAAGAATGTTTACAGGGCCCCCAGCTTCTCCTTTCCTGTGGACAGACAATCTGCTCCTTCCACAGCACCTCTGCACTCTGTGTCCCACCGCCTGCACACCCAAGTGCAGGATCATGACCACTGCCCTTGCGCCAGACCTTCAATGCAGCCACTCTGCTTCCCATATTGATTGTTACTGACTTCCACAGACACTGGACAAGGAATCTAGTGGAATTCATTATATCTGTGGTCTGAAAGACAGAGAAAGGTTGCTTTCTGCAGTGGACCATCTCAGCCCTCTGAGGCAGCATCAGAACTCACTCTGAATTTTCCACTCTGCTTTACAGCTGGGGAAACCTCAGCACTTCTGAGGCTGATGGCATTGGCACAGCCCCATGGACATCATCAGCTGGCAGCCAGGCACCCTCTCCTTTCCTGAGTGCAGTGCTTTCCCACACCTGCAGCATCAATGCTAACATTTTTCCGTTAGACTGCAGGTCGGATGTGTTCATCTTCAAGGTGTCCTGGTTCTGGCAGTGGGAGTAGCTTGGCCTGGGCTGGTGCAGTGGCTGTTGTCAGATGTCTCCACGCTGTGTGCTGAAGTGACATCTCATCATCACATGCAGACAGGAAGCAGCAAGCAGGCGAGAAAGAAAATACAACAGAAAGAATTTCTCTGTCTGCCAAGGGAACAGTCCATGCACAAAAATCCTGGCTGCTGAAAAGGTAGAGAGCAGTGTCAGTAAATGATAGCTTTGGATTTTTAGTGCCATCTTCTTACCTGAATTTTATTGCACATCTATTAACTAATAGCATGTAGTTGACTGAAAATGTCATGTAAATATTTTTATAGGTTTCCACTGATTTGTTCTTCCTAAACATTATCATATTTTTACTTCTATTTATGCATCTGGGTTTAGTTACCTCTATCCCATTCAAAGTACATCATAGCTTTTTTCTGTTTTTCAACAGATATATTTTTAAAAACTAGGTACATTAAAAATCACTCCTTTTTTACAAGTGAAATAAAAATTCTTCTCCATTTATGTTTCACCCCTGGATTTAAATTCACACATTCCTCTTTTGCTCTTAAAAAAAAATCCATAAATTTATTTTGTGGCAGCTGTAGTAAACTGTAGCACTTTAGAAAAGACCTTCTGTGTTTTCTTTTAACATGGATCCTGTTCCCAGTAAGATTTATGCAGAGGCTAAAAGAAAATCACGCTATTTTTTTTTTTTTTGTTAAAATTTCCCTCTGATTTTAAGCACTAAAGTGTTCATAGCCTGGAAACTTCTGAAAAATGAAAATCTCATGAGTTTTATCCAATTTACAGCCTTCCAAAAAATGTTGGCTTTTTTTAAAGCAGCCACTTTTGAGAAAAAAAATACATAAAACTCCATTTTCCTGATGGAAAAGACTTGGAAGTTATGCTTTCACATGCTTATCCAGCTTCTCAAGCACATTAGAAAATTATTCCCTTTAGAGAGAAACACTGAGGGTTTGGGACAGGAATAAGCAATCCCATTGCAGAACACACTCAATGTGCTGGGGCTCAAGATTTTTCTCTAAGGAACGCTTTGTGGTGTTATGTTGCTGTCTTCTCTATCTCTACTCTCTATCTCGCGCATTTTATTTCAAGATTTATTTGAAATGGACGTTTTAGTCCCAAATTGATTGGTTTGGGGTATTTTTAAGTTTTGGTTGGGAGGTTGGGGGGGGGTGTTTTCTTTTGGTAGTGTGGGCATACTTCTCTTTCTTCGCTTTCAGTTCCAGCTGGAAGACAGGAAATGCCATTTTGTTTAACACAGAGACATTCAGACATGATGAACACCCTAAGCTGGTGTTGGCCAGGGAGTATTTCTGCAGCAGCCGCCATGCAGCACAGCAAGAATGAACTGCAAAGCAAATCAGTTTGGGTAGAGGACCTGATGTTTGTGATATGCAAGTTTTTGAAGGTTTCACTTCAGACTAGCTGTTGTAGTACCATCCCTTTTTGTGGATGGAAGATCAGGAAGACCTGATCTGCAGTGTCTGGTTTAGGTTAATCCCAGCAGAACCTAGCTTGTGTTTTCCAACAGTGCTTCCCAAAGCATGCTAAACTGGGACATGCAGTTGAAAATAACTCCTGATCCAAACAGAAACACCAGTGAAGATCCATCCTGAGCTGCCCTGGGTTATACTTCAATGCAGAACTACTGGGACCACTAGAGGAGTCCGGTGGCTAGAACAGATAATTTTATTCATTTCAGTGAATAAAAAAAAAAAAGCACTCTCTCTTCCAAATTAAACTGTGCCTCTCTTCCTAGACTTCATTCATACACATGTGTAGCTCTGTTAGTGGCCACTTTCTTATGTAAGGAAAGATGCTCAGCAATCAGTGGTTTGTCTCCATCTCCACTCTCCAGCTACCCATGGGAAGCTGATATAAGGTGCCCAAGTACCTTTGTAGATCTCAGACATGCACCCTTTGGCTGGTGTTAGGTGCTGGCAGGCAGTGGTTAGAAAACTAGAGATGTAACCAACCCTAAACCTGGGCTTTTCAAACCCATGAAAAGTAAAATAAACTCTACATCTCCCACCTTCATGGCGGCAACTCTCAGTCAAGGAGCAGAGGCACCTTTGATCCTTTGTGTGCATTTGACTGTGGTTGTATTTCATGGAGTCATCCACAACAGGAAACAAAGGTACCAGCTAGTGAAAACTGTCAGCTGACTCTGAGGGGGTGATTGCTACACCCACATGTGAATTAAATACAAATGCAATAAGACCAGTTTCATTCCACATGGGAAAGTCCACACATGATGAAGTAGAATTCATCTATTTTTCTCAATTTACAGGTCTGGTGAGTTTGCACCAATGTAAACCCAACATCTCTATGAATGCATGAACACAAGCTTTCTCTTTCTCCCATCCTCTTCAGTGAGGCTGCGCTCATGCAAATTTCCTCTGCTTTCTCTGGCAGTGGGGAAATGCAGCTATTCTGCCACAAATTAAATGAATCCTTCACAGATAAGATAGTCATTGCAGCTTCCTGCATAGAGCCCAACATTTTCATCCTGTTTAATAATCAGACACTGTAAAATGGCATTTTAAATGTGTTCACAGCTCTCAAACATCTGGTGCATACTGCTGGTGTGCAGCAGACAACTAACTTGTATTTATTTTTGAGCATTATGCCATGGACTATTTAAGAGATAATATATGAGAAAGAACATCCCAAAGAAAGGCCTATGGGTGAACTTACCTGCCACTGCCCTTTACTCATTTGTTGGAACAATATTTGCATATTTGCATAACTTGAGCTGCTCAGCAGCAAGCAAAGCCATCACTATCCTGCTATCACTAGTTTTTGTGTCATTTATCCATTTGCATGGATGACCAATACAGGTATTACCTTTTTGTGTGTTTCAAAATTATTAGCAGAGGAGAGAAGGTTTTGTCAGAAGTGTTCAGTCTTTTTGGAACCCTTTCTATAGGTTTTGGCTAAGCAATTTGAATATTTATTTAAATTTTACACCCTCAATCTAAACATAAAATTTCTGATGATGTAGTGTTTCTGCAAAAGTTGTAGTACCATGTCGTCTCCCTTTACTTTAATAACTTGTCTCCAGCAATGGTCAGTCTCATTACAAAAATATATTTTAGTTTGACAAGGCTTGTTTTCCATAAACCAATTTTGATTTGAAACAGCTTTCTTTCTATCCATAAAATCAAGGCCTAAACTCACAATTCAACATTTTGTTTTGCTTCCAAATAGTTCTGATATGCTTGTAACATCCAAGCTTCCTGCTATGGGTTTGTAAAATACTGACATGCCATTGACTTTCTTCCAGTCTTCTGGACACTGCTGGAAGTTTTCCAGTATGCAGAAAATCACCATCTTTGCTCCTTGGTTAGCTGTCTTAAAAATCACAGGTGCAGGTTTTCCAGACCTGCTGATTTAAAATGTTTAATATTTGTAGATGCTGTTCAACATCATATAGATCCATGCTTGGAATGACAGTCTACAGATGTAGTAGAGGAGCTGTGATGTAATAATTTTAAGCAGCACAAATTTGAACACACACTGGCCCAAAAGGCTTTACCAGAGGCAGTCTGGTTTCAAGATAAAAGGCTTAGTGGTATTTCTGGGAGCTTAGACTAGGCTGGTACACTGACCTACAGAATATATATATATATATATATATGTATATATATATATATATATATATATATATATGTACGTGTATGTATGTATGTTTATACATCTCCAAATCTAGCTGGTCTTTCATTTTTATCAATAAGTAAGGCTTTTGCTGTAAGAGCTGAAAAAAAATCTTGTGAACACAAAATGGTTGAGTCCCTGAAGCTAAAGGAAGCCTCGGACAACTTCTTGGAGAAGCCAGAGGTATTTTTCTGTCATAAAATATGACCTATGATGATGAGGGGCGCTAATCCTTATCTCAGCATGTATAATGAACTTGCTCTGGAAGAGGAAAGCCTACTTGACTTCTGTCAGAGTATTATTGAGAACTCTCTTGGCAGTGCTTTCTATGAAGATAAGCCATGTATGAGTTATGTCCCCAATGTACTTGACACAAAGCCCTGTCTCCCCTGGCACATTCTCCAGCTGCCTACCAGCAAAGCAGTGACTTTGAACAGACATAGCTGAACAATTTCAGGTGCTGTGATTTGGAGAGGGTACCTCATTTTCACAAACTATTTTTGATGGTGGTGTGTTTTCACCTTCTCTTCCTGCTCCTCTTGGCAGGTTGTCCTAGGACAGGACAGTGGCTAAATTTTGCAGTAGGCAGGAGGAGGCATAGGTAGAATCTGGTTATTCTGTACCACCTCACTCATTTGCTGGGGACAGGGGACAGGGTAGCCTGGTGGAAGGAGCAGTCAGTTGTTGGTGAGACCTCACGTGCAAACCGTTAATTTCTTGCACATGCTTTTATTAGCATTATTGCTGTAACTCTTTATTTTCTTATCTCATTGCTGTTTCCAGTAAATTTTTCTTTTCTCAACCCAAAATCTCTACCTTTTGTGCCTCCAATTTGCCTTTTCATCCCACCATAGGAGGTGGAGAGAAGGGAGCGAGTGAGTAGTGCATGGTTTGGGGTGTGTCAGTGGGAACACTAAACTGGGGAGTGTCATTCCTCAATCAGGATGCAGGTGTATTTTCCTGCAAGAGAATGCAGAAAATTGCACATGGCTGTCTTTGCTTTGCCAGGGGCCAGACCTCTACTTCCAACACAACATGGGAGTCAGCACATGTCCAGAGCAAGATGTTTCCAGGTTTCCAGACTGAGATAAACACACTAACAACCCAGCATGTCAACACCACACACACACACTCTTTTTTTATTTGTAAGCAAATACAGGGAGTTTAGTAAGTATATGGATTTAAACACTACTCTAGACAGTCAACACTTTGATGACACCACAGTTTATGATAAAAAAAAAGATGGCTCTGGGTCACAGTTCAGGCTGTGCTAAATCTTACATACTGTTGATGTTTTTCTAGTTTAATGTGGTTTACCCATACTTAATGCTGGGCATTATGTGCTGTGTACAACCCACCCCCCCTAGAATGACTCCTTTTAACATTTGAGACAAGACATCTGACTTAGAAATTTCCCAGCATGCAGGTCTTTGGCACAGTGCTTGCCTTTGAAGTGAGAGAAAACTGCAGCTGACAGGGAATGCTTTGATGAAACAGTTTCTCATGAGAAAATGTGGGTTCATAAACATGGAAAATTTTCATGGAAACACAAGAGGCAAGAAGATAGCTTAGAGTGAGGATACATTCTGGGGTACAGGGAGACTGCCACAATGGTTGAAGTGTTGGCTGGGATGGGAGGGATGAGTGTCTTTCAGGTAGTATTCTCAAGTGTATCTCAGGCAGTAAACATGCTCCGGCAGAGTCAGAGCAGTCAAGTGCTCATTCAGTGCTTGAAAATGGCTGGTAAAGTGTCAGATGGAAAGTTTTTCAGCACAGAATTGGCTTTAGGTGTTGCTGATCAGCAGTGGGTAAATTTGTGGGTCTCACAGCTGATGTCTAGTGAGGGTATTATTGAGCATTTCCCATGGGTAAGTTGTTGTCCCCATTCTGTCCAGAGAAATTTGCCGTGTCAGGGAATGTTTGTCACCTGCAACAAAGCAGCAATGCATTCCTTGTTTGCAAGTCATGCAATCACACATCATATCAAAAAGGCTGCATATTATGGAACTGGAGACCATCAACCAGAATCAGTGGAGCATGATTAAGGTGTTCATGGAAAGACATACAAATTAAGAGCACCAAAGGTGTTATGGAAAGCAAGGTGGGAAGAAGGGTCTTTGTATTTTGTCTTGCTCATCAAAACAAGTTTCTCCTCCAGCCAGGCTGCGGTCATACACGCTGGCTCAGCCCATGAACTGCTTACTTGTAGCCACAGAGGTGGCTCAGCCTCAGAGGCACAGCCAGGACTGCACCAGAGCCAGTGAGACTATATGAAAGTCTAGCAGACAGCTGAATGACCTCTGTAGTTGAGTTTGGTTCTGTCCTGCCAGCCCTGGGTGCAGATGCAGCCAGTGTGTGACTGCCCTCAGCAAGCTGGCATGCCCACAAGCATCTGTGCAATGAGATCCTTCTGATAAATGCCAGAGTCACAGAAAAGTCCATCTGCAAAGCTCTCCTCCAAGCCTTGCATCAATGAGAATCAAAATAGGAAGCACCCAAGGGTGCACATTTGTGGAATCTCGGTTAGAACAAGCCTTAGACTTCATAAAACAGTCATAAAGCATATTGGTAACTTTTCTCACTTTTATTCACATGAGATCTCACTGCTGAACAAACTTCAAACGGGTACTAATAAGTGTCTGTCCACATTTGAAAATCCATTGGTCACAGCAAACTCTCATTTCCTGAGACATGTCTATTCCCTGAGATGTTCCTGAGCAACATCCCTAATCTAAGCAGCCTGAGTGGGCTCACAGTGACGTTTCCAGGTGGGCAGAGGGGGTGAATGCAGCTTCATGTCCAGCCCCACCAAACTTGTCCTATATCTTAATGATGGGCTCCCAGACAAGCTTAAAAGACTGAGCTGCTTCTGGAGGTCAGAAAGTCAGTCCCCAGACTCAGGAAGAGTTGACCCTTTTGGTCTCTGGGCCGTACAATACAAGGGCAAAAGTATTGTCCTCCTGACAGCTTCCTTTCCTCTTTTATTTCCCAAGAGGATGCTTGTTTAAGAACACAGTTTGTTTTCTCACTTCCCAAGACAAGGCAATTAGCCTTCTCTAGGTAGCGCCTCTTTAATTGGAAGCAGTTAATGTCAATCATTGTAACACTGTGAGAAGCCACCTTGCCTTTACCTGGCATTGGGAATTCTGTCCTGTTACAGCCTGTACCAGAATGGAGTGCTCACAATCCATATAACCTCTTGCTTTACTTATTTACATTACAGAAGGGACTGAATAATTCTGAAAACATTTCAAAGATGAGGAATATCCCTTTTATTTGCTGAAGTTGTGACTACTCTGCTGCAATGTTATCACTGTCCAAAACAGACACTGAAAATACATATGTAATTCGATATATGTTCATAATAAAGTGTACTTAACTACAAAGATATATGTGTCTGAAGGTATACTTGCTATCGAAAGAACATCTAACCCTTATTGCCACAGGCTCTAGAAATGCAGAAAATGCTCAACAGTCCAGTGACTTAATATTGATTAATAATACCTGCACTTCTAAAGTACCTTTAGCATACTTCAAAAGGGGTTGCTGCAAAGGTTCTTCCTTTGAAAGTTAGGGCTCCTCTTCCATCATGCAGACTGGAATAGAGGGGAGCATGTCTAAATACTTGGCATCCTATGCCTAAAACTTACTTATTTATAGTAATCATAAATCGTATTAAAAATAATTTTATGCAATTAAAACAGGATCAAGCAAAGGAATCTAGTGTACTGGATTTTGAAGAAGCAAGGAAAATTAATGAAAAAAAGCTTCATGTCTGTCAGGGAGCTGAAGACACTCCAAATAACAGAATCCTGGCAAGCCTAGAACTCCCAAGGGGTCAGGCAATATTGATCTGGCCGAATTTCATCATATAGGAAACCTTACTGGGCTGCATGTCCTGAATGGTTACAGAGCCAATAACATTTTCTAAGAAGACTTGAGTTCTCATGTCTGGACCACAGCTCTATGAACAAAGATTTACTGTGTTTTGGAAAGTTTTTCCCATGGAGGATGAAAGGCTTTCTGGTTGTGAAAACTTTATAGATGTCCAGTTCGGTTATGCTTAAGGCTCATATTTTTCAAATTGCATAGCAATTTTTATGCTATTATAAATTAATTTTAAGAGCAAGGCTTTTCAAGGCACTGTATCAAATGTTGTTGCTGTTTTTAATTTAAATTACCCCTACCATGTTTTTTTTCAGTTGCTAATTTATCAAAAGAATTAAGAGCCAACAAAGAAAAGCTATCAGGCTTCTCAAGCGAGATTTGATCTTTATGAGAAAATGCCTGCATAAGTTTCATTCTTATTAAACACTTGTGAGCATCCAAAGATAATGAAAATTAGGCTATGTCTTCCTGATTTCAAATGTGTAACTCAGAGGCGAAAGGCGCTTTGAGGATGTATCACAGAGAGACTAGATCTGGGAGCTTGACATTAATCGTATTTCTCATGTCATGCTTCACGGCTGCTGTATTGCTACATTATTTGCATTATGCAGTAAGCCTCAGTCGTAAACAAATATATCTGAAAATCTGTATTGTGAAGGTTCAAGAACTGCTTCAAGACATAGTTCATATTGCAACCCTTAGGTACATTGAAAACTGCTGGTAATTGCAGGAAACACTTTGAACTTTTTGGTAATTTCACTTCCCCCCCCCCCCCCCCTTTTCACTTTCCCTTCTCTTTGATTGAAACTCTTAATATTTGCATTCTGCAAAACCATATTAAGAAATTTTCCTACCAAACTAGTTTTGCTGGAAACATACAACATACGCTGAGGAAAAGTTAAATTACAGTCTGAATCCAAATACAACAGGTAGTGCCTGCAGAAGCTGTGAATGCCAGCGGGATCTTCCCCAGCACATTATGATGCTGGACATGTTTGAATCAGAAGTTCAGTGCCTTTTCCAGACAAGTGGAGAGAAAGATAACTAAGTTACTTTAGGAATATTTCTGGAGGAATTAGATGCTGCAGAATCAAGCAGCCCCAGTCATATGACCTCTCAATTGGCAGAAAAATAAAGGCATTTGGAAGCTAACCAAGCTTTTCTCCAGTCCTATGTTATGCTGGACTTGGGGCTTGCTGCTTTGCTGGCAAGACCCAAGGAGCCAGAGGTCAGCCTTGAATAACATCACATGCATCTACCAGAGCTGAAGCTCCAAGAAGCTTTTGGGAAGAGTCCCTCCTCACTTTTTTCTCTCCAGGAATTATGAAAAGTCTTTCAAAACAAGGCCTTTTTCGCTGCAGGAGTTACTAGAAAAATGAGGGAAGACCCTACATGGTTCCCATGTACAAAATATTGCCACCTTCCCATGTATGCATCTCTATCACAGGCAGCAACCACTGGCCCGCCTCATTAAAGAGACACTGTAAAATTTAAATCAATTTGAGCAATGGACATAACAGCAATGTGCCTGCCCACAGGCTCCACTATCACATCTGGAGAAAAAGATGCAATTATTAGCTTCCTTTATTCCAACCTTTCACCAGGGGTATCAAAGGCCAGGACAAAAGATCAGCAAGCCATCCACAGCACAGCGCTGCTTTCCGAGCTGGAGCGAGCTTGCAGCAGCTCTTTGCAGGGTCACCAAACCTGGCAGAAACTCAGCTGTTTATGCTAATGTTTGGGATTGCAGCAGGATTCTCAAGGGGAAGCTCCCTCAGCTCTGTCATATGATAGTAACAATGAAACAAAAGCTGCTGTAGTGCATCAGCAAGAACAGCAGCTGCTAGAATAGTGATTTCTATAATCTGACATCAGTTTTAGTAAACTCTGGCTGTCTAATGCACCCAGTGGGATTTTACAGAGGTCAAACCCTTCCCACAAAAAACTGCAGCCTTGGGCTTTGCTTGCAATTAAAAAAAGTAAGACTAAGGTAATATTTTTCTGACTAACTGCCTCCTAAACACGTGAGCAGAAATTGCACCAGATACAGGTCTGTATTAGTATGATTGCAATTTTATTTTGTTAATAAATTTGTTTTGGTTCTTTTCATCCACTTTGTGTGTTACTGCTTTAAAATGTGTGTTATTAGTAGGCAACTTAATCTTTAGCACATTATCCATCAGATTTAAACACAATGCATGCTCTCTTAAGTTTGGTTATATCTTCTGTGACATTTATATTCGCTTTCCCTTTTTCCTATGCTGATAAGTTAAAGATGCCCTCAAGCACTTTTAGTTTTTATCTGTGTATTTGTTTCCAAGGAATTACACATTTCATGTTGCACAAAAATATGCTTATCTGGAGACTGGGTTTTTTGTTTCTTTTCCTCTTACAGATATCAATAAAACCAAATCTCTTTGTTTCTCTTCTAGGTTAATAAAAAAAAAAAGTAATTCTCTTCCTGTTAATGAAGGTTATTAGTGGTGTTTTCAGTTTCCCAATTTAATAGTCACCTCCTGCGTTGACAACTCTTTCTTTCTTCACAGAACAAGGGCACAAAGCATCTCATATAGGGACAGCCTATGACAGATTGCCCCTTTGCTAATGAGGGCTCCAGATATATGACTGAAACATTTACATCAGAAATGGATTGCTTGGACCTAAATTTTTCCCACTTCAAAGCCTGAGGTTGACCAGATCAATTCACAAATACATCTTTCTTCTTTCATTTCCTTACTGTGTCATCATCATGTGAAAGTCTTAAAGGGTTAGATCAGAAATAATTAGGAAATTTTTATTTATAATGGAGTATAGAAGCCAAAGGGGAAAAAAAAAAAGAAAAGAAAAGATGAAAGAGACCAAAAGGAAACTGGGGGAAGTCCCAGTAAGTCTGCTTAATAGATAGGAAAGAAGTCAAACAAAGAAGGTAATTTGTGTGTGTCTGGGCGAGACTTCCTAGGGTTAGCTGAGATGCAATTTCCTTGGCATATTAGGAAAAGTGGGATTTACTTTCTCCTACTTAGATGCTCACAGTCTGGGTGGGGAGCAGTATGTCACCTTCAGCTCAGTGTAGCATCCCATCCTGAACACCTGCAGAGATGTTCCTGATTATCAAAAGTGGAAAGAACAACTCACTATTTTAGCTTTCAGAAATCATTATTGTTAGTGAGGCAGAAGGGGCTGGAGAGGTGGATGGGAGGATGGGAATGAGAAAGGATAGGCTGGAAACAAAAAAGAAGTCACAATAACATGAGGCAGTTGGTGGAGGTGAGGAATTCATAGCTCACAATCATCAGACATCAAAGTCTGAGCTCAGGTCCTGCCCCACCATGGAGCATGGCTCTCCATGACAGATGTGGGAAAAGTCATCTTCCTGCAGCAGGAGCTGTGGAGACCCAGTGCAATGCAAGAGGGAGCTGAATGACCTTGTGAGTCTCCTCATGAGCCATAGAGAGTATTAAAGGTAGAGATCTAAGACTAAAGTTTAGGCTTTGAATATTTGACTCCTTCTACAGCTAACCAAGCACACTCATATGCCTCTCATTTAGCTCAAAGCCAGACTTTAATCAACACTGACATCAAAGTTCCAGATACTACAGCCTTCCCCTGGGCCTCAGGTAATGCTCCAGCTCTTTACAATTGTCTGGGAGAGGAATTTTACACTTGGTCTTCTTGCATGCTGAGCATCATTCTGAAGACAATGCATTTCCAGGGCTGAGATTCTGTACTGAGCCATCAGTAGCTAAAACATCTTCACAATTTCTTGAGAACTTTAGTTAAATGAAGTTTAACCTTTGTGTGCTAGCTGGGTGTAAAAAACTGCAGTGCTGGTTGCAGCAAGAGCCACTGGTCATACACCATTTCTACGTCTAGAAAATTTATTTTAAAAGTTGCTTTTAAAAACTTCATATTTTGCCATGGGCTTTATTCTCAGAGAACAAAGATATGTTTGAAGAAATGACAAATGACAAAGGTGTGTGTGTGTATATATATATATATATATATGCTGTGTGTGTCTCCTTAAAGGTATACTGCAATGGAATTTAGGCCCAGCATGTAGTTGGAACATTTGTCTATTTACAAACTTAATATTCTATAAGGAAAATATACTTGTTGCATATTTTCTGCATACTGCTTCCATGTGTAAAATGGAATGTCACTTCTGTGCTAGTTCTCTTGGTTTATGCTCCTAATCACAGCTTTAGCTGGGTCCAAAATTTTTGATTAAATAATGATGTCAAGGAGGAGTCAGTAATACACAGCTCTCAAAAACACAGTTGGGCTTGCAAATGCTGCTGGGATGACAAAATTGTTTTTGGTATTGCTGCTTCTCTTCAGAAAACTGGAACAAGCTCTAGTGGGAAATCACTTTATTTTGGTGCAAGCAGTGATTCTTCATGAGGGTTTGCCAGGATTTCTTTAGAAATACAAGCTCTCTTCTAGCGTAGACAAAGACTTTGCAGTTGATTTTTTTTCTTTTTTGGCAGAGATGTCTTACAATTCCACGTTGTATTTGCATGTCTTGACTCTAATGACATTCTAGTTAAAAGTAAAAACATTTCTTGTTGCGTGGTTTGATTTAGCACAGAAATTAGATACAGTTTGTTTAAAAAAGAACTTTTAATTGTAGCTCAAAATAGAGTGAAATGGCATAAAAACTGATGTCACGGTCCAAAAATACTATTCTATTTTGAACATCTAAAAGATGTCTGGTCTTATAAATGTTCAGATTATCATAAAAGTAAAAGAAAATCAGAAGAAAACTGAAAGTGCTCTTTTATAGATTGGGAAAATCTATAATTTGCGTAACAAAAAGATGCCCTCTAAAGATAGGCTTGCCATTAAAACTGAGATACTGTTGCATTCTTGTTTAAAAAGGAGTTAGCAAACATTTTCCTTTTTATCCAGCTGCAGTCAATCAAATAGTGCAAGCAGGCCATGAATGAATATGAATTAAAGTTGTTTGTGGGAAATACAACATGTAAATTGAGCATTTAGTTCTAGAGAATGTATCCAGGTCTACCAGCAACTTGTGCACTAAGAGTTTGTTTCCATGGTCCTTTCAACACTGGTATATTTTAATGTAGTGATATCAGGGATGTAACATTTATGTCACAAACTGGGGCTATCAGCTTTCTGGTAGTACCCCTAGCAAAGGGGACCACGTGGACAAGGCACAGGCAGCCCAAATCCTCTGCTCCCAGCCTGCCAGTGAGCTGACACAGGTGAGAGAGCTCTGGGTGTGAGCTGGAGAGCACTGAGAGATAGAGCCAGGAGGAAATCCCTTTTTGAAACATAATAGTGCAGAGCTTCCTGAGTTCAGACCCTTGCTGCCACTGCAGGAAAGGTAATCCCATACTATCTCTGACTACCTGGGGAGCCCTCTCCACCCCCTCAATTCTCCTGCCCCAAAGTGCATACTGCTTGATGATGCTCCACCACTGTACAGTAGATTCTGTGCAATGAACTCAGAAGAGCATTCCCTGTCTGCCCTTTAGTTTGTCTGTGAAAAAGTAGATGCAATTTATCTCAAACATCTTCTGCAGAAGGAAATTAGATCTATATGAAACCACAGCCTAGCTAAAGAAGCTGAAAACAGAGGCAGTGGTCAGAATTTGCCAGTGCAGGGAAACAACAAAGACCTAGAATACAACTGCTGGGGCTGCAGTCCACAGTGCTCCTCATTGACAATGATGTAAATTTAATCAACCCTGTTCTCTACTGTCGCAGTCGAGGCGGTCACGACATTAAAGCAGAGACCACAAGCACACTCAGTCTTAGTCTCAGTTGTCAACCGTTAGCACCGTTTGCAACCGTTAGCAACACTTTATTAGTGAAAATGGCTGATACACTTTCCAGTTGTTTCCCTTCCAGTCGCAGAAGGCTCCCATCTTTCCTCTCTCGATCTCCTTGGTTCAGCTTCTTCCTCTTACTTCTCGCTCCTTTAGCCAACAGGCCTGCTGCTAGCCCCTTCCACACTCTACCTCCCTTTTTGTATCACAGCAATACTTCAGCTCAGCCAGTTCCCTGCCTAGATCCGCAATGTGGCCCCACAGAGCTCTGCCTAGCACAAGGGAGGGGAGATAGCCAAGTCACAGACAAGGTAGCAGCAGCTCACTGACACCCAGCTATGCCCTGTCTCACTGAGTTACAAGCACTCCTAGACAACTGTGACAGTGGGCACCAGCAGAGGAATTTACCTACAAATAGAGTTGCTAGGCTTGCTGCCTCCATCGGGACATTCTAGTCAACCCACATCACTGTTAATGGAAGGATGACTGCTCAGGTAAGGTACTTTGGGAAGCACAGGGGGATGTTTCAGTGGAAGAGGGCATCTACAACCCTCAGTCTTTGTGCTGTGTAGGTTTAGATGCATAGAAGGCAGAGCAGCTTCAGAGAGGAGTATGTACCACCCAGCTGAGGAGGCCCTCTGGAAATGCCACCAGGCATACTGGAAACGAATGTAGCACTCTGGAGATGCTCCAAAACTGTTCTGGGAGGCCAACACCTAGCTCTACATTGCCCTACCAGCCACAAAACACAGAGAAGGTCAGTACACTTTATAGCTGGACACAGCGTGGCACAGAGAAACTTCACCAAATTTCTCCAGTGGGACAGGGCAAGTGGGGTCCAAAACCCCACTGCCATATGGCAGTTGCAGGTTCCTTTTTTTTCCCACTGAGAAAGGAGACTTGCAGACCTGTTTAAGACTGTGCTGGTCACAGCTGAAAACAGCAAAGGGGAATGAAATGTAGTGATAAAGATCTGGACAGATCTGTGCTTGTAACTGAGTCTCCATGTCCAAATATTTGGTTAGTTTTGATTTAGATTTATTTACAGGGAAAATTCATTGCTTTTTTTGTCCACCTAATTGGTTTTAAGACATTTAAAGGAAATGCCTGCTAACCTTTAAGACTAAACAGCATATACAACTTTCACATAATGTCAGACACCTGAAAGTGAGATATCATTCTAAACCAGTTGTCTACATTCCCTTTGAGGAGGAGAAAGACATCTCCAGAGGACAGTTCATCCCACCTGCAACAGGTCGGGTGACTGTCACTCCAGAGGTGCCTGCATTTCTGCACAAAATACAGACAGCAACAAGTTGTCTAGCTTAGACACAGGTGAATCTTAGCCTCAGCTGGCTCATTTCAGTAGAGGTCCTGTCTTCATCAAGTAACTAAGAGAAGCAAAACTCAATGAGCTTTGAATCAATGACATTTTATCCACTGTAGCACAGAGCAATATGACATGAATACAAAACGAATGTGACGCCGAATTGATTTTTGCCTTTTTTCTTTCATATATTTTCTATATTCTTTACACATAAATTTGTAGCTCTGTAGTCTATCATACTATCAGTAGCTAGCATTTCACCTATTCTATTAGACAGAAAGACAAGATAAATTCCCCAGTGGCTCCAAGGTTAGATTCTCAGGGAAGGTTGAAACTAGCTCTCTGAGACACATTTTTATAAACAAAGATAAGTTCCTATCTAAAAGAGGGGGAATTCAAAGAGGGATGAACTGGGGGGAATTACCTCACCACTTATGCCTCCAGTTGGGGATTTTTGTAAGAAATGCTAATGTGCTAAACATAGAAAATTTGTGTATGTGTTATGCTATGGGTGCATCTTCAGTGTTTTCCACCTCGTGAATTGTGCACCTAAGGATCCTTATAAAGGTAACCCCTTTTTATCACCTAACGGTGTCTGGCTCATGATTTTAGGACCAGAAAAAAAGGCATCAAATGGACAGCTGATTTGCTTATCCAAGACCCTGTTATTGCTTTGAACACAGGCTGCAGTTTTCTCCTGTATCAGCAACTGATAATATAACTTTGGTTAGTTAGCCAAACTAACCCAAGGACTGTGGGTATTGCTAGTTCTGGATATACCCAGTGTTAATTTGCAGGATTCTTGAAGTGACTGGAAAGCAAGTTGACGTGTTCATGTTCTTCCAGGCTTTTAAGGGTCAAAATGACACATCCTTGATCATATGATTATGTTAGAGAAACCAAGAAATCATCTGTTAAAGAAGATGAAAGAAAACTTCTAAATATTGTTTACATTTTGTGCATGTTTCTGCTTATCAGCTGAACAGTGGCTGTGCAGTGAGGATTATTAACATGGCATCAAAGTTCTACAGATAAAAATGTCCCAAGACTTGACCACAGGTTGAGACTCTGACTCAGATTCAGCTAACAGCCCCTCTTAAATATGCCTTTGAAAGGAGTTACCCTACCGTGTTATTTTGATTTCTTGTCACTGTCATAAATCCAGTGCATGTTGTCATAGACTATTGAGTGGGCATTTGCCACAGCCACATCCTAATTGCTATACTAATTTCATCTCCAAAGCCCCAACCCAAATGATCCACTTCTGACACAGGAACTTGAGCAAAATCTGGGAGGGAATTGCTGCCTGCTCTCTGAGGTGCAGCAAGAAAGGCAAGCTGCTCCTGGGCTGACATCTGTGTTAACAATGGGCCATATGCAGGCTGTACAGGGAGAGCTGGTAACACACCCAGGATCATGCATTTCACAGATTGTACCTATTACTGACATCCTGTATAACATTTAATGTAAGGATAAATAGAGGCAGCAGCCACTTGGACTGGGCACAAAACAATGAGCCAGCCAACCTGAGGCAAGGGAAACAGCACCAGGAAAACCAAAATAACCATTCCTAGGAGGAGCTGACTGCTGCCTTCCATTGTTTCAGCCACCCTGGCTATTTAGGTGTGCACCTACAATGGGGAAAATCACCTGCAAGTGCCTTCACACGGCTTCAGATAGAGGAATTATGGCATTTACTTTGGTACTTTGGCTCCAGTAGAAAAAAAGTGTTTGCTTGTATGAGATGCAACCTTTAGCAGCAAGCCAGTGTAATTTCCTTCTCACTGCTTGCTCTCATTGCTTTTCCTCCCTCAGTTTGGCAGTAGACTTGTTCACAAAGCCACACAGTAAACCAGATCACAAACTAGATTAGGGTGGAAAGTAGCCTTTTCTGTGGTTCCTCAGAACATCTGAGACAGCAAAACAAAGAGCTAGCAAGTTAAGGTGCCTCAAAAGGGGACAGAAATAGGGCAAGAAAGGTCAGGAACTTCCCAAGCCTATTTAATGGCCAGTGTCTCACAAACCAATGTAACAAACAGGCCTGAACGACACAGGAGTGGTTTGGGATGGACACAAACACAGAAACCATCCCATCAGCTGTGGAAACCCAGTCCCAGCAGATGCATCTCCCCTCAGCAAGAAAGGCCTGAAGGGGTAATGGGCTCATAGGATGAAAAGCTGACGTTTACATTTGCATTATTTCCAACAAGGAGCAGATGGCAAAGGGATGCTCTGTGATTTCCATCTGAACCCTAAAGAATCCATTATCTCCATTTTAGTTGGGCAGTTTTGACTCCTAAATCAGTGCTGTGTGCTGCCAGGTGACAAGAGCTCCTTCCTCAAAGGCAGCTGCCTTTCAGCAGGGGATGGCTGTACGGGCAGTTAATTAGGGACCCTGACTTTCAGATATAAAGTCTGTAAGATTTATATCAGGCAAAAGCAAAATCACAGCTTTTCCACTGCAGGTACAAAAGTGAGCTCTGAAAACACAGCTTGGTACAGATGCTGGAGGTCACCTCCTAATAGGTGAGTGTGGGAACCTACACACAATTTCTAGCCTGGCATGGTGTCCACAGCTGGGATCAGGGGCTTTCCAGCAATGCTCTCAAATTCAAAAGCAGAAACAGCACACAAGAGGGAACCAACTTAACATACCATGACAAAAATAGATATGGTCTTCAGAATTTTTTTACAGTAATGCAGGCGTTTATATTGCATATCAGACAGATTTGTGAGGGGAAATGTTTAGAAACATATAGATAAATTGAATACCTAAATAACCATCATTTTAATGTCAACTCACTCCCAAAAAAACTGAAATAAAATAGGAAAAGGATCACAGAAAACATATCCTGAAACTCATTTGTTTGAATTTGAGCATACTGAATTGATATGACCCTAGTAAGTACCCTTAAACTCAGAAGCAGAGGAGAAAAAATGATGAGTAGCCATCCTATTTAACAGAATATCCAAATTCACAAGCCTTCTAAATCTAGATGATTTCATTAGTATCAGCAGGCTTTAGTATCACCTGTCTCACAGGGACAAATACCATTTTTACTGCTGAGCATCTTCACTAACTCTTTTTTTCCTTCTGGTTATCCACACAAACTAAGTCATCAAAATGCAAATTTATCAAGGTGCAATCCCTTGGTTCAGGTCTTTCCAGGTGTCGGGCAGCAAGCATTCATTGTGGAACAAAGTGTCTGCAAAAGCTCACTTAGGCTACATAACAGGCTGCTGATTGAAATATCCATCTCATTGCACCATCCCATTTTGAAAACTCTTATCAGAAAGACTGAAAAACCTTCTACAGGTGAAAAAAGAGAGGACTGGATGATAAATATGATGAGTATGACTTTCTTAATGAGGAGGCATTTTTGACAGCCCTTAACTCTTCCAGTGTTGTGTATGTCTACCAACACTGTGGGCATGGGGTTTATAATATATACTGCATTCACAAATACACAGAGATGAAAAAAAAATAAAAAGACCTCAAAGCCTCTGGCAGTACATGATAGCTGTAGGAAAATGGAATAAGACTGATAAGAAAATAATCTCTTAGAGACATTTGGTTACCAAGAACTGTGAAGGCAGATAGTAATGAAAGCCTAAATACATACATACCTGCAGTGTGGTCCCCTAAGACACCACAGCACTGCCTTGGTGAGGGTCAGCCACTCGAGAGAGAGGGGCAACAGCATTTACAGCGTTTTAACTTAACAATGATTACTTTAAAAGGTTGCAGGCACAGAAGTGAGAGGCAAAGTTAGCTCTGTGGATACATCTGTAGCAAGCTGATGTAGCAGACATATATTTTCCCATATATACCTGACCCCCACACCGGGCCAGCTTTCTCAATGATGGGAGTTACCCTCCCAGAGATGGAGATGCCAACTAATAAGTATCTTGCTCTCTAATTAGTTCAGCTGCCCATAGTCATCCTGGGAGTGGAACAAAACTGAGCAGAAACTGAGACAAGCTTTGTGAAGAGGCAGCCAAGAAGACCAGGCTTCTGGGTCTTTCTATGAGAAACATTAAATGGGTCACATGTAGAGTCTGTTTGCTACTCTAAGAACTGTCCTCTCTGAAATGAATACCATGTGTTTTTAAGACCAAACACTGATATCCTTGTTCCAGACAAGGTGGTAGCATTGTGACAAATCTACCTTGCTTTGTACAAGGAGGCAGAGCAGGCCCTGCAGATGTGGCAAGCACAGAGCAGGAGGCTCATATGATGTTCTTCTGACAAAGGCTGAAGGCTCCACAACAGACATGTGAGAGCTGCACTAACAAGGGGAGTCAAAACAGGCTGCTTGCCTATAAAGTGCAACCCAAGTTAGTAACACATTTTAAAGCTGAATATGGGGAACGGAGACATTTCTTCAAGCTACACAAAGCTATAAACAAAATGGTACCAAAAGAGCTTTGAAGATACTTTGCAAACCTAAAAAGGAGCCAAGCAATTTATGATACACCTAAAGAATGCTAAATTAAAATATGTTAAAAAAGATACTTTGAGAGGCAAGGTGACAAACAAGACATGATAAAAATCCACGCTTTTTAGTTCATCACTCAGGGAACCCAGGCAAGAGAAACACCCTCTTCTCCACATCATGCTTTTGACATATATTATCTCAATCAAGGCAGTTCCTTTGCTTTTATTTTAAAAAATATCTTCTTATTTGACCCCCACATTTATAAGCAAAACAGTGCAATTTAGCAAATATGTCAAAGCACTCAACTGGATCTCATGTGGCTTTAATCACCTCAGAGAAAAATGCCTGACAAGCCTCCCTCTAGCCATTTATTTAGACTGCAGATATGGCAAAGCACTGTAAGAAAACACAGAAGGAGTCTTTATAAAGTGAAAAGCAAAGTTAGTTCTTGTCACGAGATTCAGAGCCTGGATATGGTTTCAGCAGCCAAGGCATTAATATCCTGTGGGGAGCAGGCAGAGAGGGCAAGGACAAGGCTCTCTGGGTCTGCAGCCCAAAGCTGCTGTATATGAGCAGGCCAGGGAAGAATGGGGAGGGCAGTAAGCTGGGAAAGGAGAATACATTTGAGGAAGCCACATCAGCTGTTTCTCCACAATTATTTTGATACACTCAACTCATGAAAAAAAACCAACCCAACAACAACCCAGCAATATAATTAAGACAAAACCCAGCAATAAAATTAAGTAAGACAAAACTACACTTGAAAAGACCTAGGTTGCTGCACAGAGTCAATTCTCAACAGTGGCCTGCACAAATAAAGCTGCAAGTGATAAAGGCAAGAGCTACACTTGGCAGTTCATAAAGACAAATCTCTTTTCTTAGTAAGATTGCAGGCTATAAGCTAACAAAAAAATACTATCAAGAAGATTAGAGCCTTTATATTCCACTTAAGCTTAGACTGATAAAACAGTGTTAACAACAGCGTGCCATGCATGTGATAACACAAGATGACTTCAAAACCAGCATATATTTCAAGCTTCAATGACGACTCTATCTGGGCTCTCATTGACATTCAATGCTGGAAAAATCTTTAATTAACTAGGATGGCAATGCTAGTTTAAGATCACAGGCACAATGGGATTTAGTGAGTATTCTCCACAATTGGATTAAAAGGGGATAAGATACACCTCTCACTTTAGTAATACTGAATGGATTCAGTTTGAAGATTCATATACCAGGGGGAATGAGATAAAAGTGTCCCCTTTTTCTGAATTTATTTTAGTGTCATCCCTCTAAAATATCAATGTTTCATCAGTTAAACTGCATGAAGACATTATAATCCTGCCATCTACAGATGAAGTCCTAAGACATATGCCTATCAAATGCTACCAGTTTACTCCACTTACCCACCCTAACATGTCAGTGTGAAGAGCAGAAGACTAGAGATTAATAAAAACAATGCAATGGAATGTCCCAAAATCTCAAGGTTTCTAGAAAACAGGTCCAGCTGGATTACACCTTCCTGTACCAACAGTTTAGGCCAGCAGACTTAATGCACTTTTTTTTTTTTTTTAATTAATAAAGCAAGAGGCTGAGAAAATTCACAGCTACAGTTTTGCTGATTAGGATCAAGATACAGCAGAGTGCTGAGTATATATTTTTGCACGATGGTCATATGACATTCCTAACAGTAACCCTTCAGAAATGATGTTTTAGATGAGTGCATAAGGCAGAAATTTAACCACTTTTTACTTTTTAAAAGCTTAACAAACTTTTATCCCTGTGATTAGATAGGTTTTACAGCAACATTGGTAAATCAATATGTGTTTCAAACTCTCGTAATTTCTCAAAGCCTTCAGGAATCACAGAGGAGTTAATTCTGGAGCTGTCTGGTTTGCTGGGGCTGCCAGTTTATATGAGAGAGCCATGTTCCAGCCTAAAGTCTGTCAATCTGCAATTTAGAAAAAGGAAACTACAGCCTTATAGAAGAAGTTGTTATCGTGGGCTATCGGGAAGGATTCTAGCCAGCATTGATTGGCTGTATCAGAAGAGTATTTCCTCTCTTCTCAATAGATACATTTTGTCATAGATAAAAAGATTCTAAGATTATTTATGCTGTAAAAAAGGTTTTCATAGCTCTGACAAATAAATTGTTTTAAACCATCAAACTCATTCATTTCCAAATGCATTTCCATTCAGATACAGAAATGACAAGCCCTTCATTAAAGCAGCAGTTTTTTGATGGCATTAGCTTAATCTTACCAATATTATTGACCTATTGAATGTTTACTTCAGCAAGCATTCCCATGGATATCTAAAAGCAATATTTTGAATTGACTTTTCAAAGGAGCTCATCCACAAATTTTAAATCACTTTCAGGCTTTCAAGCTGAAGTGAACTTTTCAAATATAATTTCACATATTTCTCCAAGCTTATCACTCTTATCTCCAAATCTGTTTCGTGTCCAAAGGCTGTAGATCTCTCTTGTCTCTCTCTTTATTCTACACTCTCCCAAATGTCAACCATCAGTTGTCAAACTGAAGAGAGGAACATGTGAGGCTGACTGCAAAGCCAAAGAAGAACCTTTCTGGTTTATGCTCACATATTTCGGACAAAGGTAGGAAAAAGACCTAAGAGAAACCTCCACTGCTTAAGAAACTTTCTTTTGCTTCTATAATGCAAACAGGATATAGACAACAGAATTTACAGCATTTAGTGCAATCCACTGAAAAGGGCAACTGCATTTATCATTATAATTATTAAAAATAAATGAAGGGGAAAGGTTAAAAGCAATTCACCTTTGTTTCCCACTTACTGTTGCTATTTATAGTCAGTCAAAGCACGTGGAGAATGCTGTTGCCACTTTGATTTTGAGATCCAACATTGAGCTAATGTTTGTGAAAATGAGGCATATGATGCAGAGCCACGCGGAGCTCGGATTCATGTGATCAGGGATGTGCAGGACCTAAAGGCAGACCACTAACCGAAGGAGCACTAATCAAGGAGAACAGGGAAAAACCTGCCACAATAACAACATCACATGTTCCTTGATAATGCTTGAGTGACAACCTCTTACAGTGTACAGTGCCCTGCCTTTGCATCTTTAAGAAATTAAACGCTCTGAGTGTTTACATTAAAAAATTCCAGTTCACCTTTTTTCTCCTACAGAAACACCTGGAAAATGAGGGGGGCACTAATAAATTAAGTATTTTGGTAAATTTTTCCTCCCTAAGATTAATTCGATGAGGCTAGCACCTAGTAAGAAACGTGATTTTAAAACGCTATTTGATTTTGAAATTGTTGGTATGCTAACAAAAAGTATTCCATTTTGCAGCAGAGGAAGGATTCACCTATCAAAAGAGACTGGCTGTCAGAGATGAAAGAGAGTAAAGAAATGGAGAGAGCCATTTTAAACATGTAAGACAAGACTTTCATCTCATGCTGGACCATGTGGGACAGCGCTATTAACCTTGGGAAAAAATCTGACAGGAGTGAAAAAGAAAGGAAGATGAAGAAAAAAAAAGGAATATTTTACCTTCAATAATTTTTCGGATCTGTACCGACACATTTCAAGAAGTCTACATTTATGCTTTTCCAGGGGTGAAAGTTTTGCCATATGTCCTCTGCATCTTTCTGTACATGCAGAAGTGTTGTTTTGGGTTTTCTGACAGTCTGTGTGTCCTTTGCCCACCTGCCTGTTCAGGTGCTGCTACCTTGGGCAGAGCATGGCTGGGGAATGCATGCATGACTCCTTTGCCTGGGTCACTTGTCTACCTTCCTTCCACCTCAACAGTGTGTGGCACTGACTGCCAAAGCAGTGTTAAAGCTAGAAATTTGTGTAGTTTGTGTTATTTATGCCTGAAGAGCAGCTCCACTCCAGTTCTGCAGCTACAGAAGTGAGTGCTCCCAGATGCTCATCAGTGCTCTCATCGGTGCTTAAAAAACTCCCTCTGTGGGATTCCACAACCCCTTCTTGCAATGCATTTGTATTCTAAATCCTCCTTGCTCTTTGCAATTGCCTTCCTTACATATAAGCGATTTTTTTTCCTGAGAACTAAGAGGATAACTTTTTATCTTGCCCTTGAGGAACATGAAAAACAATCGCTCACAATCCTTTTCTTAAGGACCCTTTTCACGTTTAAGCTCCCTGTCAGTTTTCTCTTTTCCATACCAAACCAGCCACTTTCAAGTCTTCGCTTTGTGCCACGGCACACACTTTTAAGTCTCACTCTAGGTGCTCTGGCCCTTAATAGGTGGTGGCTCACAGCGGGCTGAGTCGATCCCAGCAGTGCGAGGCAGGGTGGAGGCGATACCTTTGGTGCCTCCAGAACCTGCTGTGACACCTCCAGGAGCGATCAGTGAGGATTTCAAGGCTAGGCAAATACGCCTTTGTACCTGCCCTTTAAGGGATGCTCTCTCCGTTTCCAGCTCCCGTGCCCGGCCGCTTCCCCCCGCCTTTCTCCGGTCCACGCTCCACTTGGGCTTACGCGGCCCCGATCCCTGGGGTGCTCGGCACGGCAGAATGCTGCCCGTGGGAAGGGCGAGCTCTCCCCCACGACAGCACCGTGCGCACGTTCAGCCACGGCGCTCTGTGCTTTTTTCCTAAACCATTCTGTTGAGGGGCTTCAGGGCGAGCCCGCGGGGGCTCCCGGCGCGCTGCCCTGCCCGGGGGCGGGGGCGCCTCGCTCACCTGCGCCCATCCCCGCGGCGGCGGCGGCGGCGGGGCGGGGGCCGGGGCGGGGCGGGGCCGCCTCTACTCCGCTCCCTCCCGCGGGGCTCGGGTATCTCCGCGCCGGGCGCTGCGAGCGGCAGCCGCGCCGGGATGGAGGGCGCGATCCTCGCCCGGGAGCCGGCGCACACTGTGCTGCTGCTGCTGCTGCTGCTGCTGCTGAGCCTCTTCCCCGCAGGTGGGAGCCGCGGGCGCGGGCGGGCGCGGAGCCCCGCGGGGCCGGGATCAGCATGGGCGGCGGCGGCGGGGAAAACTTCGGCGCTGGCGGCCCCTTCCTCGGGGCAGCGCCGCGGCGGGGGTCGGGCGGCAGCCCGCGCTGTGCCCGGCATCGCCCCGCGCTGCCCTGGTGGGACGCCCCGCCGGGGAAAGAAAGTCCTTTGTTTGCCGTGCGCGGCTATCCGGGGCTGGGAGAGGGGCCGGCGGGGAACCCCTCCACCCCCCTCCACCTCCCCGGCCGGGCTGTTTTGACAATAAACTGTCTGGGGATCAGTACAAAATGTCCCCGCGGTTAAGTGCTCGTTGAACAATGGGCAGGGACGAGCAGCCGGCGTCAGGTGTCCAGCGCTGTGCAGCGGGGTGCAGCTCCCGGGGCAGCAGGTGGGCTGTGTCCAGCGGGGTGCAGCTCCCGGGGCAGCAGGTGGGCTGTGTCCAGCGGGGTGCAGCTCCCGGGGGAGCAGGTGGGCTGTGTCCAGGCTGTGCAGCTCCCGGGGGAGCAGGTGGGCTGTGTCCAGGCTGTGCAGCTCCCGGGGGAGCAGGTGGGCTGTGTCCAGCGGGGTGCAGCTGCCGGAGGAGCAGGTGGGCTCGGTGCCCTCTGCGCCCGCCGGTGCAGCCCCGGCGGGACAGGGCATCGGGGCTTGTCTCTTGCGGCACTGACGGACCTTCGCGGTGAAAAGGAGGGCGATAGGAACCTCTCAGGCCTTCGGGAGATCAGCTGGTGCTAAAACTTTGATGTATTGTAGGTTCCCTTCCACTCGTTTCTAAAAAGGGAGTTTATTTTTTGACCTCTCAGCCCTGGAGCACAGGTCTAATGGTTTAAATACTGTATGTGGCTGCAGAGCTGGGCAACTTCGCACACGGCTTTCAGAGCCGCCCTGCATCTCCTTTCGTGGTCTGTGGGCTTAGGAGGCGTTTGGCTGTGTCCCGCGATGGTGCTGGAAGGAGGTCGCTGCTAGACCTGGGGAGGAATTTGGCCCTGGGCACTAAAGTCTGAAAGGAGATAACATGAAAGGTTCTTTCGCTGCTTATCTAAGAACGAGGTTAGGATCCAGGGAAGCGATGCACAGCGATAGGTGTTTAACGTCTGCTGCCACCACCAGAGAGGAGCCTCGCAGAGCACCCTGTGTGACACAGGCGGGGAGGGTTCTGCCAGCCGCTGCCCAGGGCATACCGCCAAAACACCAGAAACCAGCAGCAGTGACAATTGACGCTTCTTCGTTGTAAAACACTTTAGGATGCCTTAATGGTTTTGTTTAGGTAACTTTTTGTGTTTGTTGCCTTTTGTTTATTGGTAATCTGAGTAAGTGTGGTATCTGGTATTTGGGCTTTGCTATTTAGAAGTACTCACATAAGGCTGCAAAATGCTGTGGCCACAGGAATGGAAAAGTCTCCTACCCATGAGTTATTCCTACCTAGAAAGAAATTTTAAAAATGTTGAAATTATTAATACCTGCCAGCTTTCTTTACTTCATTAATTTCTTGCCTGTACTTTAGGCTACCCTTCATCATATAGTTAGGCTGCCCTTAAGGAAAGCTTGGGAAACAGGTCCTACTGACAGCGTGTCCTGGAAGACAGAGGTGCAATTTCCAGAGTACTGGAGAACCAAGGAGAATCAATGAGAACCTTCCTCATGATTGTTCTTCTCGTTCTGGGTTTGCACACTTGCTTGTGGGAGACTTCAGGGACACATCAGACAAAAACTTGTGTGTGAGCAAAACCACACCATGTTGTAAGAAATAGCTTGCTACTGCAAAAGACAGTTGTCCTTGGATATGCATGTGCATCGTCTGTGTATCACACAGGTGTAGGAGTATTCTGGGCTGGTTTTGTGGTACTGGGCGAGGTGTCACTGTGATGGTCTGAGTCCTGGCAGCAGCATAGGAACCTCAGAAGTGACAGGCAGGACAGAGCTGATGTGCTGTTCTGGATTGCTCCAGAGCTAGTTTGGCCCTGTGCTACTTTTGGTTTTGTCTCAGTGTAGACACTTGGCTGGGATGATCTCCCTGTTGAGACCTATCCTGTTTATCAGTGTACAGGTTTATAATAAGTATCTTTTTTTGGCTGTTGGTCAAGAGCGTCTTCCTTTGGCTCCAGGCTGGGAAGGAGGATGTAGAAAACAGCTCAATGTAGCTTCTCAAAGGGTAAACCATTCATCTTTTCTGTCCATAGTCCCTTCCTACTTTTTGTTTTACTTGCAAACTAACATGCTTCCATACTTCCTTCCATTTGGGACTTGCCTCGTCCTCATTTTGATGCAATATTCTGGAATGATCTTTTCTCTTTTCTTCTCCTGTCCTCCCTCAAGGTTTGCTTTGTCCCCCACCATCCAGTACTCTGCCAGAGTCCCTTGTGTTTCCATCCTGTGCTCATGAAAGACTGGACATGGTTCCCTTCAGCATCCATCCATCAATGCAACCTTCCCCCCCCCAATCAGCTGCAGAGTAATAGGAGACTCTCCCTGTGCCCAGAGGGAAGAATGTCTGTTTTCATGATGCTCCCTGCTACCTATCAGCCATGAGGGAGGAAGCTTGAAGAAGGAAGATTGAATTTGATGAGGATTCTGATTGCTGTCATTCAGTCACTGCCTTGACCCCCCTCAAGCCATCTGAGTATCCTGCCCTCCCTACTCACATTTCCATCTCTGCTCTCTCCTCCTTTTCCTCCCTCCCCTGTGGCAGTGCAGAGTCTCCTGTGCAGAAATGTAGCCTAAGGGCACTGCCAGGAGCAGAATGGAAATGTCAAAGATTGCTCAGTATTCAACTCTTTTTCCCTGCGCTGCCACTGGGAACTTTTTCCCTGCAAGTGCGTGAGTGATTTTTGTTCGGGCTTTGTAATAAAAAATGTGACAAATTTGGCAAGAAGTGAGACTCCCATTTACATCCTGTTTAAATACCATTCATAGAGACTGAAGGCATTTCCATGTGCTTATTTTGCCAGAGAGAGCCTCTTGTCAACAGATGACTGCAGCTGTAGTACTGTTGGGTTGTATTGGCTCTCTGTGGGTTTTCCAGCTTTCCCAGTGATTGTCCAAACAGTAATGCTTCTTTGCAGGTGCCTGAATTCAGCAAAGGATCCTGAGTCACCTCCAGAAGGGACATGCTGCACCAGGATACAGGTGGAATTGGAAGGGATATGTCTTTAGCACATGTAAACATGAGCTAGGACAGGTCTTGGGAGAAACATTTGGGTCATACTCCAGTCAGTAGGAGGTTCTCCTTGTGAAGCTTGTCCTTTTTGCTCTCTGGTCTGTTCTGAGAGACTAATGGTATCTCTGTAGTATTTAGATTTCTGTCTGAACTATGATTTGTTGTTACTGCAAGCTATTAGAAGGATCTTTAAGGACTATCTGGAACTGCCAAACTAAATGCCAAATACTAGGTGTTTGTAGTTTGAAGGAAAGCTGCTTTCTAGTCCAAATACTAAACAGTCTGATGGAATCTGAAGGTAAGGAACAACAAATTCTGGATAAAACAAGAACCATGCAGCATCCAAGAGTTTCAACAACATATATGTTTATCTACAATACACAATGACTGATAAAATCTCATATCAGTCTTGTAGAAGAGAGGCAGTAATTGCTCAAGGTTAAGCCACTTTTCAGCTTTTTTTTTTCTCTCTCCATGAAGATGAATGCCATTGCAGAGATCAAGTGTTACACATTGTCTTGCTCTATGGATGTGACACATGATTTTACAGATGTTGTTTTCTTTTTCATCTAGTACAAACATCTTCCAGGATTTTGACTCATTTCCTTAAGTCTCTTTCAGCTGTTCAGAGAATGGCTAGAGGAAATGAGGTCTGATATCCTAATGCATTGCATTCACTGTAAGTACCCTCTCACTTGAAGTACATAACTTTACCTTTCTAAAATTTTGGAATGTCTTTCTGACTGTTCCCATGCACAAGAAACAAGTTGCAGATGTTTCTGTCCCTTGGAAACTCAGCTTCCCCAGTTGGGGCTTCTCAGCTGTAACAGAGCTTAAGGTCTTCATTGTAACTTTGGGCGGGAGAGAAGAGCTGACGCTGCGGCGCCTAAGGAAAGTGTGTTACATCTTTTGGTCATTCATTTAAAACAATCTGAAGAGAATGCACACAGAAATTATGAGAACTTGGCATAAAAGGAATTTTAAAATTACTACTATCCTTCTATATTACTGTATTCTATAGTACTGTGGTTGTCTTTTTCAGTGACTTTTAGGAAGCTAGAAGGTTTTTTTTTCCAGTAGGACCCTGTTTGACAATGAATCCTGCAAACAGTCGTAAATGAACGTAATTTTACGCGTGTGAGCAGTCTTCTTGGCTGGCTGCCAAACCCAATGACAACTGAAGTGTATTGTTTGTCCACTGGCCAAGATTGCTGCCGTTAGTGATAAAAGCATAAGGAGAGTGTAAACATCTGTGTTTGAGGGGAGAACGTGACTCCTGTTTTCTAGGGGATACCAATTAGAAAGCTCAGTAAATGTTATTTTCTCAGTGGATTTCCTCTTGGGGATTATATTGATTTATTCTGAAAACACCGGTTTTCAGATTTAATGGATTTTTAATGATATTTTTCACGTTGCAAAAGATTTTTTTACAGCATGTCAGGCTCTTGACTTTACCAGCAAAGAGACATGTAAATAACAGAAAAAATTTCTAATGTTGCTACCATGCTATGCAACTTCTGGGCTGCTCCATGGGGATCATTTCTGGAAATTGAACTAAAATGAAGCATCACTGGGTACCATTAAGAGCAACAGGGTTTTTTGTCACTGGGGGAGCTGACTGCATTCAATGTCTATAATTTTAAATGTCATCTTGGCAGTTGAATCTGTAATCATGTAACACAATCGAATATCTGATATGGAGAAGAATTCTCCGGTCAGCTAGGCACTGGCAGTTGTAAACCTAAGTGATAAAGAGGATGCATGGGCTGATTTAAGTTAAGAAGAGATGAACACTGTGGCGGGCAAATGTGAAAATCAGCGAGATGCATCTCTTACAGGTTCTTTGGAAGCATGGTAAATGCCAGGTTAGTCCTACATCTGCTGTCTTTTCCTGTCAGTCCTGAGCAGTTGTCCCCTGCTCCTGCTGGGTGACCATGCTCCTTGTGAGGGACCAGAGGGCTGCAGCAAGTCTCCTGTGAAGACAGGCTGAGAGAGCTGGGGCTGTCCAGTCTGGAGAAGAGAAAGCTGGGGTGGATTTGTTTTACAGAAAGGCATTGTACAAAAGCCACACAGGAAAAAGAAATCAAGCTTGGTTGATTATAACCTGTCATTGAGAGCCTGCATGCTTTGAAGGGGTGGAAAATCCCAGTGAGCTGTGTAATAGAAATGTTTTGGGTGTTCACATACCTAGGCCATTCAGAACTAACCAGATTCCTGCTGACAGGTATCATGAGATTTAAAACTTGCTCTTGGCTCTCTTACTTAATCTGTTTTTTGTTCAGGAGTTAATGGCTGCACTGGATGTCACATGTTGAAGGTTTTGTCTTCAGGCCTCAGGAGTGGAAACTTCATTCTTTGCTGTACGAAATCTGATTTTCTCATGCATTCATCTTTTTCCTGCAGCTGGGTTTTTCATAGACACAGCAAGTCTCAGGAAGCTCCCATAGAACTCTATGAGTAAGGCTGGAGGAGACCTGCAGAGATCTGCTCTGTCCCCAGCTCTTCCCTGTAGTCAGATGGAGCAGATCTCCCCACACAGACTTTTGTTCTAACCTGCTCTAAGGCAGATTTGTGCTGCAGACTCTTACCACCTGTTTTTTCTAGTAAATAGGTATTAAAGGTCAAAAGCTTCTGATACCTAATCTCCCTTGCTGGTTACCTAATTCCATCCTTTTATTCTTGTGGTCTTTTGGACATGTGAACTACTAATCACCATCCTTTTTATAATAATATTTTACACATCGATGATATAAACCCTTCGGCTTCTCTTTTCTATGATAAACCTTTTCAGATATTTTCTTTTGGAGTGTCTTTTGTAACTCCTCCTGCTCTTCTCAGCCCTCTCAGACTTGTTTGCATTTCTTCCAGATATGATCTTAAAACTGACATCTGACTGCAGATGAGAAATGCAGTGTTTCCAGGTTCAATAAAATGGTCACCTCCCCCTGTAGTATGCGCTTCAATTTGATTCAAAGCATTGTAAATCTGATTTTAATCATGATTTAAATCAGCCAACAGTAAGCCTCATTTTAACTGTTTTGCATTTGTACTTAATCATTTTGCAAAGAAAGGTTTAACCTCCTTTATTACCATTGAGATAGAGTTTTAATTAAATGTAGCCTTTGCAGTTAATGTTATACTTACTTTGATTAATCACTGTGCCTGTATTTAAGCAATTATGTAGCTTGTTAAATATACACTGATCCTGATTCTTCATGTGTATGTTTTAGTATGAAAATAGAAAATGTTGACATTTCTTGTATTAGATAATTGATTTTTGCTGATGATTTGCATCGATTACAATGACGGAAACAAGAATTCTGAAATGTTCTTCCGTTAGATAAAAAATTGCACTACATAGAAGCCAGCCAATTCAGAAGAAAAAACTCATTGAGAAATGTTTTGAAAAAAAGAATTAATGCCTGAAAGGCCTATCTGTAGTCAAAACTGATGGCTTCTAATCACTATGCTACAAAAATTTTAGAACTAGTCCATGTCATTCTCTCCTTATTCTTAGAATAGCAATGGAAGGAAACATTCATGGGGTTTTTTTTCAGCTCCAGATCAGTAGCTCCTCTTTGAATGGACTAGATTCTTAATTGAGTTGTACTGAATGAACTGAAATAAAGAAAATATTTTCTCTGCACCTGCTAGGAAACTCCACATGTCAAAGACTGGTTTATTGCTGCAGCACAACCTGCCTGAAGGTGCTCAGGGGCTGACTTTGATGAATCCAGTAGTTATATTATCTTTAAAATGTTGACAGCAAATTTACAGCTTGAATAAATTTTTGCTTTTATTTTTATAATTATTAGAGGAGCTGTAAGTTTAAATTTACATTGTTGTATTTTCAAAATCACTGTTGAGTATTTTTACCTTTTAAAAGGAAAATATACATCATAAAAATGCCATGGTTTTACTTTTTCATGTCATATTAAATTAAATATGCAGCTTAATATGGGGTATTTTTACCTGAAATGGTTCTGTTTGTATGCCTTATATACAATTCTGTGCTAGGACCTGATCCTGAAGCATTCATTTTTTTGCTGTGCAGTGGCTGGCTGATTCTCTTCTTCACTTTTGATGCTTGTTTGCTATTGTCTATGCTATGGAAGCGCTTTCTATGCCTGGGTGAGCATAACTTTTATATTTTGAAAAGCAATTATGTTACCTTCCACAAAATAAAAGCTTCCTCCCATTAGTGTTCATTTTAACACAAGCTGTTAAAGTTTCCTATTCCATAGCATGTCTGACTTCCAGGTATTATACATAAAATTGCTGACTTTGCAGGAGTATTAATGTTATCATACCTAGGATTTGAGGTATGCAGCACAATAAAAGAGGTCACATGGAAGGAGCAGAAGCAAGCCCTGTATTTCTGGTCTCCTATAATCTAGATCTATTCAGAAGAGATGGTGGAATGGGATTCCCTGTTTAAGCAGGCACTTGGGCTGCACTCACATTAAGTAGTCCTCTGTATATCTTTCCTAGAGCAGGAAGGAGGACTGCTTTTCAGTAAGCAGTTACCTGTATATATGTCATGTATGTGCAATTTCTGATAAGGCTTATAAGTAAATTAGAGAATAAAGTACAACTTAAAAGCAAAAACTACAAGTTGGACTTCTCTGATAACAGAGTTATCTCATTGCCAAAAGACTGAGGAAATGAAGCTGAATTGTCAGAAATACATCCAAGTCTCGATATTCAAAGCACTTCTGTCTAAGACAACATCAGTGACAGATGTTCCTGGGTGTTGGTGCGATTGTCTGAGGTGAAATTTTTCACCTGAGGGTGTTCAGAGAATTATGCCAATGACTCCCCCAGAAACTGTCCCAGTCACAGTTTGAGAAGCCATATGCAAAGATACATATCTAATGTACTGGGTACCTCACTAAAAATTACTTATTCGATTTGGTATTGTCTGTAAAACAATACTTTTGCAATAATTTTTAAAAACATCTTAATAGAAAAGTTTAAGTGTTATTTAGATAAGGGAAATCTAAGTTCTTGCAGGCTTATCAAAAGTCTCTGAATAGATACACTTAATTTATATGGACAAATGTGGAAACATCCTAAAACCTGCCTCTTAAATCCTGGATCCTGTACCATGTGCCTGTCTGACATGATTTAATGACTTGTATTTTGGTAACACAACTATATAAATACTCTATCTTATTACTACACCCAGAATTTTTCTCATTAATCTGTCAGTTTTTTCAATGAAGGAAAAGAGAATACAAAGTATTATGGACATGAAAGATAGCTGTGTCTTTTCTGCAAAATTTGGTGAACATGTTAATCTGAAAGTCTTGTTTATTGCTGTAATCTTCTAGGAAAATGTACTGAACTAAATATCTAGAGAAAGTAAAAAGCAGTGTTCCTCTTTGTGGTATTTAATGTGGTCCATCATAAGAGCAGTGATAACATAATTATGCAATTATTGGTATATTTTCCCCTCTGGAGGCCTTATGTAGATGATTACCAGTGCACCTTTTAATGAAATTGCTACTATTTGATAAAATTACTGCCAAGACTTGAAATAATTAGAATTCGCATTGCCAAAAGTCTTACATCTCCTTCCTCAGTTGAGCCTTTTCCAAATAGGCATTAATTCCGATTGCAAAGCGATTTACTGTTCTCCAGTTTTCTCGTTTCCCTTCATTAAAATTACCTTTTCACTGCATTTTAGAAAACATGCTTTCAAGCCTATGTTGCTCATTACAAGGAACATTCGTTCAAAATGGAAGTTGAAAGACACTGCACCTTTTAATGTAAATGTCAGCAAAGAGAAGTGAGAAGAAAGAGCCATTAAAGGAATAGATGGGGCGCATGACAGCTGAATATGAATACACTATGCATTAGTGTGCTTTTTCATTTCTTCTAATCATTCTCCATACTTACTTCATAATTTGTTTATTTATGTGTCTAACAGCTGACAAAACTAACCATGGAGACAGCTGGTTAATAAGTAATTTTGGAAATTAGAGGAAAGAAGGCAATAATTCAGTAGGAGTAAGAATCAGTCTAAATGTATAAATCTCAATGCTGACAATCACTGTGGCATACAGTTGCTCTTTTTTTTTGCAAGTCTACTTGTGTGTGTACATACATACATATTTAGCTGTACTCTGTGTTTCTCTCTGAATAAGAATTATCAGATAGTTGTTGTAAGCACAGACCATTCTAGTTTAAAAAAAAACCCACCAAAACTGGCAGGTCAGACATGCATTGGGTTTGGATTTATTCATTAATACATTGCCTGTATATTCCTTCCGTGGTGGGAAGTTTAGGTATAAGAGACCACAGTGCGCCGATGTAATATAATGAAATTAATTAATCACCTAGAGTAGGTTGTCACACACAGTGCTTCAAGATAAGTGACTGGGCTAATGTAGTGCACGTGGTACTCCTTCAAAAAGCAAATCTCAAAACAACAGCAAAAGTCCCAAAGCCACGTCTTCTCAAAAGAGGAGGATTCAGGGAGGTTCTGTACTCAGCCTTAGAAAGAAACATGGTGTTTGATCCTGCTGTAGCTATTTAGTATGTGTGCTAAACTAGAATTATATTCAGCTACATGTCTGCCTTTGACAAATGGCTCTATTTGCAGAGTGAGGGATGCCTGTCAGAAAGGGCAAGCTGCTCAGCAGGCAGGAACAATAGCCTGTTTGCATGGCTGCATTTTCCTCACCCCAGCAAGGGAAGTAAAGCCAGCAGGGAGGAGGAAGGTGTGTCTGTCTCTGGAAGGTCCAGTGGCTTCCCCCAGCCCCTGGCCTTGAGTGAGTGTTGTGCTTGCATGCATAGGGCAGCTCTCACATGGTTGTGGAGGTCATGTGAGGGATCTGCTCTGCTAAGCCTGCTTCTGAAGCAAAGTGCTGTTAGCTGCGTCACTAATTGGTGTGACAAGACCCCCTGCAGGAGGACCTGCTGGCTTCCACCCACAAGCCAGGGATTGTCCCAGGTGCTCATGTTTAGCCTGCCTGAAGATTCTATGAATGTTTCTCCCAGAGACTGTGATGTACAGGGTCTGTAGAGCTGGCTGGGTTTGGCTTCTTGCTACCTGTCTCTGATACTGACTCTTTCTGATTCACCACATCTTGTTCTGGGGAGTGCATAACCTCTCTCCAGGTGTAGCTGGGTGTCCCTGCAGTCTCCTGAGCTCTTTTCTCTGCAAGTGCTAAGCACCAAGTGCCTCTTACTTGTTCTGTTCTCATGCCAGGGCATGAGGTGTGTTGTGGGGCAGGTCCATGTAGGTGCAAGCCCAGACTATGAGCTGAAAGGTTGCCATGGGGCCTCAGTGCAAAGGGGGGTGCCTCACAGCCTCTGTAGTTCCTCATGCTCATGCCTCCACAGATGATAAAGACAACCTTTGTTCTGACCTCCTGCCACTTCCTCTCTTGGGTTTGCCATGGGTAGGAATCAGCTGGCTGGTTCCACACTTGCCCTTTGTGTGGGAGATGTTCATTTCTCCTTGATGTTGTTTGCAGATGGAGTCAGCTTGGCTGTGCCTTTGAATGCTGTGCTGGTGAGCTCCCGCCTCCCGCTCTCCACAGTGCCCTTCCTCTGCCCCCTTCCCTTTGGGGGTGAGGGGGCAAGCAGGGCTGGCTGGGAATACAGGGGTTGCCCTCATGCAGCTGGGTAAAAGTCAAAGCCCTCATTAATCCCCTATACTGGTCTACTGCTCAGTAATATATAGCTTCCAAGAATCCCAAACTTCAGAGTGGGCACAAGCTCGTGAGCTCTTTGTTTCTGCTTGGAAAACACGACATTGAAGAGTCTGTGGGTCAGCAGATAGCACCGACCCTGGAGATGGGTTAGGAACGAACTGCTTAGTTCTGCAGGCAAGCCTAATCAGCCTAGACTTAAGTATGTGTCCAGTGACAGATAATTTTTCAGTCTCTGAAAAGCAGTTGGGGCAGAGGAGACAGTCAGCAAGGATTTGTGTTGTTCAGATATGCTGAGAGTCTGTAACACTTGCAGGGACAATCAATCATGTGTTGGGTATTTTTTGGTCTATGTCTTTGAGGAGGATTCTAGTGTGGGTATTGGTATGGATGGTTTCTTTTGCTAGCCACCTTTATCCCCAGAGCCTGGCTGGAACGGGATCTGATGTAGCTTTCAGATCAAATAATTTAAAACTGACATTTGCCATTGCTAAACTTTTCATCTAGCATAAGGGAGAGTGTCTGTTTAGTGAAATGGAACAAAACAAGTAAGCATATGATACCATCTCTCCTTTGAAAAATCTGGGAGATTTTATACATCAGAGTAAATTCAAGTTGTTTCAGTGCAATTAACATGAAAGTTTGACACTTTATATTTTTCCTTGGGGCACGAAATGGCAAGACAAAGAAAATGTAGTTGAAAGGATCTTACATTCATGTCCATCACAGCATATGTCAACTGTCATAGTGGCTTTAACAAATACGGAACAGAGTTGGAAAGGTGATTTTCCTCAATTAGACCTGTGTGTAAATACTCTAGAGAGGATTGAGCAGGCTTCTGGCTAGGACCTCTGCACTTGTGTAAAATAGTTGGTTTTGTTTCTGCTCTTCTTTCAGACCTACAGGGGACTTGTGTGTCTGAAAACACATTCATTTTTTCCAGCAGTGCTGGGTATGCTGAAAGAGGATATTACTTCCCTGCAAGCCATGTGTTGCTGATATCCCTGGACCATTGCATCTACAGCAGTGCCACTACTTTAACTGATAAAGCATATCTCTTGTTTCTGCTCTCTTATGTTGTTGTAGATGAAAAACCACGGTGAGTGAGGTCTGTGTGATAGCCCTTGAAATGAAGCCAGTGCCCAGAATGTAGAGGCACTGAAAAAAAAATAGCCTCTCCAATTGTATCCAATCCTCACAATCTTACACAAAAGTTGTGGACATTTTGTCTCTTGAAGTTTAGCTCCTCTGTGCATTTGTGATAGAAAAACGTTAACTGCTTTAGAAATCATGGTCAGGATCAGGTCACGGTCAGGTCACTGTTTTCGTTGTGCAGTGTTTGTACAGCTCAAATGATGATGACTGTGAAGGTTATGGACAACTGCAGAGGGAAAAGGCAGAAGCTCAGAAGAGCCTGCCATGCCCTTTCAGTGTGTCCCAGCCCTTGGGGGGGCAGGGTGAGGGATTTGCCCTTGCTGGGCAGCAATGAACCTGTTGGCAGGGCACTGCCAGTGCCATGGGCCGGGCAGAGAGGCTGGTACTGGGTGTGAGCAGGTTGTGACTGCACTGGGAAGCTGCACTGTGCCTCTGCCCAGGGAGATGTTCCGCACAACTTGAAAATGGAAGGACGTGGGATGAGGCACAGGATTTTTTGTTTTATTTTTCTTTGGAAGCAATCTGTTGTGCTATAGAGCTGCCACAAACTTCTTGTTCCTTTTAATGTTTAGATAAGAGTTGAAAGAGGAAGTGGCCACAGAGAGACTAACCTGTTGCCCTAAGGTTGTGCAGGAAATGTGTGGCAGAGCTGGGAATAAAATCCGCAGTATTCGACTCTTTGTCTTAGTCCATGGCAGTCCCACATCCTTTGTTTGCTTGGCAGCTGGAGATGGTTTCCAGTTGCTTGTGAGCTTGATGTGGACTTGCACCTGATGTGCTCTTCCATGCTACACCAGTGTTGTGCTGAGGGTGAAAAGCTCCAACATAAACTGTAGTTTTTTCCCAGGATGGTTCACTCCTTAACCAGAGCTTTTGTTGTTTGCACATCCCTTAATTGTTACAGGAACATTCTGCTGTCCTTAATCATATCCCTGCAATTTGACCTGCATTTCCTATCAGTATTATCTAGAGCTGTTTAATTTTCTAATTCCTCCAGCTTGGTTTTCCAGATGTTCCTTCTGCATGCAGAATTCACAACTGCTGTACTCCTCCTCTTTCCTCCCTCTCCCTTCATTTTAATATATTTATACATTCCTTTTTTTCAGTTACACAGCCTTGTTCTCAAGTGATTGTTTCCAGCATTGTAGTTTTTAACCCAAGTTTTTTATATTACAAAGAGAAGTTAGGGTTGTTGAAGTGAAGCTCTTCAGCTGTAGGACTCAAATTTAGTACATCCAAAATGGAACTTGGGTTGTCCAACTCTGAGCTTATTGTTTATTTTAGTTTTTTTTAAACTGTGACTTATTTGCCATTATTAGTGTGTTTTACTTAACATATAGTAACTATATCCTCTGGTTGCCCTTGAGGACAACTCTAGAGGGTCATCCAGAATGCCGGTGTGGTACTCTGGCTATGCAGCATGTGGGGAATGTTGAATGTGTCACAGGGGGATCCACAGTCTGTGATCAACAGTGGGATCATCTGCACCACTTGAGACCACAGGACCCATGTGGGCAGAAGACAGGTTTCCTCTCTTCTTGTGCTGAGTTGTTCCTGTGGTCAGGTGGGCCTCGCTGGGATGGGGACACTCAGCTGAATATTGACGTAGTACTCCACCTCCTTTTCAAAGGTGTGAAGAGATGGAGAGAGGGTGGGGGCATGCCTAGGTGTGGGGCAGGTAACAAAGTAAGGATGCATACCCACACCTGGAAAACTTCCTGCATCCCATTGCCCAGAAAGTTTACAGTCCTGCTAGTGACTGGTAAAGCCAGGATCCCACGTGGGGTCATGAACACAGAGCTCTGAGAGGAGACAGCAGACACTGTATCCCATGGAGTTTGGCACTTGGAGATCCCTACTACCTCTAGCATTATACTGCCAACAGGACTGATTCCTGAATTATGGGTCTTAGTGTCGTGGCTGTGATTACATGGTTGATGTTGCTGGAGTCCCCAGGAGCGACAGGGGGCCTGGAAAGAACCCCATCACTCGGGTGCCATACAAATGGAGCAGTTGCAGACATGAGTCTGAGAAAAGATGAGCAGAGAGCAGATGGACACATGCTGTGGGGATTAGTGCACCAGATTACAAGTTGTTAGTTAAACTCTCAGATTTCTGTCACTTAATTATTCCTCCAAAAAGAAGACACAAAGTCATTATCATCTTTCTAAACGCCATTTAAATTCTCTTTTTAAAGACAGATGATATTTTGGTGCATAATACGAAGCAAATCTAATAGTTTTTCTGTTTACAACCTGCTGTCCCTACACTGTCATAGTTTTTTTGAAGAGACATTATTTTCAGAAAGCAAGAGAAAAAACCCTTTACACTCTGGGAATCCTTTGCACAAGGTATCATTGAATTTCTAAGTTTTGCTGAGAATTCACAGACTGCACAAAAGGAACCATAGCAAAATAACCTTGAAATATGAGTGATACTTCACCATATTGTGCTAGTTCCCTCATTTTTTTTCTCCAGCTCTGCTACATAACATATTTCTTGTGCCTCTGGACAGGTCAGGCTCTGCTGTGTTGTTTACTACGTTTAAAAACTTACCTATAACTTGCTAGATAGTCCTGCTAGTAAGTGTTGCAAAGACTTGAACTCCTAACCAGAATGCATAGGATGAGGGCTAGAGGAAAGAGTAGACAAGAGTCATAAATGTTCCATAAAAATATGGAATGATGTTTTTCTAATATTTTTGGCAATTCTTTTTTGTGGGATACTTTTTTATCTGTTCAGTCATGTGAGTTTATATAGGGGATTAGTAGAATTTGTGGAAAATTTCTGGTGGTGCTGGAAAAACAGGCACTGGTGCACTTGCCTATTGGGTTTAGCATTCATAAATCTTCATTGGAGGGAGATGGAGAGAGAACAAGGGCTTCTTCCAAAACCCAGACCGAAAAGTAATTAGTCTCTGCAGGTGGTCTGGCCAGCCTTTGCTTCCTACTCTGTGGTGGATTTGTCAGGAAGAGGAGCAGTTACCTGACCTGGTCTTAATCCAGTATATACCTTAAGAACAGCTAAAGCTGTGAGATGAGTGAATTAAGTCTGGAGTGTATAACCTCATCCCAAGTAATTATCCGATTGTTTTTCCTGAACGTCTGTTGTTATCTGTGTGGGTAGGGAAATTCAGCCTCTGAATGGAGCTGCAGAGTGTGTTTTTGCATGCAAGTGGAGTTGGGTTTTTAGAAATGTCCCCCTGGCTCGGACATGGCTGTTACATGTCTAGTCCAGCTGTGCAAAGCTGGGCTGTGCCTCAGAGGGACATGGCCATGAGTATTTGTAGGACTATTGAGCCTGCCTTCATGAGGAGAAGGGTTTGTTAGTGCAGAACCTGTCAGCAGTTACACACAACACAGTGATGTGCATGGTTTGACAAATCCACCCTCAGGTCGCAGATCAATTATGACATTAATATTTATACTGCTACCTCTACTGGGTCCTTTTTTCTACTGGGTCCTTTTTTCCTCTGCAAACCTGTTGGTGGTACCCTACACTTGACCTTCCCACAGCCTGGAGTGCCCCAGGGTTGGGTGCTTAGGTAGGTTTGGAAAGCAGGACAAGCCTGATGTCTGTCCACCAGACTTCACAGGCCAGTGTTGTCTGGGCAGTTTGGAGCCCACACTTACCCTGTGTGTCATTGCTGGGCTGGGGAGATACCCAGGAGGGAAGGGGAGGGAGCAGTTCAGCCAGCCAGGCATTTGGCATTTCCTCAGGGGCCAGTAAATGAGTTTGTTCTCCGTGTAGCTCTGGACACTTGGAATGAAGCCACTGCTGCTGCAGCTGAGGCTGCTGCCGAAAGAGGGGGAGCACGGCTCGGGCCAGCAGGCTGCTGTGCTCATCCCACTGCCTGTGCCTGCCAGGGCTGGGAGCTGAGGCCAGGCCCAGCAGCATGTCCCCTTGGGCTGGTGAGAGAGGCTTGCCCTGTGTTGGGATGAGGGCACACACACGCTGGTGTTTGCTCCATGGCAGGGCCTGTGTGACCTGCCCAGGACTGTGCTCCTCGAGACTCGGCACTGGGGCCCTTCCCAGGCCAGCACTTCCCTGGCAGGGCCCCAGCTGAGACCTTGCTGGCTGCAGGCATGGAGCGATGACAGTGAAGGTTGTCCATATCTTCTGCTTTCTCAGTGCTCCCTGACTGGTCTGTTAAGCTAGTGCTGGGATAGCTACACCACACCACACCACACTTCTGCTGTTTTATGCAGCTCATGTGATTTGTCACTTGAACTGCCCTGTGGTCTGTGGGGACCGAACAGAGTAGTCTTCAAAGAGGTGCCCATGAAGGGCCTGTATGGTTGTTCAGGAGCTCTTCTCAGAGGTGTTTGCCCTCTGTCTTCTCACATGCCAGAAGTTCCCGGCTCTGAACTGAGGAGTTTGAAAATCAGAGGTCTTCTTGCCTTAACCCTGCTGTTAGGCATCTCTTTGCCCAGAGTAAAGGATTTTCCAGCTTTCCTGTTTACCATTCCACTGCTGGCTGGGACGTATTCTTTTGAGATCTTGGACTTTCACTCTTCTTGTTTGAGCTTCTGTACCACAGCTCAGACACACACCTGCATTTTGAGGTAGCAGATCTGAAATGAAAAGTTGATTTTTCTCCCTTTTCTGGCAATTTTTATTCTAGGATGGTTGTTTATGCATTCAGTCATGGAAGCATATATGCAGGATTAGTAGACCTCATGTGGAAAATTGCTTGGTGACACTGGAAGAATGAGTGCCAGTAGAGTTTAACACTGATAAATTCTAATTCCAAGGAGGGCTCCTTTCAGACTGGAAACAAACAAAGTAATTAGTCTCTGCAGGTGGTCTGGCCAGCCTTTGCTTCCTACTCTGTGGTGGATTTGTCAGGAAGAGGAGCAGTTACCTGACCTGGTCTTAATCCAGTATATACCTTAAGAGTGACTAAAGCTGTGAGATGAGTGAATTAAGTCTGGAGTGTATAACCTCATCCCAAGTAATTATCCGATTGTTTTTCCTGAACGTCTGTTGTTATCTGTGTGGGTAGGGAAATTCAGCCTCTGAATGGAGCTGCAGAGTGTGTTTTTGCGTGGAAGTAGCATTTTCACTGGCATGACTCTGCTACTACACACGGATGTTGTGCAGTCTTGTACAACTGTGTGGCATGAGCAAACAGCACAGTTATTGTAAGCTAAGGATTACTCATAGCAATGAAAAGCTGCTCCAAAAGGGGAAGGGATTTTTACTGCAAGATCACCTCAATACTTGCCTATGTTCTTCTGATATTCAAGTAGGTCCAAAACAGTGAGAATTTATCTGGATTTTTGATTAAGAACTCCATTTTTGTAGGCTCACTAAGACTTTCAAATCATGGGTATGCTATCTCAGCAACCCCCTGATTGGCTTGCCCCAACAGTAGAGCTAAGGAAGCCTAAATGTGCATCTTTCTCTGTGTAGACAGTTGGGGAGTGGTTGGGAACAGTGAACTGGGGCTGCTAATTTTACAGAGGTTTATTTTGTGAGAACATTTACAACATTGTGTTAGGGCGTGTCCAGTGAAAAAGAAGCTAAATAGTCAATTAGAGCAGCTTTGGTGACTGGGAGATTGGTGCCTCAGTGAAACTAATTTGGTAGCATTGGGATGGAAACTTGAAGAATAATTTGCATGGGGTTTTTTATGTAAGAAATGTTGAATTGGCACTTCAGGTAAAGAAACAAGCAAGTATGGAAAACGTTCTGATGCCTTCATTAAACTGGACACTTCTAATTCAAGAGTATGAGTGGAGCATCTGAATATACGAGACAGCAGTTATAAAAAGATAACTGTTGAGCAAGGAAACTTTAGTTCTTGGCAACATACTGAGTAAATGACAAAGAATGATTAAAAGTGCTGCCATGTAGGATCAGACTCATATGTTCTTGAATTTAATTTTTAAATAGCTTGGGTCTGTTCCCATTCAAAAGCCAAAACATTGCAGAAAGTGGTGCATCTGAAACTTTAGTTTCCAAAGGTTTTTTAGAGGCCAGTTTCCACCTGCACTGGTTATTTTCTCTGTGTGCCAAAGGCCTTACTAGCCAAAAGGTGTCTGTAGAATTGCACACTTCAGCTTAATATTTTTAAGAAATAAATCCCAAAAATATTAGTTTCACATATACAGCTATAATTAATAATTTTGCTGCAGAAAAAAAAAAGAAAGTGTAGTATTGACAGACATTCTATTTTGTGCTTTTTTTTTTTTTTTCCAGGTGGTGCACTGTCAGATATGGAGTCTATACGGGTAATGAATAAAGGGGAGGAATTAAGGCTGACGTGCAACGAGGAGGGACCTGTGACTTGGAATTTCCAGAGCTCGGACCCATCAGCAAAAGCAAGGAGTTCTAACGAGAAAGAGTGGTACACCAAAAATGCAACAGTCAGAGACATAGGCACATACACATGTAGAAGCAAAGGGAGTATTGTCTCCTCTTACTATGTTTTTGTTAAAGGTAAATATCAATGAAGGCATTATTTTTGCTTCCCACCGCTCCCCTCCCCCCTTCCCCCTCCCGCCTCCCTTCCACAATAAATCTTGGAGGATGGACTGAATTTGAAGTACAGTGGGAGAACACAATTTAGTAGAATAAATCTTCCTCCCTGTCCAGTAGGAAGAAACCTCATTCTCTGCTTTGCTTGCAATGGCCTTTGTCAGCAGCACAAAGTTCTAGATGAGTTCCTCTTTACATCCCCATTTGTGGTAAAGTTTATCCAAGCTCCCTTTCTAGATAAGCAACCTGATTCTGTTGCATGAGTCAATTTTATCATGAAGAAGCAAGAAATACATAAAAATGTCTTTTTAATTCTATGCCATCCATCAGTATGGAGTCATGTAAAATTTGGTCCCAGGCTTTTAATTTACTGAGGCAGTCAGCCTAAAGGATTTGTTCTTTTGAGACTGTGCTCCCAGGCCTAAGCCAGCAGACACTGATGATTCCTCTGCATTCAGCCTCTGATGTACCTTGTGACTGATCAGAAATGTCTCAGACAGGGAAAAAAGTGCTTCTGCTCTGACACATTTCTCAATCCTTTATTGCTCTTCTTTGTGCAGTGTTTTCTTCAGATTTCTTCTCTGCTGATATATGTCTACATCAGCTGCCCCCGAGCTCACAGTTTACCATGCCTGGCACTTTCCCAGAAAAATGGTTATTTTGCTTCTCCTTCACATAGCTCTGGTGGTCTTCTTAACCTGTTGATGGAAAAGAGTCCTACGGCATCATTCTTGAAGACAGTGTTCCTTGACCAGCAGGGGTTGTCTCAAAGGGCCCCCTCTGAACCCCGCTAGTCCTTTGAGAATTGCTGCAAGGTTGTTCTCCAAGACAGGGAGATACCAGCATAAGAAAGTGCAGCACAGCAAAGGTTATTTTCATGATGGAAGATGTCTGGCATAGCAGCCACACAATTTAGAGTGCTCCTTTAACTGGTCCTGAGTTCTCCAAATAGCCATGCAGCTGCCATGGATAAGTTTTCTTAACTTTCTATTTTTCTCTGAGACTGTGACTAAAGGAAATCTGACATGTGATAAACAATCTTCACTTTACCTACCCTGATTTTTTTCCTGAAGGTTATGGTAATTATCTCAGACAGTTATGATCATAAAGATGTTTTTGCCTTCCGTTGCATGAGTGACTCCTTCATGACTCCTTCACCTCAGGATTGCAGGCAGCTCTCCTGAGCATGCTGGCCACAGCATCGGTGAAGTTGTTGGCCCTAATGCAACACGTTATTATCTTTTTTCTCAGTTGTGTGCAAAATGTGCAACCTTAACTTTGACAAGTTCCTTGCAGTAAAATAAGTATGTTTGTGAGGTTGACCATCATTTTGCATCAGGCATGGTTTAATGACTTACCTCACCTCTAAGATGCTGCCATATGCTTTGCTGCTTGTGGGGTTGCCACAAACACCCCATTATACTTTTCTGCTTGTAAAGTGGAGTGAAGAGAGAACAAGACCAAGAACCTCGATCCTACATAGTGACACCTAAAATGGTGGCATCTGTTGAGATCTTGTGTTCTTCTGAACATACTAAATCCAAATTCTTCTGTTTCTGTGACCAAGACTGACACAGCGTTGACAGACTGTGGATGTGTACCTGCATCACCTTTCTCTTTTGGCAGAAAGTACCTGTGTTGTGTCTAAAAAGCATATTTTTTCCTGATCCAAGCAAGCCTAGTTCAAACTCCTGCATAAGAGAGAAAAATTTCTTGGTTTTGATCTCAAGTTTTTTCAAATGGAAGCACTGATAAACGCTGTCATATCTTGTGTTGGAAACTGTCTGCAGTATGCCCAGAAGGCAAGTGCAACCCAAGATGTCCGTGGGGTAGAAGGCCATGAAAGGAAGAACATGACCATGAGCAGCCTTGTTTGTGTCTGGGTACTCTGTAGGAAGTCCTTTCATGTCTTTTCACTCTGCTGTTCCCTTCCAGATGGGGATTGAAGATGCAAGGGGAGCACCTCAGCAATTCTGCTTGCTCCAGTGAAGGCCTTGCCTGCAATTTCAGTTGTTAGTGAAACAGGTCTTTGTTCGTGCTGTTTTCAAAAATTTCTTTTATTTTTTGGTAGTTGCTGGGAGCCATACTTTCTGCCTAATGAAGATATCTTGGTTGTGTCCATATTGGAGAAAGGGGGACTGAGTAGAAAGCAATCAGTCTGTTGGCAATTATGTTTGTTAGCAGGGACATTTAGATGAGCACTTTTAATCCATCTTCTTGCTGCTCAGAAGTGACAGCTAGTCATAGCATTTCTTTTAAGATCTCTGTGTGCAAATGTCACATTTTGGTTCTGCTCAGAAATTATTTAGGTTTTTTTTTTCATTTCTTAGTAGTCTCCATCCTCTAATTCTAGACTGATGCTTCAAAACACGTAGTTTGTGGGGGCTTCTTGGGTGGTAGCGTCAAATTCAGCTAAAGCTACACCCTCAAGCTAGGCTAGAAACCAGCCAGTAACTTCTCTGTTTGATGATGAATAACGCCTGATGTAGTGAATTGCTTCCATAAACCTCCCAGGCTTCATTTTCAGTCTGGTACTTCTTGTCTTAAACCAAATGCACATTGTCCATCATCTTAAACATATTCTCTCAGTCTTCCTTGGTAAGCCATGGTTTGTTGATATATAATCATTCAAGTTGTAAGTATGTTTGCAAAAAAGAAAGAAAACTTTTCTCTCTGTTTTTGGTTTTCAAATTCATTCTACTCTGTAGAGAGGGCAGATGGAATCTCAAATAAACTTTTACAGAGTGTTTGCCATCACACATTCCTTTATTTGTGTGGTTGCCAGCTTCTTAGCATTTCAAGGTCATGACATGTCATGGGCTTCAACTTTGTTGTAGAAGTGTTTACAGTACTATATGTTTGTGTGTTGTGGTTGGCTGAGATGAAATGCTATGGGAAAATTACCTTGTGAAAGATTGCATTATTATTTTCCAATCAGATGTGCTGTTTGTATGCCCAGTTTTTCTTCTAAGGAGGCTAAAATTAATCTCTGCTTTCAGGGAGCAGAGAGAAAGAGAGAAGTTGTTTGCTGCTTCCTCTGGTAGCAATGTGTGTTAATTTAGATTATGTATTTTACAGAAGTGAAAACCATAATTTAGGTGCTTTTCAACTTCCATTTGCTCATAAATTTCTTTCAAATCCTCCTGTGGGCATGAAACCTTACAGCCCTGCCACTAGCTAAAAGCAAATTACTTCTAGTGGTCTGTGAAAATCTGTTTACTGTTGTGGGAATATTTTGGACCTAAACAAGGCAAAAAATGCCCTTCATCTCCAAATAAAAAAGCAATAAGATTATTTTTAGTGCACATGATTCTTTAGTGTATCTGATATGGAATGCTACTGCACGTCTCCTGTCATGCTGCTCTTTTAGGAGAAAATTTTATGTCTCTTGGTAAGCATGCATTAGGCAATACTCAGTTTTACTGGCTGAAAGTAAAACTTTCTTTGACAAGTGCCCAATTGTACAGTTAGGGTAATCAGAAGTTCCCATGCCAGCTTGTCTGACAGATTTTTGTGTTTCTTCACAGATCCAAATGTGCTCTTCCTTGTTGATTCTCTGGTCTATGGAAAAGAAGACAGTGACATCCTGCTAGTGTGTCCACTAACAGATCCAAATGTTACAAATTTCACACTGAAAAGGTGTGATGGCAAACGTCTCCCCAAAAATATGACGTTCATTCCCAATCCCCAGAAAGGCATCGTTATAAAAAATGTGCAGAGGTCGTTCAAGGGCTGCTACCAGTGCTTGGCCAAGCACAATGGAGTTGAGAAGATATCAGAGATGATTTTTTTGAATGTGAGACCAGGTAACACAGGATTTTTGTCTTCTTGTAGAGAACCTGATTCCTAGGAGGTATAGATAAGGGCTGTGAAGCCCCACGGCTGTCCGAAGCAAAGTCGTGAGCTCAGAAAACTTGTTTTGGGCAAATTATGTCAGGGCACAGATTAATCTCGTGACAGCTGTGCCTGGAAGGTTTGGCCATGATGAGCTTTATTTTCTGTTCCTGGTGATTTCCAGGCATTTTTTAATCATTATAAGAAACTTAGATGGTGCTGTTAAATTCTGAGGGCAAACCAGCACCCTGAGGTTTGTACAGGTTTGCACAGGCAAAATTATTTCGGTGTGTGCGTGACTCCTGTGTCTGTTGCCCACAAGTGACAGTAGCAGGAACTGATTGATGGCATTGAAGAAGAAGGATTTGGTGGATAGGCAGAGCTTATGGAAGGAGGTCTTTGTCTTCATGATATTGAGTGAAGATGGTCACAACAGCAGCCGAGTGCACAGGTGATGATGGGGAATGCATTGTGGCTGAGCTGCTACATGCAGCCCTAGCTTGGCAAACCTGTTGGTGGTACCCTACACTTGACCTTCCCACAGCCTGGAGTGCCCCAGGGTTGGGTGCTTAGGTAGGTTTGGAAAGCAGGACAAGCCTGATGTCTGTCCACCAGACTTCACAGGCCAGTGTTGTCTGGGCAGTTTGGAGCCCACACTTACCCTGTGTGTCATTGCTGGGCTGGGGAGATACCCAGGAGGGAAGGGGAGGGAGCAGTTCAGCCAGCCAGGCATTTGGCATTTCCTCAGGGGCCAGTAAATGAGTTTGTTCTCCGTGTAGCTCTGGACACTTGGAATGAAGCCACTGCTGCTGCAGCTGAGGCTGCTGCCGAAAGAGGGGGAGCACGGCTCGGGCCAGCAGGCTGCTGTGGTGTTTGCTCCATGGCAGGGCCTGTGTGACCTGCCCATTCTGTTTGGAGGTGGGGCAAGAGTTTGAGGAGTGAGGGCCATCTCAAGCATGGAGTTTGCAGCGGCAAGTTTAAGTCCTTTTTTTCTGATGAATTGGAAATTCAGCATTGTCTGTCTCAGTGTTGTAGTTACTGTGCTGTAGAGTTTGGTCCTTACTGAGTTCACCAAGTAAAACTCGCACTTTCTCCTTGGCTCAACTTTTAAATGCATTGGAGATGCTTTGATGGGTAATGTTTTTGTAGTTATAACCATGGCACTCAGACCCTCAGATGTGAGCTTCTGGTACAGAAAGACTGGAGAGGCATCTGGGAAACAGGGAGCTCTGCAGGAGTACTCAGACGCACAGCAGCTATGATAGCACAGGGACTGTTTATGTACAGCCCTTCTCAAAACAATGAGGGTTTTTATAGACTTAGGGCTTTTTTTTGGATGTCCAGAGATGTTTCTGGCAGATGAGAACACAGAATGCCTTCTGCACTGACATCTTTCTGTCACTTGGGTGCTGCTGAGTGCTGAGGGGGGTTTTTGTGTGAGCCTTTATATCTAAAGAGGGCAAACGTTTCTTTGTTCTCTTCTGTAGCTTCTTACAGCAACATGAGGAAAACATTATTGTTAAAGTACAAATGGCTGAGATGCGTGGGGTTTTCCTAAGTTTTGTACAGTTTACCTAAGGTAACTACAAAAGTTATGTCAGAGGCAGAAAGAGAGTCTGGAAGACCTTGTTTAATACATGCTACGGTCTGATACATTCACAGTCTGTCTTCCCGTGTAAAAGCCCTAGAGCAAAGTTAACTGGAGTATAATAAAAGAGAAAGATTTGAAGAAAGGATAAAGAAAATCGAAAAACAAGCCATGAAAGGAACACAGGAAGAGTTGAAGAGCTTTGCAGAAACAGGACACACATAGTCCTTAGATTCACTGTTGTCAACTTGACTGTTGACAAAAGACTTCCTGAAACAGAGCAGGGTACAGCTACCCCACATCTGCATGTCACCACCTGCTTCTTGGGTGATTGGGAGCCACCCCTGTAAGCAGAGATTGTGGTGCTTTCAGGCAAAAATGTGCAGAATTCCTTGAGCTGTGCCTGTCCTTCTTAGGCTCTCCATCAGGGACCTGTCAGACAGTACTTTCTGTAATGTTTTGTAATTAAAATCTGTAGTTAATGCTGGGCTGCTGTTCCTCAGTAACTGATCCTCACTGTGTTTTCAGTTCCAGAGTGCTACTTTTTAATCATTGTCACAAAATTAATAATCTCATTGATGGTTCAACATCATTCAGGTTTCTTCATGTGAGTTGCTATGCTCTAACAAGTATTATCTAACTTTTAAGTGTAATTTGAAGCAAAGTTGAAGCAGAAATTTGCTTGTTGTAAAGGAACAACTGTGTAATATGTTAAAAATTTTGAATACATCTCAGGGCCTTGATTTTATTGGAAAGTTAATTAATGACTGTTGATTTTTATCCCCCCTGGAAAAGCTGAGACTAATAAAAAGTAATAAACTTCTAAATTGTTTTCCAGTTCACAAAACTCTTCCTGTCGTCACCTTATCAAAAAGCTACGAGCTTCTCAAAGAAGGGGAAGAATTTGAAGTTACATGTGTAATCACGGATGTGGATAGTAGTGTAAAATCTAGTTGGATTCCTCACATAAGTGGGGTAAGTTCCTTTAACTCATGTATCATGTGTGCCTGAGCTCAGTACACAGACTGTCTGTAGGCATTCACATGCTTGTCTTGGGTACCTGATGCTGTGTTGATTTGGATCTGTTGCATTTACAAAGATTCAGTATCCCACAGACTGGTGAGAGGGTAGCAACTCCTGTGCCCTTGAGGATGGCTGGGAGGAAAAGCATCTGCATGGGTTTCTCTTCCCAAAAAGAAATTAAAGTTAGGCATTTCAATGTGAAGTTCAGGTGACCTCTGTTGGGCTTCCTAAATACGGAAGCGTGGAGTGCCTACACATCACATTGCAATCAATGGGAGCTGCAAATATCAACACATGGACTGCAAATTACATATTCTAGTTGTTATCATTAACAGTGAAATACCTGCTAATTAGCATGGGGTTGTGCGTGACAGGAATAGCAGTAGGCATTCATAGGAATGATTAATTCATTTAAATTACATGGTGTGCCTCACTAACTGGAAAAGCTCTGAAAAATGAACCAGTGAACTGGCTTCTGTCTGCCAGTGATAGATGAAGTTACTGACTGGCATTACCAAGTTAAATTATTGAGAGGCTCAGTGCTCCAGGAGTTTGATACTGGCAGTGCAACTATTCTGCAGAAAAGGGGCAGAGAGATCCCCTTCCCTGGTAAGCCAATGTGCTGCCAGCTGTGCCTTTGAAATGAGCAGCAGGCATTGGGTTGTTCTTGAGAATGCTTCTTGATCTTCTGGGTATACCTTGAAATTTAAATTAATTAAAAGCCCTTGTGAAGACTTTTAGTAGCTCCTACCATATACTTTCCCATGCTAATTGACAGATCTTTTACTCCTAATGTTAGTGCTCAGAATACATAATTCTCAGCCCATGTATATGGAAGAGTCCTGTGGTATTTGGATAAATCACATCTTGGGCACATAACAAACAGGAGTCCTGTTCCCTGGGGCTGGGCATGCTGTGCTTGGCAAATCCACCAGCTCTGGCAAAGCTGTTCCTGCTAAGTGCTCGCTGCTCCAGAATCCCACCCCACAGCTCTGAATGTTGAGAAGGTCTGAGTGACATGAAGGTGGCTTGATGCAGATGCAGATCTGCTTTTGTTCCTGTGCAGGAACTTCATCTGAGAATTCATTTATTCTCTCATTCCCCTCCCTCTCCTGTGTTACAGATTGATGAAATTGAGGCCTTCCATTCATTTTTTGTACTCTATAACTTTTTATTTAATGTGTAAAAGCCACAAGGAAAGTATTTTCTCAATAAGTTTGACTTTTCTGTCCTTTCTAGTATATAGTAGGAGCTGCTGTCTTTGAAATACTGACTATCAAATTAAATTTTGTATTGAAAGAGAATGCAAAAATCTCATCTTTAAGTAGATTCAGAATTACATTTTGTAATTTTTTGTAATTTCTGAATGGATGAGAGAAAAAAAAAAATGTTTTTACATGTATGACTGAAGTTATCACCACTTTGGAAAATTAGGAGACTGGCTATTAGCAAGCACATCCATACTGAATATACTTTTCTTGTGATTTTTATAAGTCAGGAGGAATCCAAATTGCATTGAGAAGCTTTAATTTGTCTAGAAGCTCTTGGAACATCCAAGAATTGCAATAATTCAATTAGAAAATCATAACAAGTCCAGGTCTGCATTTGGTTTAATCAGTGTAAATTTTATCAGTCTTTCCAACCATACCAAAAGTTCTCACAGAGACTAAAGTCAGCATCTAAAAGCATTTATTTTTTCTGTGCACATGTATAGAATCATGACATATTTAAGAGAATGAAGTTTCCAGTTTCCTTTAAGATTAAATAAATTTATATTGCTGTGGACCAAGAATCAGAGTGGGTACCAGTGGGAGGATGCTGTGTATAACCTGCTGCCAGCAGGACTCTCTGCAGCATGCCTGCAATCAGGAGACGCTTGGAACGTGGCCTTGGAACATAGAGCAACATGGTTAAAATGAGTCCCAGGATGTTAAATTCTCTCTTGTCATTCGCTGGGAAGCATTGCAACCATTAGAGAGTTGCTGAACTTCAGGCACCATTTGAAGGGTGAACCACACTTCTGAGATGCAATGACTTCATACAAGAGCTTCAGCTTCTGAGCATTAGGAAAGTCAGGACCCAGTGGTCATTTTGCATCAAGCCCTACAGTTAGAAGTACTCTTTGTGCAAATAAAACTTCCAGTTGGTTACTCGCCCTCCCACCAATACTCACCTTAGTATTGGAAATGTGGCCAGAATGAGCTGGATCTGACCTGGGGCCCACCAGCCTTGTCATCAGGTAATGGGAATGTTTGAAGAAGCTAGAGGTCTAGTTCTTTTTGTCTTGGGTTGGTCTCCTCCATTTGGCTCTCTTGGGGCAGGTGAGCGTAGTCCCAAATTCACCCTACCCCCACTCCATGTCCCTCTGCATTCTTGCCTTAGAAGGGAGCTTGAGAAGAAAAGAAAAAAAAAAAAAAAGAAAGAGGGGAGGGGATAGGGCTTAGGAGAGGACATTATCTCCTAAAGGCAGCTGATCACACACTTGTTTTGCATGGAGAGATTCTAGTGACAGGTTTGTCGTGCTGGCTTACTATTCCAGTTTAAAGTTATGAATATTAATATGGCAAAGTTATAATTACTTCTATTTTTAATTTATCTAGGAAAGATGATGCATACACAGTGTTTTAGATGTTAATTGTTTTTTACCGACAGGGTGTTACAAGCAAAAGCAGAAATTTGCGTGATTATGGATACGAAAGGAAATTAACATTGAACATCCGTTCAGTGGGAGTTAATGATTCTGGAGAATTCACATGCCAAGCACAAAACTCTTTTGGAAAAACCAATGCCACAGTAACCTTGAAGGCTCTAGGTAAATACTTCTTGTAAAAATCTTAACATTTCTAAGAGCAGGAGATGAAAAGTTAGAACACTGGGGAGTCTTTCCTTCCTTCTCTCTCCTTTTCCCCAAACCTCAGCAAGTTAAGTAGGTTTTCTGTAAAAGTTATTGCTGACTGGTAAAATATGGGATAGCTCAGGAAGTTGTGGTGTGTATGACTGCTTTAATTTCCATAACCCTTTGCTAGTTTTTGGAAAGTGATACTAGAACAACCACCCAACAGTGTTTCTGTCCCTCTGGTTTGTCTCATCCTTCCTGGTTTAATCTAAAATTTAAACCAATTTTAACAAAGCAACTAATTTACCTGCTCCTGGTACTGTCCCTGTGCCCAAGTAATTTGGCAGTACAAGTGTGAAGCACATCTTCAATACCTGCCTTCCAAGCATGGGGAATCTCACTGACAGAGTCTCAGTGTGTTTTATGTAGAAACTGTAGTTCTCCCTCTATTTAAAATAATGCTGTGAGCAGCATCGTGGTGCACAAAGACAGCATGAAATTGTTCCGGAGGTCACCCCCTTGTTAAACCCACTATCCATCACTTCTACATGTTTTGGATCATGTCCCTAAACAGTGAGCAAACTCCCTTCCTCCTCTTGTTTAATAACAGATGTGTGTAGAGTCTGCTATATATTAACTTGGGTGGCACACAGTGCCTTTTGAATTTTAAAGCTGCTGAAACCTGCTCATTTGATAAATTGAGTACAATTAAGGACATATTGGTACAGTTAATAAGATCATTCTGGTCTGTGTAGTTGCTACAACTGTTTCAGTTCCATTCAAGGGTGTAGTAACTAAGGGAAATGTAGCTCTGGATTCTTTTTTTCCTTTTCAAATCCGTTTTTCCTTTGCACAGACACGCACTCCAGCCACACTGCTTGTTTTGCTTTCCCTGGTAACGTAAAGAAAACAGAAGTGTTTGACCTGTGTGGGTCAGATCTTCAGCAAACAGGCAGAGCTTTGAGTGCCCTTAACCTTGCTGTGCCGGTCGAGGGGGTAGGGCTCACAATGAAAGGGATGTTTTCCTCATTTTTTTACAGGAGAGACTACATTCATATGTAAAAGAGTGAAACAGTGTGAAGTATGAAAGAAAATCTTCTCCCCAAGGGGATCAATGTGAAAGCTTTTATTATAAGAGGAGGGAAGTTCTTCACTACAGAAATTCTTAGTACTACTACATATGCAAATGTAGCTTTAAAAAGGAGTGACTTAGGAAAGTCTGGGGTTTAAAATAAAGCATGGCATTATAAAAAGTAGGAAATAAAATTTTTGTTTAGTAAAATACAAAGTTTGTATTTAATAAAAAATGCCAGAGAAAAGGTGGAATCTTTCCTTTTTGAGATAGTTTTCTCTTTCCACCATCTCAAATTTGACTTAAATAAGCTCCAACTTTTGGATACCTTTCACCATTTATTGTCAAACTGACTATATTTACCTGAACTGTGCCAGCTCCCAGGGTCCTGGGAAGTGGTGTTTAGTGTGAGAGAGATCTGGGATTGCAGTATTTGCTAAATCACTGTGACATTAACATTAGCCAAAAATTTTACAAGAAATAATGTGTACTTTTTGTAAAATTTCTAATTGCTTTTTCTGTTGGGTAATTTATCTAACTGTATAAGGTACTAGAACTGCATTACAGGGACTGATAACATTATAATAAAATTTTATTTGATGGGAGTTGGGTCTGATTTTGAATATAGCTTGCATAGGGAATCCTGTGTTTATACAGAAAACTGAAAAAAGCACTGCAAAGAAACTGCAACCCTTCAGTTTCCAGATTTGAAATATTTTTCTCTTTTCTAATGATGGAGACCTTTTTAGAATATCCCTGCCTGCTGTGAATTTACTTCATCCTTTCCTCTTCAAAGCATCTGTCAAGCGCTCTGGCAGATCCATATGCTTTCACCAAGCCCCACTGGCTCTGGCTTTCCCAAGCTCGGGTGCCCAGCTGGCCACAGCAGTTTGATTACTAGAAAGTGGGAAGAAGCAGAGCTCTGAGATTGACTTTAGGTCTAAATTCAAGCTCTCAGTAAATGTGTTTCCTTGTAATTGCAATCTGCCTGTCAAACTGATGATTCCCTTATGAATTTCTGTAATAGGACTAAAAACTTGTCTTTTTAAAGTGAATCCTCAATCTGATGAGTTTATTAATGAAATTAAAACCACTACAGCAAGGATGTTGTTAGACATGATATTTTGGAACGGAACTGCGCAGTGATAAATGGTATCTGCCAAATCAAAGATTAAGACCCAGCAGCAGATGTACAGAAATGCCTTAGTTTAAGATGATTGGATCCAAGCCTGTGGACTTAGCACATTTTTCTCTAATTACAGCTTTTAATAGCTTCATTTGTAATGTTGTTCTTAATTACACTTGACAAAGAAACCTCTAATACTCTAGTATGCTGTAATAAATGATTTTAGCTTGCTTTTTTCATAATGTTTCTTTTATACCAGACAGTTAGCAAGTCAAATTTTTTGAAAAATAGAAATACCTGAGTAGAATCAAACACATGCTCGCATTTTTCCGAATGCATATAGAAGGTATTTGTCACCAGAAGATTGAATTATTGGTACTAAGGCACTCAAGGCTGCTTTAAGTTCTGTGCCTCATGCTATATATAGCTAGTAATGTTGGTTTTGGCAGGTGAGGGTTTAAGTACTGATTTGCAGATAAGGTCTCCTGTTTCACACTTGGATGTTTGATCACCAGTCTTGAAGTCATCTGAGTGTGGTTAAAGTACTCACAAACTTCTACATGGCCCTGAAGTTGTTTTTCTTCTCCTCTTATGACAATCAGCTAAAGGATTTGTCCGCTTGTTTGCGACAATGAATACCACAATAGATATAAATGCAGGACAAAATGGAAACTTAACAGTTGAATATGAGGCATATCCAAAACCAAAGGAAGAAGTCTGGATGTACATGAACGAAACATTACAGAATTCCTCAGACCATGATGTCAAGTTCAAGACTGTGGGCAATAACAGGTAATATGCTGTAGTGTCGATTTCACTCTGAAACAGCAGACTAGAGTCTGCTCTGGAAAGAGGAAAGTGGGGATGGTGAGAAAATTGTGACAATAAAAGATGTAGTACGTGTGACTTGCCACGGTAACTGGTGCAGTCTGCCGACCTATATTTGGAGCAGCACCAAGCTAACCGCACCATCTGAGGACCAGCATGCTGTTTACTCACGACTCACCTGCATTCCTGTCCAATAAGCAAAAAAGAGAATTAAGGTTGATTGTGTGCAGAAATGTCTTCACTGCCCCAGCAGACCCCAGTACTCTGGAAAAAAGCTTATGTTTTTATTTCTGCTGTGCACTGTTCTCTTCTGATCCCTTGTCTTAAAAAATCCAGTGAAGCACCTAGAACATGTGGCCTAGGTTGTGAATCTGAGTTCCTTCCTCAGTGAGAAGAGGAGCAGGTGATGATGCATGCATGGTCTGAGCCTGAGGCTCAGCTGCCACGCAGGCACACATCTGGGTGTTAGAAGTGCCAAAAAATCTGGATGTTGGAAGTTCAATGGCAATCATAATGTAAGATAAGAGTGTTTGCATGGATGTCTGCAGAAAATTCCCTCCCTATTTTCCATGCAGCAGTTGCCTGTTCAGAGCAAGTTGTGTGTGTTAGTAATGCTTAAGTTTTTTCTTTGCAGTTACACGAGTGAACTTCACCTTACACGCTTAAAAGGAACAGAAGGAGGCATTTACACATTTTTTGTGTCCAACTCTGATGCCAGCTCCTCTGTAACATTTAATGTCTATGTGAAAAGTAAGTAAAGTGAACAGTCTGAAATATTTCATTATCATAGTCATTGTATTTTATACAACATAATGTATGCACAAGATGTCACAGTGTGGTTCAGCATATGAGAGGCTTTCTGAAGTGAAGCACATGCTGGAAAACTAAATGTCAAGATATAAAAGTGCAGAGTACTCACACAAATCCACCTACTATCCAGCATGACCTTATATTCTAGCGAATGTATTCCAGAGATTACCAGAGAGCAGCTAGGCTGTTTATACAGAAGAAAAACCTGTAGCACCTGGAAACGTGATCTCAAAAATAAGTATGTATCATAGACCTTTTATAATTTGAGGTGGAGCAGGATACACAGGGATTATAATTTGCATTTTTGGCAACCAAGCTAAGCTTTTAATTGTTCTTAATTTGTTTGAATTGGATGCAGAGTTTGAAAGCTTGTCAGGAGAATTACTCACATTTAGATGCCTTTTGGCATCTAAGTACTTCTGTATAATAGTACAAATCACCATTGTTTTAGAGAAATCTGCATAGCTTTACAAATGTGTTTGTTGTCATCTTTGGGACATGCTTGTTAAGACAGAGCACTAGCCTCAGTTCCAAATAGCATTCTTCAAGACAAAAGATAAACTTCAAAATTAATTCAATGAAACCTTCAGAAAACCCTGTGTTTAGCAGAGCCCTCCTCATAGAACATTTCATGCGCTCAGCTGACAAATATTGGCTGCTGCTAAAGGCCAGGCTTAAGGAAAATTAAACCAAGAGGGACTTTGAGCCCAGCAGGAGGAACCATATCGAAAGTAAGTGGATGTGCTGCAAATGCAGTTTTGTGTTGCTGCTATGCTTAGGCAGCAATGTGTCCTTTTCCAAGTGCAGCTTTATGTAGAGGATTGTCAAGCCTTCCACAAATGCATCAAGTCCTTGCTGTTAATTTCTGAATTCTTCTCATTTATCATTGAAGATCAACATTTGTAGCATCTCTATTAGCAGTGACATAGTTTGGATTTAGAAATGTCACTTGGGCTCCTTTCAGAACATGGTATTTCTTCCTTCATCTATGAATGTTGACACTTACATTGTGCCTTCTATTTCCTAGCTCTGATTTCTGAGATAAGGCCACTGGTGATCTCAGATCTCCTTTGTCTCATGAGTGAGCGTGGGTCACAGTCATGAGGGATACCTCTAGTGTGTCAAAGATTATTGGAGCAAAATGTTGAGCCAGAAGTTTTAATTTCTCTGAAGGAGTGGGAGAAATTGCAGGTTGCCTATAATCTGGGCACAAGGACTAAAAAACCACTATTTCACAGTTTTGGCATCATCAGGTGTCAGTTCTCAATGCAGATCTCCATGTTGCTGCTTTTGAGGCATGTGCTGCTTAATAAAAGCTGAAAATCCCTGTGAATTATGGTTAGGAAACCAGACCAGGAAGAGAGAATAGAGAAGTGGAATGGACAAGGCGAGAAGGAGCACAGACACTTTTGTTCTTCTAAATGGTTTGTCCATACAACTGGCAGCCTTCTAGTCTTTTTCTTTCTTCAACTACTGGTCTTGTCAGTAGCAAGATCAGTCTTGGGATGCTGTGGGGACATGTAAGCAGTCTCATAGAGCCCACGCTGATGTGCACTGTGGCCCTGGGTGGATTGCAGCCATGGCTGAAGCAATTGGATTTGATGCACTTGACTCAGAAAGTTTCTTTTGGCATTTTGACTAAGCTCCTGTAAACATTTTTTTCATTTTGAAAAAGAGAGATTAATAGATTGGTCTGTCTAGGGGTTGTTTTTAACAACAGCAATCCCTAGAAAAGGGGTTTTTGCTGGCTTGTAAAATGCTCAGCATATAGCTGTGAAACACAAACTGCATGGCAATGTACCATATTATTTGACATATCAGAGTAACTGCCAAAGGTGAGTCATATGTGGGTGGGTCAGATCTGATCTAATGGTGTGTCCTCACCTGACATTGTTGTCAGGGATTTTGCATAAATTGCTTAGCTGTAGCTTGTGATGTTTACATGTCTGGCTTGGGCATGTAATCAGCAGAAAATAACCAAACAGGTAAAACAGGATTCATAATCAGGAGAATGCCTTCACATAAACAAATACCGATGCTGAAGCATTTGCTAAAAGACATGACAAACCCAGTGCAGAAGTACTTGGCTTGGATTTAAACATATTTACCAATTGCATATGCCAATCTGAAACAATACTAAATTGCTTTTTAAATTGTGTAGTAATTCATAATAAATGTATAGAGGTAAGCAGCTCTAAAATTAGGAGCCAAAAAGAAAATTACAGCTTGACAAGCAGCATACTGTACTCAATTACAATTAAGAAAGCGTGGAAATCTCCAGAGTGGCAAGGTATTGTGTATCTAGCAATTAGCAGAGGGATCTTCCAACTAGTAACTGAATTTAGTGCAAAATAATATCTCAGCTTAATTATAGTCAACAAAACATTATCTATGCAGTTAGAGCTCCTGCTGCAAAGAGAAAACTGGTCATGGTATTATAGATCCCATGAAGCCAAGCTCAGTTGTTTTCCTGTCATTGGACTATGCAGTGAACCATGAGGAATCACCATGATATTATAAAAAGATTTGTTACAATCCAGAAAATGTAGCTCCAGCAGGAAGAAGCTCTCTTTTTGTCTGGGATGACTGACAATACCTATTAAGTGTTACTTTTTAGACATTTACTTCATTAACAATGAAGGAAGGGAAACTGGCAATAGAAAGCAATTAAGTACAGAATTCCATTATACAGAACATTGAATTAAAATAGAAGTGACCTCTTATAAGTAGTTTTTGATATATTCAGAGTCAACATTAATAGAAGTTGAAAAGCAATTAATAAACTTAGTGAAATTAGAAGTTTAAGACATTTAATGCCTGATTACAGAAGGCTGTATGTATATATGCTGAGCAATATAATAAAATGTTAATATTTAGGGAGTTAAAGTCAGAACAGTTAGCAACATCTAGTCATTAGGAGTCTGATAGCAGGAGGGGTAATTAGGCAGTGCAAGTCATAAAATCTAGCACAGTAAAATCCCTTTTAAAAAGAAGATGTGTGGTGACAGCGTGGCATGCATCTGTTTGCAAAAGCCAGGCCCTCTTTGCTTCAGCATCCCCTGAAGTACCTACAGGCGTGGTTGAGGAAGGTGCTCTGGCTGCCAGAAGGGGCTGCAGGTGCTGAGATGCATGGCCTGAGCTGGCAAAGGAGCAGCCAGTGGTGATTGCCATTGCAGCTGTCTCAGCCCCCTTGGGTACTGGTGTGGGGGGCTCTTTGCTGCCTCAAGTGAAATGCATCTCTTAATATCTCTGAGCCAGAGGGGCTTGGGAGCCCTCAGTGCTGGTGGGAGAGGCTGATCGTGCTAATTGCCACATCAAAGTGCTTCACTGGGCACATGACAGGCAGAGCTGCTCCTAGGTCAGACTTCTCAGAGGCTGCTGCAGCTCAGCTTCCTGTGGCAGCAAGGCTGGACCGCTCTGCCTGGGCTGCACAGCCTCTCATCTCCTCACTCTTGCAGGGTGAGTCCATGCGGGCTCATGGCCACGTAGACAGGCTTTTATTGTGCTAGGTTTTTACAGTGGAAAGAGCCTAACTACTATGGGCATTTTTGTTTCCCTCATTCAGCTTCAGATTAGAGACCAGCTCTGGCACTGTACTTTTTCCATGGCTTAATGCACAGATGCCTCTTATATTTGACTTCTCAGTGCTCTCATTTCTTGGGTTACATTGTGCTGTGATGTTGCCTAAAACACAGCATATAACTAAACAAATAGCACATGGGTTGTAGTTTAGCTAACTTCAATTTCACAATCCAGCCATTTTGATTGGAATTTCAGAAATGTGAATTACATGTGTTCTGTGAGCACTGAGGCTGGGTGAGATGCTGTGTGCTCTCAGAAAGTTCTTCACCAAATGAGTAATGCTGAAAATCAGTCTCAACATTTTGCAACAATGTTTGGTTCTTGGTGTTTTGTATAAAACACAACATGCAGATTTAGAAATGAAAGAACATTCAGTTCCTGCTACATGAGTCACTAGGAGGTGGTGTGTGATTGAGAATATACGTGTGCTTTGTTGACTCCAATTTAATCAGAGAGTAGAATATTCATTAAAAACTAACGCTGTGCAGTCTTCATACATGGGTTTCATCTGAAATAAATCTGTTTTCCCATTGCAGCCTATACAGCTTCACTACTTTCTAGAATTAGGAGTTCATCTTACATTTCTGTAAAGCCATATTAACTGATAATGGGCTCTTAACTTGTATCTGTCAGGTGAGCAGAACCATTGCAATGTAATCTTTCATAGTTTCTTTCATTAACTTCTGTTTGGGTGATTTTGCAAGGAAGCTAAGGTTGTTAAGGGAAGTAAGGTTTCAGTTCCATCAGAAAAAAAAAATCTTGCTGTGTTGGTGGTACTCTTGGCTGAAGCCTATGACACTGGACTAATGACTCTGAAGTCCACCTGACTGCACGTGTTTCCTTGAAACAGGGACTTCTAAACCAACTGCAGGACCAACTCCTGTGCAGGATGTGACAGAAGGCATTGGCTGGATTAATTGCTTTCTAAACTACCAGAGCAATCACAAATTCTCATTTGGAAAGCTAATACCTTCAGCCCAGATTTGGCTTCCTCTACCTGCAATGTTTCAGAAAATCAGGCAGTTGGGCAGTTCAGTATCTTATATAGGTGTGTGTCCTCTGTTGGGAGGCTTGCACTGGTTGCCTTGCATTGTGTTTCCTTTCCTGGCTGCAGTGGTAATATTGAATACACAGGGCAGATGTAAGAGGGATGTGGTTTGACAAATTTAGTACACTCTTAACTGGGAAGAAACTGTCCTTTTTACAGATGGGTAAAGTCACACTGTGTAGGAATGGGAACATTGTTCTAAGCACACACTTCTTTGGGTTGTTTAAGCTCTTAGCTTTGGTGGTTTAGGATCCTTCATCAAATCAAATACTCAGGGGAGATGAGGTATTCTTGTAATGTCCAGCCCAAGCATTCAGTATAAGAGCTAATATTTTCACAGATGTTAGATTTTTGCAGGATACTGGTTCAGACCCAGACATCCTTGAGCATAAGAAAGTCTTGCTCACCTGAGTGATTGCATGGGTTATGAGGCACACAGGTTGCTGATGTGAAGAGCAAATAGCAGTGTACATTCTGTGTTCCCCTATTGCTTTTCTATTTTGCAGCAAAATTTTGCAACTATTTTGTGACTATTGCTTTTCTTTATTGCAGCAAAGCCTGAGATTCTCACTCTGGATATACTTAGCAATGGTGTTCTCCAGTGTGTAGCTGCTGGATTCCCAGCCCCTACCATATACTGGTACTTTTGCCCAGGAACTGAGCAGAGGTAAGTTAAGTAAACAACAGTCTCCAAAGGTTGTTTTAGGTGCAACAGATCCAGTTGCTAACTACAAATTAAGAAAATGTAATTACTTGGTTACATTCAAATGTTGCATCGTGGTTTTCATGCTTTTTGGTATGGCATTATTTGCAGTATTTTGTGAGAACGCAGGGATACATTTCATTTTTCTCCTTTGTATTCTGTCCTTGAAAGGGGAATAACCAACACTTGCTGTGTAAAAGTAAAAGATAAAGTTTCTGCTGCAAGCTAGTTATGGCTTTTATCAGCTTGGCCCCAGATGACACATGTTCTGTATGCAATTTCACAGAATGGCAATCACAGAATCACTTGTGAATATGGCTGTTATAATTTGTTTTACTGTGTAATGAAGTAATTTTTCCAGACATAATGTAATTAGATTTCTGTTCACATGAAACATATGACAAGTAAACAAGTCCAGTGTTGCTATGAATGCAATTGGGTGTTTTTAAAACCAGGTGTTTATAAGAAGATTGTAGAGTTTCCCTGTGAAGTGAGTGAGCGTTTGTGATGCAAGTTTTCAGGTTTTGCTTGACTTCCCCCATGGTTATATAATACTAGCAAGTAATGGGTCTCCTTCCCACTGGAGTAATGTTTTAAATGTCTGAAATAATTATTTCCTTAATGATTTCAAATAATACCTGTTTTAAAATCTTAAATGTGTGCTCATGTAGTAAATATGTGACATATGAAGGAGAAGCAACATCTTGAGAGAAAAGAACTGTGTGTTTTCTGACTGCATATAAGCTTCATGGTGTTCATGTATATCATGGACTTCTTTTGTGCTGTAATTAGATGATGCTTGGGAAACATTTTCAGAAGTGGGTATTATACCACAACTGCTTGATAATGAAATTGAAAATGTATGTTGAATGGTATAAAACCCATAGAGAAGTTACAGGCCTGTAGGTATGTGTAACCAAAAGCAAATGCAAAGACATCGTGGTCTCCAGTTGGGCCAGGCTAGGTGTATGTATCCATTTTTCCCACTTCATACAAGACATGAGTCACTGTGAATAGGCTGTTTCAGGGTTTAGATCTTCAGCTGAAACCCTTTGTGGACCAGAATTGTTCAGCTCTCTGTTGGTCTGGCACTCCAGGTAGCAATCCACTGCAGGTAACTGTCAGTATTTTTTCTCCAGGTGTTTTGATTCACCAACAATATCCCCCATGGATGTCAAAGTTGGTTACACAAATTCATCAGCCCTGTCGTTTGAGCGGATCCTGGTTGAAAGCACCATTAACGCCAGCATGTTCAGGAGCACCGGCACTGTGTGCTGTGAGGCCTCCAGCAACGGGGACAGGAGCTCTGCTTTCTTCAACTTTGCTATTAAAGGTAACAGCCACAGAACATGGGTGGTGTGTGGCTCTTTCTGGAAAAGGATTTTAAGTGGTTTAGCTGTGAGAAGGTTACAGTACTGTGGCTGAGCACATGATAACATACTTTGTTGCATGTTCTGCCTGTCAAAGTCTTGCTTTAATTTCTCAATGACTATTGTGGTACTGTCTTTTTATGGCACCTGTTCTGCAGTGCAATAGGTAGGTGTTTTTTTCTGTCTATGCAGCACAGAGGAAAACCACCTACAGCATTACCCTGACTTTCCTCCTCTCTGTCCCTTTTGTTTTCCTGTTTTTCTGTTTTGACTATTTAGGCCATCACTTCTTTTTTCAAAGAAAGATTGCATTTTATTTCAGGTTTTTACAATGTCTCAGGAAAAATGCAGTCTCCAACTTGCCTGGAGCCTTAGTGTCCTGCTGCTATAAAAGAAGTAACAACAACATGCTGCAAAAGGGCTTATGAGTTTTGTAGTGGTATTTGTAGGTTTGTGGGGGAGAAGAAAAACCCACTAGAACATAGATGATTTGAAATGTGTTTGTAAAGCTGTACTCTTCTTTGCAAAACCAAATGTTCTGCTTCTTTTTTTTCTGTTACACCCAGATATAACATACAAATAAATACACCAGATTTGGGGCAGATGGGTTGTAGTAGAATTGTATTTCTTCACTACTTGGCACAACCTCTCCTTGTAAAGACTGTGCTGTAGTGATCATGCTTAGGTGGGGGGCAAAGGGGAGGAGAAGAAATTGGGACTTCAGATAAAAGCTTCTTTCTTTAACCTAACTTGATTGAGATCATGCAAACCCCTTGCATTAACTGATCTTAGTGCCAAACCCCCTGAATTAATGAAGCTGAGACTCCAAAGGCATCGAACTGCATGGTTTCTGTGCCAGCTCCATCTCCCACAGCTCATTCAGGAAAGACACGCTGATAAACCTGGAGCACATCTGGGAAAGTCAAATCCCCAAACAGTATTTCAAAAAGAAGAGACAAGGAAAGGTTTTCACCTGCATCTTTTTAATTTAGTTTTTCTTGTCCAGTATTTTTAGGAGAATTTTCTGTTTCTTTTCAGAGCAAATCCGTACACATACCCTTTTCACCCCTTTACTAACTGCATTTGGAGTTGCTGCAGGACTGATGTGTATCATAGTTATGATCCTGGTGTACGTATATTTGCAGGTAAAATCAGAAGCCCCTTTGCCCAAACTAAACAAGTGTGTGAGCTACTTGTTGAGTCTTCAGTAGTAACATCAGTTCTCTTTCTTTTCCAGAAACCCAAGTATGAAGTTCAGTGGAAAGTTGTTGAAGAAATAAATGGAAACAACTATGTTTACATAGATCCAACACAGCTTCCTTATGATCACAAATGGGAATTTCCTAGAAACCGTTTAAGTTTTGGTTAGTTTAGATTTATTTAACTTCATCTGCAAGGTGGAACCTTCAGGTCTCTTATGAGACTCTGGTCAAACACAGCAGGGTTTTGTCACAAAGTTGTTGCACAATTATGCAGATAGTGATAATTGCTCATTCTTGCCTTGGGACAAAAGGCAAGCAGGCATATCTGCAATAGCTTCCTTGATATAATAAAATAAAATGTTGAGCCCTACAGGAGGAAGTACTCAAAGTTGTTACAAAGTATTTTGTTTGCTTTATTAGGTAAAACCCTTGGCGCTGGAGCTTTTGGGAAAGTTGTTGAAGCCACTGCTTATGGTCTATTTAAGTCTGATGCTGCTATGACAGTAGCAGTAAAGATGTTGAAAAGTAAGTTGCTGTAGTATATTACAGATATACAGTGTTTTCTCTCTTCCATCTGGCTGGTGTGTTACATACTGAGTGCTGTGCTTTGCCTTGCAGCCAGTGCCCATTTAACAGAGAGAGAAGCCTTGATGTCAGAGCTCAAAGTGCTGAGTTACCTTGGAAACCACATTAATATTGTGAATCTGCTTGGAGCTTGCACTATTGGAGGTGGGGTTATCTGCAGATTGTTGATTATTTCTGTTCTTTTCTAATTGCCAGGAGGATGGACTTTTTGAGGAAGAATCCAAGGTGCAGTTCTAAGTGTAGAAATGATAAATTTCATCTTACAATCTTACATTTGATGCTTAGACAGGTTGCAGATCATCATGATTATCACCTGTGGTTTACTGAATCTAGATTTTAGGCTCATTGTAAAACCAGTAGTAAGACCAAAGTAGCTGCAGCTAGACAGGAAGGTTGCTTTTATTCTCTTTCATGTGAACCATTGGGTGCTTTCTTCTTGAGAGATAACAAAACGTACAGTATAAATTTTCACCTCCACCACACTGTTCCTCATTAATGAGAACTCTTTCTTTGTTGGTATCCAAGGTGAAGTCAACAGGCTTGTCTTCTCTAGTCTTCCAGCCTTTTGTTTAAACTGCAAATGTATCTGTCAAGGCACCAATGAAAGTACAAATTCTGAGCAACAGAAAGTTGAGAAAAGTAATTTTCCAAAAAAAGCGTTGCACAACCATAATGTTTTATATTTAGAATTAACTTCATAAATTTGTTTTCTTACACAATAAAACTACAAAACTTACAGGTAGAAAATCTCCTGAAGTGTCAATAGAGTGATAGAAACCTGTATTTTTAATTTGTATGCATTTTAATATGAAAGATGGTATTGATTCTTACACATTTTTCAAAGAAGATAATCTTGTAAAAATTCATAGTTTTAGGCAAAGGCAAAATATTTCTCACAATTAATGATTTAAAAATAGGATGAAACAGTTTTGTTCAAGCATCCAACTAAGCTGACTCACGGGCCCGATTGCATATCTCTCATTGTAGAAAAAAAGGTCTTGTCTGTAAGAAAATCACACCACAGACACTTCTTTTGCTATTGTGAAAGCTATAATTTTTAACTGCAGAAAAATGGAAATAAACCAGTGAAGTTAGGAAATGATGGCACAGAGTAAACTTAGAGATGAAATAGGACGCAGTGTAATTACATATTCAAGGTCCATAACTGGAGTCATTCACTCAAAAGACATATATTTGATCTATAAACATTGATGCTGAAGATGACTTGATTCCCTTTTCTGATTTCATTTTAATATTCTAAGACCTTGTGCAATGTAGTTTTCTGTGGCAGCAGGCTGTTCTGTTCGAATGATTTTTCCTATTATACTGCAGAATATAACACTCTACATCATTTCCAAAACATTACTGAAGGAGTGTGAAGCTCTACTGTAAACAGAAGTGAATCAAAAGGATTAATGTTTGAAGCTTGAGTTACTCTTAATGTTTGGAACAAATAACTTCCTTCAGGAAGTGAGCAAAATCAAACAGATGTGTCTGGCCAGAAACATTATCACAGGAAAAAAGAGAAAAAGACTTATTTGTTTAATTTTTATACAATGCTGTGCTATTGAGGGGCAGAACATTAATTGGGACACAGCTTTAGCTGGACCATAGTTGTTCATCTGTGAAAGGGAGGATGCTGGGTTACTTATCTATAACTTTTCAAGTCTAGACAGTGCTAGACAGTGTGATTTTTTAATAGTCCAGCCTGTGTGCTTCACTGAATGCTAGCTTTATGTAAGGTTTTCTGCTTTGAAAACAATACTCACCAGCTTTCTAAACCTTACATGCATCTACAGGGCCCACTCTGGTCATTACAGAATATTGCTGTTATGGTGATCTTTTGAATTTTCTGAGACGGAAACGAGATTCATTTATTTGTCCAAAACATGAAGAACATGCAGATGCAGCTGTTTATGAGAACCTTTTGCATCAGTCAGAGCCTGCAGCGTAAGTATGACCTGCTGAAACGTACTTGTGTTTTTAGACGATAGGGAAGGAGGAGAAATCAAAGTTTATTAGGGATAAGAGGTGTGGAGAAACATTTAATGCAGCAGGCTTTGAAGACTCTCTGCTGCACAAGAAAAAAATTTAATTAAGAGGCTATTTGTTCAGGGGGTGGTTTATTCCAACAGTGTCATTATATACAGAGTGGATTGTATGTGCTCTTTGTTTTTCTTCTTTATCAAATTTTCTGCAGTTATTTCATGCACCTCCTTCGCTCCAATTTTTTGTACATATTTATGTTTATTGCTATTAAACTTTGGTAGTGCTTATTTGGCACTTCAAATGACAATTTCCCCAGTGTCAGGCCGTTAGTACCCTGAGTTCTCCCAAATGCCTACCTTCAGAAATGATTTTTTAAAAATATCAAACCAGTGTCTTAAAATGTCAGTAGCAGGCTGCCACTGACAGCTCACTGTGTTTTGTGGTGAAACAACCTGTCTCATGGCTCTGAGATTGCTCTTGCACTTAATTCTCCTGTATATTTTTAACTGCTGTGTTTTATATACCATCCCAGAGTTCTTTCCAAGGGCGTTTCCAAGCAGATTTCCTTCCATTTGCAAAGTGAGAGACAGCTTACCAAAACCCTCGGGCCATTAAAATACCTGCCCATTCTAAATTTTAGTCTTTTTATTGCCCCAGTGGGCCTGTTACTTTGTGTTGGCAGTCAAAAAAGAAGCAGGCCGACCCAAGGAGCTGGAAAAGTTCTTTATCCCAGCAAGGCATAGTACTGGTGAAGCTGTTTGTGCCATGGCAATAAATGGGTATCTGGGGATGCCCCAGAGAGATTGAGACCACTGGGGTGATGAACATAAGGCTGTGATTTGCCACTGGAGGTGTGCTCTCTGTACAGTGAAGGGATTGTGCTGTTTAAGCATATTGAGTTATTGTAAAATGAGTTTACAAACGGCACATTGTAAACTGAGTTATTAACAGCAGAGTATTTACAAGATTCTCGTGTTAGTACTTACTGCTGCTGAATGTGTCAGATGTGTTTCTGGTGGTAACTAAAGCTATTGGTGATCTCATTGCTCCTTCCCATGTTAGCTCTGTGGCTGCATTTATTGTCCTTAAACTAAGCAGATGTTTCAGGCTAAGGAAGTATATGAATTCTAATGGTAATGAAGTGAAAAATGCCAAAGTACATCCATCATTTCCAAAGGTGCCTAAGCTGTATTTATAAACCATATAGTAATGAAAATCTGTACATTTGAATTATATATAGCAATAAGAAAATTTAAACTTAAAAGAATCTAGCAGATGGCTGTCCCAAGACTTGGCTGATCTTTTGAAATAGATGTGAATCCCCTACGGAACTTGGGAATTTCTGAATTTAACATTTTTTACCATTTGTCTTCTGCATTTCAGTTGCCAATTGAACTGCTGAAATAGTCTGGTAGAAGTTGGCCTAAGCAGAAAAAGGAAGCACTAGCAGATCCTGTAAAACATCTGGATGTTAATATAAAGAGAATGAAGTCTGTATAAACAGTATTTATATGAATGGTTTTGTTTACTTACCTGAGCCAAACTCCAAACTTTGAGGTGTACCATTAACTGTACCAACAAACCTCTCTTTCTGTACAGGCATTTCCTCATTTTTTTTCACACACTCATGAATTTCCAGTTAACTGATCATCTGTAAATCAATTATTCAGAAGGTTGGCTTGATGCTGGCTTTTTGTTTGGATAGCTTTTGAGACCTTTTTCACTAAACTATGTTTCTTTTGTTCTGCTGCCTCTACAGTGATGTTGCCAATGAGTACATGGACATGAAACCAGGAGTGTCATATGCAGTCCCACCAAAGGCTGACAAAAAACGACCTGTGAAGTCCGGTGAGTTCAGTGACAAGGAATTCTGTTTGCTGATAGGAGTGCAGGAAGACAGGCTTCATGCCTGTTCAGTTTTAGCATATTTGTCTTTTGTGAATGGGGACACTTAAAACTCAGTAATTGGTGTGAGAAGGCTTGAAAAAGAACAATATGCTAAATTACAGTGTCCTGTATTTCTTCACACTTAAATGGAGTATCAGGATTATTTTTCCTTTTTGGTGATGGGCTATTTATGTGATTCTAGACTGGTACTTACTAAAATTACTGTTTTGTTTAATGTCAAAACAACTCTGCGTGATTTCTACATGATTACACTCGCTTAACTCAAAAGCTGTTGTTGTTTACATTGTGTAGGATCCTACACTGATCAGGATGTTACCCTTTCTATGCCGGAAGATGATGAACTTGCTTTAGATGTAGAAGATCTGCTAAGTTTTTCTTACCAGGTGGCAAAGGGCATGAGCTTCCTTGCCTCCAAAAACGTAAGTTCAGAATTTTTCAGAGATGGACAGAATCAGTAGATTTTTTTTTGTCACTTTCAGTGTTTTAATGGGATCTGTGTGTTTAAATGGTGAATATTTCTATGTTCTTTTCAACAAGCACTGCAAACTGATAGGCTCCCTCTCATACCTGAAGCTTTACATGGTGTTGGAGTTATGTACAGTGCTTATTGGCCAAAAATGATGTTTTATACCACCTAAAACAGAGGTCAATGTGAAGCAGTGTTGTTGTATATCCACTGCTGTGGGTAGTAGAATCAGTGCCATGGTATCTATTTGCATGAGTTTTAAACAGCACTGCACTTGCTACTTCTCTTATGCAGAATACTGCCTTAAAGAGGGGAGGTATCACATTGTGTGCTCTTTTTGTAAGCATGGCTTAATTCACAGGAGATGTCTTGATTTTTAGTTTTCTGGAAAGATAAGATCAGCTTAGAGACCCACAAAAAATCTTCATTGACTACACTGAACATAATAGACATTCCTCTGGGTTTCATAGGAGAGGTATTGCATAACAGAAAGGGATTTATAAAAAAGTCTTAAGCACAGCATAATTAGTATCTCCCTGTGGCTATTCTTGCATTTTATTGCAAAAGTGCCATTTAACATGTAAACATTATAACTAATGTAGCTATTACAGGTGCACCTTAAATAAAGTACAAAACCAAACTTAGGCAATTCAAGGAAAGGAAGACAATCCTGGAGTCCTGTATTACTATTGGGAAATGTATTTTGAATTCTGCTCTGAGGAAAGCGCACATTAAAACTTGCTTTTGCACTTGTTTTTTTTTTTCTCCCACTGCTCCTTCTTCCAAACCAAAGCATAAGTTCCCTTTAGTTTATTTTTCATCTATCAACACATTCAAAACAGGCCTGACATGCAAACATCATATTACAGATGAAACACAGATTCACCACGCTCCTGCATCCTTCACTGTTGAGGACGTGCTGTGCTTAGCACACTCATTCTATATTTCTTCTGTTTTCCTAAAGAGTAGCCCCTGGATCCATTATGTATCATTTGTGGTGACTTTTTCTTTATAGTCCTTCCATTTTTACAGACACAGGGGCATTAAATGGCAGCAAAGGCAGTAAAGAATGTAACATCACCTCACCTTGAGGATGGGAAGTAATGTGCAGTATCGCTTTGGCAGTGCTGAGTTAACACCTATATCACAGAATTAAACTGCAGTGCACTGATGTGTTACTGGTCCTCTTCAGTTGTGCATACTTACACTCTTTGGGCTCCAACAGTTGAATTAGTTAATGCAGACTGCTGTGGGCTCGCAGATAAGGTGCCTCAGATTGCCTTACATCCCTGAGGCAGGAGGGTCCATGAAGATCAGCACACAGAGTGCTCAGCTGCTCTTCCACAGCTTATCAAGGCTGTGCAGGAGTTGGGATAGGAGCTTGTTCTGGGAGGGAAACTGCCTTAAGCACTCGGTGCCTTCGTCAGAGCTTCCTCCCTTAGACAAAGTGTCTGTATTCAATGCAAACTGCACTGATTCTGGAGGAACAAGGCAGAGCCATACTGACTCTTGGCAGTTCCTTTGCCTTGCTGCTTCAGTGCTGTGTGACAGCTTCACATATGCAAAGTGCAGAATTGTATACAGAGGTGAACGGGAGTCTACCAAAACAGTGGAACTAGTAAAAATCATTCCTCATGTAAGCATGCTAAAGGGACAGAGATTAAGTTACTTGTGCAAGCTGCAGTTACGTTCTCAGCTTGATTTTCATAACCTTTGATATTTTAGGTCATTTTTTTTTGGCTAGAAATTCCAAAAGTTCTGAATTTCAAAGAAAAAAGGAAAATTGAACTCTCTTCAGTTACATTTTAGAGAGCAGTGGCCTGCATGGTACATACCATCAGTAAAGCTGAAGGTTAATACTCTTCTTTCCAGATGAAAGAAATCATTTAGTTAGAGAATCACCTCCATTCTCTAGCAAACACACATGGGCTCCACAGTTTTATACAAAGAAACACAGGTGCTGGGAAACTCAGACACTCTTCTGGAACTGCAGTTACCAACACATGCCCACTTCTAAAGTAAAAACTGGAATACAAGGTCCTTCGGTCACTGAATGCATAACCATCCGTTGAAAGATACTGGCATGTGAGAATTTCCATATTTTAAAATACTTAAGTTTGCTTGACCTGTTGTAGGTACATAATAATTCAGCTTTTCCAGATGAGTATTTCTGTTACAGGATGCAGTTTCTGTGTTTGTGTGCTTTGAAGTTGTTACCATAATTTCTCCTATTTTCAGATTTTCAGCTCTTCTATATCAATGACAGAATATTGGGAATATTTTGGAAACAAACCATACTTTCCCCTCTATTTTTTCCTGTATTAGGAAACAATTCAGTGAGGATTTTGATAAATCAGAACAAAGTACCTTAAATTTTAGCTGAGAATGTGAAACACTGCAAAATTCAATGACTGTGACTGATATTTTCTAAACTAAATGCATAGACAACCTTATTACTGTGGATTGATGTAATTATTGTAAAGATACGAGATCAGAATGTTTACTCACCTGAGTAAGCTTATTAGCACATGGCTTCATTGTGATTTACAGCTTGCCTTAAAATGCATAATACAGTAAGTTACATAGCTAAGTAAACATGTAACCAAGCCTGCTAGGGATATTATCAACTAGTTTTGTTTGTTTGTCTATTATTCAGTGCATTCATAGGGATCTGGCCGCAAGAAATATTCTTCTAACTCATGGTCGAATTACAAAAATCTGTGACTTTGGCCTGGCAAGAGATATAAGGAATGACTCAAATTACGTGGTCAAAGGAAATGTAAGTATACATGGTACTTAATACACTTGTTTTAAGTTAAGCAAGTTCCTGTTGTCTTGATGTGCAAATAAAAGTCTTTTTTAGTTAGATGGAAATCTGGATTTTCCAGTTCTGGTGTGTATATATATATATCTCAGTGTTGGCTAGGAGGGGAAGTTTCTGACATAGATGTGTGTGCTGACAAAATTCTTAGTTTATACTTGTTATACTGGAAAATATGTGCTCATAGCTGAATGCATGTTGTAGTGAAATAAATGTTTTTGCTGCACCAATATAATGTCCAGTCTTCTTATTATACATGAATGTACTCAAAAGTACTGATCTGTAATTGCTAGTTTTGACATGGAAATATTCTAGTATCCCAGTTTTTGGATTTAATTTTAATTTTGGAATTATTTGGAAACATTATCCCTGTGCATTGCACTATTTTTCAGTTATTGAAATAGTTTATTTTAAAAATATCTAAATAATCAGGGTTTTGCAGCTTCTCTTTTTTTGTAAGGGAGCACTCAGACAATGAAAACTGAAGTGTGAATTTACTGATTAGAGCATCAATGGGAGGCAAAAACATCTTGGTTTTCTCTGATTCAATAGAGACATCCTAACCTCCCTCGTATGTGTAACAAACACAGCTTTAGCTTGCAGCTGTAGTTCAAACCCTGTAACAGGGTTGGAACAAGACACTATATTTTGATGAGGAAAGTTTAAAACCTCCCATGTAGAAGAGTACCGACCTCACAAGTACCTATTAAACCTCTGGAGGGGTACAAAGGCACTTTGAAGTGATGCAGATTACCTTGGCAGCTCTTGCAGTCCCCTTTAAAGTGCCAGAGCAGTAAAAAGAGCCCTACTACAAAAGAAAATCGAGCTTCTCTGTGGTTAAGCTGGGGAAGTGTTTATGAAGTATAGGTATTTTGCATCTCAGAATCATTTATGCTGCCTGGCTTAGTGTTCTAAGTCTGTGTCAGATAGGTGCAGCCAGCTGCTGCCTTCAGAGTACGTATGCTTTCCCTTGCACAGTTTTTCAAAGGAGAAGATCCATGTTCAGCAAGGCAGCCCTTGTCCCCAGTTCAGCTGAGGGCTCCATGATCTTAATGATGAGGGCTGGTCATTACTTAGGGGCTTGACAGCACATGAACTAAAGCTTACCTGTCCTGCCTTTGGCAAGCTGATAAAGAGAGAAAATGGCACACCTGAGCATCTCTCACCAAAGGGGTTTGCCACTCAGATAACTTCAGTCAATCCATGGTACCTCAGGTATGACGTAACTCTGGTGCTGTGCTGTTACCCAGCAGGCCTTGATGTCTCAGGTACCTACAGCATCCTTATTTTAGGCTGTGAGACAGGTTTATTGGTTTTCTTCAAAACAATGTCAGTACCAGCCACTGGTTCAGGTTAGGGAGCAGTAGGAGCTGAAATGATTCATGAGTGCCTGCTGTGACAAAATATTGAGTAGTGTTTAGTGTAACCAAGCTACTTTCAGGCTCAAGGTCAGGTCAAGAGCTGCCTGATCATAAAGGGTCCTGGGAGTAGGAAGTTTAAACAGCAGCTTAGGAGGGAAGTGTGCAACTGAGTTTTATTTGTTTAGGTTATCCATTAAGTTTTCTGAGTTCAGAGAATCACAGAATCATAGAATGGTTTGGGTTGGAAGGACCTTCTAAGATCATCTAGTCCAACCCCACTGTCATGGGCAAGGACATCTTTTCACTAGATCAGGTTGCTTAGAGAGCCATGCAATCTGACCTTGAACATCTCCAGTGTTGGAAATGTTGCCCAGATGAAGTATCCACAACCTCTCTGGGCTACCTGTTCCAGTCTCTCACTATCCTCATCATAATTTTTTTCCTTGTTTCCAATCTAAATCCATGCCCTTTCAGTTTAAAACCATTTTTCCTTGTTCAGTCATCACAAGCCCCAGTAAAAAGTCTCTTTCCATCTTTGCTGTAAGTCCTCTTTATATAGGCCACAATGAGGTCTCCCTTCTCTTCTCCAGACTGAATAACCCCAGCTCTCTCAAACTTTCTTCACATGAGATGTGTTCAAGCCTTCTGATCATTGGGAGAAAGAAGTCTGTTTTTTCCAAAGCAGGAAGAATCTTTAGGACAGAGGTCTGACCAGCTCCTACAGTCAGACAAGGAAAGGGCAAACCAGGGAGAGGAAGGTGGAAGCAAATGCAAAGGCTTCCTGTGTCCTTTCTTCTGCTCCAGTTAGCATTCATAAGGGATCTTTCCATTCCCACACAAACTTAAAAAAAAATCACAGAATCATAGAATTGTTCAGGTGGTGAAAGACCTTTTAGATCATTCACTCCAACTGCTAACCCAGCACTACCAAGTCCCCTAAACCATTTCTCTAAGCCCCACATCTAACATGTTTTTTAAATATGTCCAGGGATGGTGACTCCATCACTTCCCCAGGCAGCCTATTCCAATGCTTGACAGCCCTTTTGGTGAAGAATTTTTCCTGATATCCAATTCAAACCTCCCCTGGCACAATTCAAGGCCATTTTCTGAGATCCCGTCACTTGTTGTGTAGAAGAGACAGATCCCCACCTTGCTACAGAGTCCTGTTGGGTAGCTGCAGAGAGCACTAAGGTCTCCCCCAGCCTCCTTTTCTTTGGGATAAATGACTCCAGATCCCTCAGCTGATCCCTGTAGGGCTTAATGTTCCAGACTCTTCATTACCTTCTTTGTTTTTCTTTGGAAACACTCCAGTACCTAAATGTCAGTGTTGTAGTGAGGGGCTCAGAACTGGGCACAGCACTCAAGGTGTGTCCTCACCAGTGCTGAGTACAGGGGGACAGTCACTGCCCTGCTCCTGCTGGCCACACTATTGCTGACACAGGCCAGGGTGCCATTGGCCTGCTTGGCCACCTGGGCACATCTGGCTCATGTTCAGCTGCTGCTGACCAGCACCTCCAGGTCCTTTTCTGCTGGGCAGGATCCACCACTTGGCCTTATTGAACCTCATACAACTGGCTTGGCTCATAATCCAGTTTGTCCAGATACATCTGTAGAGCCTTCCTGCCCTCCAGCAGATCAATACTTCTGCCCAAAAATATATATATTAATATATATTACTTTTATCTGAATTTAAATTTTTCTACTGATAGACTA